>NW_020450982.1:4414102-4451800 GCF_003343035.1 Apteryx rowi
AGTAAAATTAACCTGAAATGCAATCATCATGCTCTTGTCTGATCTGTGCTCTACGAGGAAGCTTTAGTTCCCAAATACCCTAACTCTGAACTGTCCTTTTCACCCATATAATGCCCTGAGCTTTGCTAGGGATCTTTAGGATAGAGAAACAGGAAGGCTTTGCCCCAGTGGTTTGTACTTGTCCTCACAATGACCAGATCTTTGCTGGTACATAACAGGGAAGGAGAAACCATGTCGTGAACTCGTACGCTGCAAGAACTGGCCAAGTCACAGTCTGGATGCTCCACAGAAAGGGGAGCAAATCCATGGGGAAGGCTGTCTGCCAGTCAGTCCCACAGCCCCCTCTCCCTAATTAATTCATCGTTTGTCTATTTGGAGGAACGACTCAGCTAGGATGACGTCTTTTTCAAGTTAAAAAAAGAAGAGAAAGAAAGGAAATCAGACTTACGCCATGAGCTCCTTCACCCCTCCTGATTTGAATGCTCTCAATTTTCTGTTTCTCACTTTACAACTTCTAATGTCTGCATTTGAACTATTGGGGGGAAACACATGCCTCCCAGTAATTCAAAATCAAAATGGTAAGAACTGAAGTAGAATTTTTCAATACACCTGAATCAAGGTAACAGCCTCACTTTCTCTGTTCACGTTTTCTTCTCTGTGTTGGTTCAGACTAGAAACACATTTCAAAATAAATATTCCCAGCTTGAAGAAACATTCCCCCAGACTTACACTGTGACCACCAGCACCCCATATAACACTGCTGTTAAGGAGGATGGATCCACAGCAACCCCAGGGATGCTTCCAGCGGTCACTTTTCATTCTCAGCGTACCTGCAGCATGGAGAAGCCATGACCTGGCAAGGTCTCCCCAGCACCATTTACTCCCTCAGTCTTCCCAGGACCTGCATCTTGGTGCCAAAAATCAGTTTGCAGTTCTTAAGACTTCCTTGGAAAACAGCTGGTTGTTACCTGCATCCCAAGAACAGCATGTGTGGTGGCTTTGCTGTGTATTCCTCTCATAGAAATAGTAAGTCTTCCAAATTGCAATGAGGGAACCAGTGGGGTGGATATAAAGCGGCAAAGCATTGCTCCCAGAAAAGCAGTCTTTGCAAGTCAGTTACTGGATTAAAGCTATTGTCAAAACAAACAAACAAACAAACTCCCAACAACTGTCTGGTGGGATTTCCCCTCCCTACCTTTCTCTCTTTCCAGTTCAATATTTCTTTGTAAGGCCCATTACTAGCAGGTCTAAGACTCAGGACCTGACCCACAAAAGGGTGGAGGGAGGAAAGCTTTCAAATGCTGTCAGATCCAGCTGGACAGATTCAAGAGAGAGGCAGAGAAGCAAGGGAGGTGGCAACCAAAGGGCCAGGTGTCCGGGGGCCCCACTTTGGAAGTGACGTGGGCAGGCACCACTGGCACGTGCCCAGCTCTGGCATAGCCTCAGCATTTCCAGCTTCACTGGAAATGTGATTTTTTTCCAGTGTGCCAGACTCTGAATCAAAATGGGTTTTACTGAAATCCCAGTGAAAAAACTTTAAATGAACAACCTCCAACAAACAACATTGGTCTTTTCTATCGTTAGCCATTCAATAGTTTAGAAGCAGGCTCTGCCTGCTTAAGTTTAAGCCTATTTTAATCAGGACTACTGTGCTCTGTTCCCATCCTACCCTACATGCCTGTGCGTTTCTGTCCCCTTCTTTGTGCTCCTGACATGTGACAAGTTGTGTCAGTTCAAGGGACTGGTCCATCTGAAAACGAAACTAACAAAAAAAAATTTTTTTTTAATTAAAAAAGAGAAAACTTAGGTTTTGTCAAAAGTAAAACACACATTCACTGGGGAATGTCACTGTGTTTAATCCCCTTGCTTGTCATTTGGGTTCCTCCTGTTCCCTCTGTTAGCCTTTGTCTCCCTGGGTGCATCACATTCTTCGGGACAAGGAACAAGTCGTATTAAAGGAGTCCATGGCCATGATGCCTGATGGGAAATGGTAGACTGTTCGCATCCATATTCATGTGAGAACTGAAATGGTGCTCACTCTAGTTTTGACCCTATTGCCCAAACTTTTCTGCTGAAACTTCCACCTCTTTCTCCAGTTTCCCCCTAGACCCATCACCCTATTTTCTTAGCTGAATTTCCTCCTTACAATACGCACTCCCAAGCTTCTTTCAATCTGAGATGTTGGTTCTCCTTGCAGTGGAGGTTATCCACTCCACTTTGTATCTGCATCTTTGCATTTAACAGCATACCACAGTCCTTCTTGTGTCTGAATTTTGTTTTTTGCTATCAAGTGAGGGGCAACACTTAACTGAGTTTGCAGCTGAGTAAGCCCTTACACTGTGAACTCTAGGGAGAGAATATTATCTTCCAGTTGTGTGTGAAATGCCTTGGAGGAGAGACCGCAGCAGGTTTCTGGAAAAATGCTGTAATAAATAATATGCCTGATGGTCATAGCAGGCAAGTGAGGACATATGACATAATCGGGGGATAATAAAGAATCTCACCACGCTTTCAGGAGCGTGGGGCTCGGAAAGACATAGAGTAACAAGCCAATGCCACTGCCAGGCTCATTCCTCGCTGCCAGGAGTGAAACAACTTCATTCCATCCACTGAGAGGTGGTTTGCAAAAGCCTCGGATATATTCACTGGGGAGAAAATTACCTGTCAAAAGAATGATAAAGCCATGGTGCGCTTTGCTACTGGAATCCATTTGTTCTGACTGGTGATGGGGAGGAGTTCAGACACATTCCTCTGCTAAGTCTTTTGCTGCTGAAAGGTCAGATGCAGAGCCAAGCGTTAAAGGGTAATGTCCACATTTGTAGGTGAGAATGTGTTATTGAATAGCTCTTGGGTCTTTTAGCATGCAATCTTCTTGATATTTTTGTACTTAAGGTGAAATCTATCCATGCATCCGCAAACCTGAACCTGCAAGTAGGATGTATTATGTAGAGATTGCCATGGTATCTTTACATGGCTGTACTAGGGAAAATGTTGTGTATGCAAAGCAACCAACCACCAGGCAACTTTTTTACTAGAGGAAATAAAGGCAAATCACACTCATTTCCATCCTGCCCAAGAGCAGCTCTGTTTGCCCCTGCAGATGTTTTTGTAGGCAGCTGGATCAGTTTCCTAGTGTGGATCATGGACTCAGAGAAGATGGGGAGGAAGGCACTTTAAGAAGTCTCATGTTCCCACCTTTCTCCCCTGCTTTAGCCAGTGATTCAGAGCTGATACATGGATTTTGTTCATTTTTGATGCAGGCACTGTTGAATTAGGAGTGTAGCAAGAAGATCAAGGGAAGTTACTGTCCTCTCTGCTCAGCACCAGCGAGGCCCCAGCTGGAATAGTTAATGTCTAGTCTGGGACCTCCAGCTCAAGAGGGACAAGGGGGCTGGTGCATGCCCTGCAAGGAGAGGAGACGGGAGGTGGGCTTGTTTAGTGTGGCAAAGAGGGCTAAGGGGGATCTGCCTACAACTAATTGGAGGAGGTTGCAAAGACAACAGAGACAAGTTTTTCTCAGAAGTACCAAACAATATAACAAGGGGTAATAGACACAAATTGTAGCTTGGGAGGTTCAGGTTGGATGGTAGGAAATTGTTCCTTATCCTGCAGGTGGTACAGCCCTGGGAATGGACACTGGGGAGGTAGGGGATCTCCATTCTCATTGGGTATCAAGACCTGGCTAGACACAGTCATGGCCAGCCTCATCTGGCACTGGTGACAGCCCCAGTCCAGGTGGGAGGATGGGCTGGAGAGCCCAGAGCTGCCCCAGCACCACCCCTAGGATGCTATGAGTTGCTCTCTTCTCTTTGCCAGGCCTGGCATGCCCGGCTGCCTTGTGGTACCAACACCTTAATGCAGTCAACTGGGGATCCTCTGAGCTCTCTCATGGGACTTTGGGATGGGCATAAATGGGAAAGGGCTTGTGTCACACCTCTAATCCTGTTCATAAATCCTCACTGGCCAGGCATACCTCCAAAGCTATGCAATTCCCCCAGTGCTAATCAAGAGCTTGGGGACCCTCTGCGGATCCTCTGGTGGCTGTTATATGTATGCATGCCTCCATCAACCTAGAGCTGTAAGCTCCCCTGGATCCCCATCCTTCCAGCCAATGAGCTGTCTGGCAAAATGAAGCCTTCGTATCCCACATATAGCAACTGGAAAATAGCCAAGAGAAAAAAAAGCCAAGGCAAAACTCTACAGAGCAGATAGTAGGAAAGAAATGAAAATGCTATTATCATTCTTCCACACGAGAAGAGTGACAAAGGAAGACCTCTCTCCCCACCCTTCTGGGTGCTGTCTAGATTTTCCAGCAAGGTCGTGGTAATAAGCAATCAGCTGATTGAAATGCTGCATTTCAACCAACCAGGAGAATAAGCGGACTTTCTATCAGGATTCTCCACAACAGAGCACTCATTGTGATAAATGAACTGGAGAACAAGACAAATGAATATAACCTACTACTGTGCATGGATTCATCAGCTCGGAGAAAGCTTATGACAGAGAGAGGGAAGGAAAAGGCTGTGCACAGAGAGCTTTGGTAAGAGGAGTTACAGACGAAGGTCGCACTGAGCTCCTAGGAAGCACACGGACTGAAAATGCCATGCAGTTATGAGTGGCAAATCAGGAATCCCGCGGGCTGTAGCCTTTCATAACTTGGGCTGGGCAGAAAGGAACTGACACCACTTACATGGCAGTTCCTTGGGGCCTAAGCTTGACTCCCTGGTGTGTGCAAATTGACCAGTCCAGCCAAGATGGGGCAGTTCTTCAGCAGGTGCAAATATGAAAAATCCCGTTCACTTTCCTACATGATCCTGCCATTATCCAAGGGGAGCTCTGTGCAGACAGGGCCTTCATCCACAGATATATCCTTGTACCTGTCCCCTCCTGCTTCCTATATACCACAGGCAGGATCACAGTCTCTGGTTCCTTCATCTGATTATAAAGCAGTTTTTAATCCAGAAAACAAAAGCATAACAACATCCAGGGGCTCACAGCTGAAGCCAGCAAGGGTCAAACTAGAAAGAGCATGCAAATCATTAGCAGTGAGGATAATTAGCCATTGAAATGGGTTACTAAGGGCTGGAAGGAATTCTCCATCACTCACCTTCTTCATTGCTCACAGACAGAAAATCACAACTGGCGACTTTCTAAAAGATACAGCCAAGCTCGGCCAACAAATGCTGGTAGAGATGCACGGAGGAGGGGGTAACATTTTTTATGAGGTCACCCTAGAAAATTGCAATAGGCCTTGATAGCTCTTTAGATGCAATGTTGGTGACTACCATTAGCCATTTTGCAGCAGCCAGCTAACAATGGAATTAGCAAGAAGTCAAATTCAAGAGAAGAGTCAGAGCATTGAACTTGCATCTGCCTCCAGGATTAAATTTTTGCCCAACGTCTGCATTTTACAAAGAAATTTAAATTCATACCATTGTAGCTCGTAGGGTGATTTTTCTCCTCCTCATGATGTAAAAATAGCCTGCAATGAGTCTTTGTTTAAAGCCATGGAGTTAATTTTCTGTAATAATTGTTAACAGTTGGAGTTTTTCTTTCTTCAAGCTCAAGGGAGAAGCATGGACAGATTTATTAATGGTGTCCCCCAATGTGATTGATGGGCTGTCAAACAGGGAAACTTCACACCTGAAAAAACTTGAAACAAGAACACTCATACCAAAAAAAAGTCTGTGGCTAGTGCTTCTGCAAGTCTCTCTGTAGCAATTTGTGGCCTTCCCAGAGACTTCTATAACCCAGCAGCAGCTCCTCCCTCAGTTCAGTCCCGTCCTCTGTATTTCTGTTGCTACAGGGCTGGATACACTCATGGTAGCACAAATATGGTGATGGGTGATGCGAGAGAAGGAGATCATCTCTCCGAGAGACTGAGCAAAGATGAGTTCCCCTCTTGGTCCACCCATCATGGAAGCGTTTGCTCCAGTGTAAATGTCCCTCAGACTGAATCGGACTCACACGCATGATTTCCATGCACACACGTAGTCATGCATGGGTAAACCTGAGTCTTCGGGTACCTCCCTTTCACCATCTCCAGTAACAGGTAGCACCTGCTAATGCTATGTTGAGATTTTCCTATCTCTAGAACAGATTTACAAACCTCTGCTCCAGAAAGTACAGGCAGCTCTGAGGTCAGATTTAGCTTAGTAGGACTATGATAGCCATTGTCTTCTTGCCTGGTGGCCACCCATTCTTTACCCTGAAAATCCTTCCTATTCCTTTCGCTCCCAAGTCCTGTGGATATCATGTGTGACCACTGGGAAGCCCAGGGCAGGCACTGGTGACTCCAAGATTCACATTCAGTTAGAGCAAAACTGTCTTACAAAAGTGATCTGCTGGGTGACTACGTGGTCCTGAATTCAGGTATACAGACCAGCCCTCGTGTAGGCCGGAGAAATGCCTTGCAGGCATGTCACTGCAAGGATGAATTCACAAGCCTATACCCTCCCCACTGCAAAGGAGACTAGGACAGCAGCATGGACAGCAGGGAAACTTGTCCCACTGGTCAACAGAAAAAAGAGGTTGATCCCCCCCCTTATGGAGTCCATACACACCGGGACAGAGGACCCAGGCCATTCGCTGTGCCTATGCCTCCCTTTCCAACAGCCATACAACAATGGATGGAAGAAAAGGTGTCCAGCATCCTGAGAAACTCCTTGGTCTCAACTTCTGCCATTTATTTGAGCTCCTCTTTCTGCAGATGTTTGCCTCATTGGTGCATTCCTTCCCTGAAATACCAGGCAAGCACTTTGCAGGCACTAATGAGATGAATTTTTCATAATGCTACTGTAGTGCCTTGGTCCACAAGGCCCTATGGGACACTAGCGCACCCCTAAGCCCCAGGAGGGCCAAGGGTGTCTCTAAAAGCACTTGGGGTAAATACTGAAAGGCAAGAGACCTTGTGAGGCCTCATGAAGAAGTGCTGAGAACCATCTCAGCATGCGAGAGGAATGGGGAAAGGCCCAGGCCTAAGCCACCGCCTGCAACTTCTGCTCTGATGGCAAAAATAATCTGTTTTAATAATCTTAATAATCTTTTTCTAGTATCCTTTGTCCATATGGCTGGTAATTTGGCTGCTGAGGAATGAATTAGAAAAATCCGCAAACAGGGATCTGATGGCTTAGCTCAGAGAATCAAAGAAATTAGAGGCAGAGAAGCCCAATTAGGCCATTTAGTCGTCCTCACCCTACAGGCCTCCTTCCTGCCACGTCCTGCTTGGCCAAAGTGGCAGTGTGAGACTAGATCCCTGACTGGAATTGTGTGCTCTGCCCAGCTCTTCCCCAACCTCTCGTGTCACTGTGGGCACTTCTCTTGCTGACTCAGTTTCTCCACCCACCTATTGAGACTATTTTCTTCGGGGCAGCGTCCGTCTCTTACAATGAATCTAAACACTGCCCAGCACACAGGGATCATGATCCCTTCCCACGCTATGCCAACAGCAACAACAAAGTACAAAACCCTCCTGCAGGCTCTGCTGGGGCTCACTAAGGTCTTAGAGGGGATCCCACACATGTTTCTTCCCATCTTTGCATTTAGCATTGGATGTGGACTAGGAGGGACCTGATCCAGCTGCCCTCTGGTGCAAATCAGCACAGCCCATGGACTTCACTGGAGCGACTCTGATCTGGTGAGAGGATCTGGTTGAGGCAGATGGTGTTGCTGGAAGGAGGAAGCTCGTATCTTATTTATATTCATTTGTGGAGATTCACCTGGACCAAACCAGAGTCACCCTTGTAGTACTGACTCCCATAAAGCGGTATCGGAGCGCAAACGGGACCTTGTGCAGAAAGCAGGGCTGCGGCACCCTCGCCTGCTGGTGGTCTGCAATGGGCTTTTAATTTATTTAACCATTGGTAAACAGATGTAATCAACATAACCTTCCCCATCTCCTCTGGCACCATATCAGAGCCATAGGCGAGCTCCACTGGGGACCCGCCGTCACATTGGGATGAGGCTGTGAAGCCTTGAGGTTATGAGACCACTGCTGTGAGTTTTGCCCAAATCTTTACATGCCCAGTTGGTCTCAGCAAGACACCATTAACTTACAGAGGAAGAAGAAAGGAGCCCCATCTGGAGCTTAGAAAGCACAAATCTGCCATTCTCCCGTCGCAGGCTGGGGCCATCTGAACAGAAGGTGAAGGTTGCAGGGAGATGCTTTCATAGGGAACAATGCATGGGAAACACAGAGACAATGCGCTTTTCTCTTTCCGCCCGCCTAAACTATTTCTCTGCAAGAGCAGGTACCAAAAATCAAGGGCAAAGGAAACTGCAACTTACGAACATCAATTCTGCTTTCAACACTTCTTCCCACGCTCCTCTCTGAGCTAATAAATATTTTGCAGTATCGCACCAGTGCAGCATTACCAAGTCCTCTGATCAAGGAAAATAAAAACTACCCACGCACTGATTTTATAYTGCAGTGACCAAAACCATAAAACACATGTCAGTAACAGTCACTGCAGGTACATAGTCTTGCTCTTAGGGGAGCTCTGGGTGCAGGATTTTAAAGGATTTTAAAGAAGTAGATTGCTAGTAATGTTGAAATCGGAGTGTTTTCTTCCCCTTACAGAAGCTCTCCAAATTGACAATAGAGCTGTTTGTCTGCTCTGCTTTGAATAAATCAGATGAAGTTATTCCCCCCCACTCCTCTTTTTTTTGGCTTATTTGTAAATCTCTGAGTTCTGCACTTAATTTCTAAGCATAAAAATTTGCCAGACACTGCAGGGAACAAATCAGGTCCTTTTTCTCCTGCTCGGCAGGTCTGAGGGATGGTTGCCCAAAATGTGTAAAAGCTGCTTTGATTCCTAATAGGAAAGTAAAACTTCCCGGCGAGAAAAAGATGCCCTGATTTCCTTGGTTGCTCTAAATCTGGCAGGCCCAGCCACCCCTTGGACATGGCTTAAGAAGTTTCTGCTGCTCCATCCCCCCGTGCTGATCAGCCAATCGAGCTGGGCTGAAATCTGTCCTCAAAAAAAAAAAAAAAAAAAAAGCAGAGGAGCAGGGTGTTTTTAAGCTGCATTGTTTTGGTGGCTGAGGTAACAACACTGCCCTGATGCACCAGCTTGATGGGGCAGCAGGGACGGAAGGGCAGGCAGAGAGGAAGATGTCACCTTCACAAGCCAACATGGTGCTGGAGAAGAGGTTTCATTAAACCATGATGTGCATGTGATGGTCCTTCAGCTTCTGCAGCTCTCCCCCATTGTATGGGTTGATTCTTACCTCCAAATATCCCCCCCCTTTGGTGCAATTTTAGGTAGCCAGGAGTCACCATATTCTGGATTGTATCTCTGGTCCCAGCTAGAAACCAGCACCAGCGACTTCAGCAGAAGGTGCAATAACACTGCATGATGGCAAATGATCCGTGACTACACAGAAATATCCTAACACCTGGAGATCAGTTTAAACCGTGGAGCACAAGGTTTCGTATCCCTTCCAAATAACTTGGAAGCACTAATTGTGCACATTCAGGTTAGCCACATAAATGCCCAGCTCCTGACACCAGACATACAGTGTATCAAGCTCTTCCTTTTAATAATACATTGCACGGGGATAAAAAAACTGCTATTGATTCTGTATTTTTTCAATTTCTGACATACCTCTGATTGCTGAGTTATTTTCAGCGTTACTCAGTTCACACAATGCTGCCAGGCAAGTATTGTTATTTGAACTTCACAGTTTGGGAAACTGAGGCAAAAGACAGCCACTAATTTGGACACAGCCAGCAAGGATATTGCTAAAAAGAAACACTGAATAGGGGACTATGTTGCACCAGCAAACCCCAGAAAGTCCAACACAGTAGCAAATGAAAAGCCAGAGTGCCATGTGCTATGATTCACTGGAAGAACACAGGAATTCAATGATGACACATAAAATGGCAAGTCCTGTTGCAAATCCAGGAGGGGAGAGAAACCAAAGGTGAAGGAATAATTAGATGGAAAAAAAATCAGAAAGCAAATGCCTTTTAATTATCATCATTTAAAGGGAGCACAGAACAACTCCACATGGTCCCTCATGGTTGTAGAGAAAGACCCAGGTCAGGGCAGAGGGCAAATCCAGGGTCAGATTCTTATTGAAAGTGAAAATTGTTCTTATTGTGCTTAACACCAGCTTTAGGAATATTAAAGAACAATTTGGGTTTTGTCAGTTAATACACTGTGGCCTGTGGTTAATGTGGCAGTGAGACAGACTTTTTTTTTTTTTTTTTTTGAGACTATTAATCTGGCAAGATTTTAAAGAGCTCAGCAAATGTAATATGACTCTAACGTACTCCATCTAGAAATTACCACCGTCCTCATTCACCGGTACAAATATAATGTTTCTGATTAATGGGTCTTGTGGTCAGTGAACAGACCGCAGAGAGCTTACAGAGATGCAAGACAGGTCAGATCCTGGTCTCTTCTGTATTTAAAGGCATTCTAGTTTCTTCAGTTTAGTATCGCTGGAAGATGCTCTGGGGATCTTTGAAAGTCTCCAGCCCTCAACCTCGGTCAGGTCTATGTTCATCATCCTCACCGTTTTTCTGACAATAGCAGATAGATAGCCTTATCAAAGATGCTATCTCCCCTAGAAAGCCTGCCCCATGATCCAGGACAGTGCTTTTCCGATAAATATAGTCCCATTATGTATTGCAAAAGAGCACTGTTAAAAGAGCGAGGACATAAATAAAACCAGAACCTCACAGTTGCATTTTGGTAGAAGATCTGATATAAGATTCCTGGACGTGAACCACATTGGTTTGATTTCCAGGGGCAGACCTTGCAGTGGCACTTCCCTGTGAGCAAAAGCCCATCAGAGCAGCAGAGAAGTGAAGGAAACCTCTGTGAAACAGGGCTGGAATGACACGAGAGTGCATAAGCAGAGGTTTGGGCTTGACATTTTACCAAACTATCAGTTCTCAGGAGAGACTTACCATCAGAGGATGAAATCTCAACAAGGGAACCCTCGTGGGACTTCAGTGCAACCCAGTTTAGCGTTGATTCAGTTTGTAAAAACATGACAACTGGCCACCAGGGATGGTGAAGGGCAGTCCTTTCAGGAGGGAGAACAAGGCACTGTGGTGCATCTCCTGGGGCCCACCTTGCAGGAGTCCCAATTCCTGCAGTTGTCAGGAGTGGGAAATGTGCCCACTCCTCAGCTGCTCCAGCGCAGAGTCCCACCCCTCCCTGAAATGCTATGGGAGGGAGCGAAACAAAAGCTGCTAGAGGGCTAATAGGAAAGGGGATTTGCCTGCAGAGACTTAATTCCCAGATTTCCTCCAGTGGCACATTCCTGGTTTCTCCCTGACCTTGTGGGGGCACCTTACTCCCCAGATATGAAAGTTCCCCAGGGAATTTCAGGGCCCCTGGAAATGACTTTTGAAATTACACCCATTTTATGCTGAGAAGCAAGAAACAGAGAAAAGCCTGGGGGGGATCAGATTCAGCCCACCCACCCCACCCAACTGCTTGGCATTTGTCCTCCAGTTTTCTTCCTTCCTAACATTCATTTCTGCTTTCTTTCCAGTAGCACCCGAACCCTACAAATAAACTCCCATGGCCCCCTCATTGGCTGGAAGTGTGCTGAAATTAGATGGTTGGTCTTGCTGGGAGAATCGATCCCTTTTTCCTTCCCATCTGGCTTTTCTGCCAGATTTTTATTGCTGCTGCTTTTTGCTGGGGACACAGGTCTCCTTACAGGACATCCAAATGGCCCTACAAATAAAGGAATGAGACCTTTCAGTCAGCAAAAACCTGTAAATAAACAGTTTGGGCTGGCAATCAATGGGCAATCTCTCTAAGCCGTGCGATTGTTCAGTTAGATTAAGCCTTTCTAATGAATTCCTCATTGAGCCACTGAACAGAAATGAAGCCTTGTTAGCTCATTATCTTTCTAATTAACCCATTCTAAACCTGCTCCTTCCTCACCAGGAGGTAGCTGTGCTGTTTGGGTTTCACACTGAGGTTTATCAATGACCCCCTGAGAGCCTTTTGTATCAGTAACTGAGATTTATTTGAAATGACTGAGGAAGGCAGCTTCCAGTTTATTCCCTGTGCCAGATGAAGGTCCGAATACTGTGTTATCCTCAGGCGACAATTTCCCAAGGACAAGCCATGTGTTCTGAGCATCTCCAGCCCCTTTGCTGCGCTGATGAATGCGCCCTCCCCTCTCTGCCCTTGTTTGCATGCAGATGGCTGGGCTCGTTAGGCTGACGAAGAGGCCTGCCCTGCCTAATGGGAGCATGGGGGCTGTACTGTGTCTACCTGCAGATAGCAGGAGTATTTCACCGCTGGCACTGGCTGCTCTCAGCTCTTAGTATGTTCACTGATATAACTGGTGTCCGCTTCCAGGCAAACACAACAACTTGTCTAATAGATGAAGAGCCCACCCTCCAACGGGCAACTGTGGCAATCTCAGCATTTGGGCCATTTCAAGCTAGACAGGTCATACAGTAATGTCCAGCTGAGATCAATCCTGTGTCAGGAGAAGGATGGAGCAATCAATCCAATCTGTCCAAGCTTGGTGTCCCCATCGCTCATTTGACAGCAATTTCTGCTTCTTAGTTTCTTGCTGGAAACCCCTAGCACTGTGCAGGCCATGACATTGAACCTGTCACCTTTTGTCACCTCTCTCCCTAAGTAGCTGACGGGTCTTTCCCCCTTTTTTCCATCCTTTTTGACAGTGTCTCTCCACTTCGGGCTCTCCCCTGGTCTCCCACCAGGTTCAGGATGAGGGAGTCTTGCATCCACTGCTTGGCTGATAACCTTTCCTGCTGGGAATGTGATCTGAGAGTACTCCATCCACCCCAGCCCAAGCAATATGGCACACAGGGCAGCCTGCACTCCCCATCAGCATCCAACAAAGTGCAGCAGAAGGATGCCTCCTCTCTCCATCCCTTTCTGCATCTCCACAGCACGTGCAGGACCTGCTCAGAGGCCCATGTCCGGGCACATCCTGCTGCATTCACCCTTCAGTCCAGCCTGGGAAGGAGAAATCAAAGCCATGAGCTTCCCCAGGTGTCACCAGCGGGCAGCTCAGGGGCCAGCATTGTCCAACTTCCCCTCACGCCTCCATCACTTCTTCCACCCTTGCCTGGATTGTCCACCAAATGGCTCTGGCTGACCAGTCACAGATTTCAGTCCCAGACCTAAGCATGATATGTTTTGAGTTGCCCAGTGTAGATTTTATTGCCAGTAGAGTGAGGTCAGTCTGAATACTGCCCTTAGGGCAGCATCTGAAACCTCTTTGCCGCAAGGAAAAAATTAAATTCTTTGGATTCTTCTGTTAGTTTCAATTCTGGTTTCTCCCCTTACCTTCCTCCTCCAAATCCTACCCAACTGGAGGAGAGCTGAGACCCCAGTCTACCCTACAAGAATCAGATCCTGGCTTCAAGAGCAACATTTTAATAACCCAACCAGCCAGGGATCTCTAAATCTCTCCGAGGAAAGGAGGCAGTGAGGGTATAAACAAAAATATGCTTTGCCTAATTGTTTCTTAGTCGTCACGAGCAATTGAAAACGGCTCCTAGGGCAATATCCATTACATTTTGTAACAAAGGACTCTAAATTAAGGAAGCCCAGGCGGAACAGCAGAGCGAGTCAGAGCTCTAGACAAGCCTGGCATGTAAATCCGTGCCAATCTCCCCCCACTGCCACCCCAAATGCTTCCATGAGACCTGGAAACTGGCACAGCAAGAAAGAAATTTCAGCACATGCCATGCCAAGATCTCTGTTTCTCGGGATACCCGGCCCACTGCGGAAACCTCCTCCCCTCCAGAAGGATGGCACAGCCACCCACGGGCCCATTCAGCCGGCCACGCTGACACGCTGGCGTCTCACCCGTCCCTAATGGGCTTTTGTCACAAGAACTGATCTTCCGCGCTCTCTCCCCGGCGTTGTAAAGCAGGCCCTCGCCCTGTTAGCTTTGATGCCGCAGGGCCCTTATCCATCCGAAGGCTTGGGGGCTGGTTTCCTAGGAGGAGCTGCTTTATTTGCTGTGGTGTCTGAGGCTAGAATGAGCCGCGTTTCAGCTGGGGGGACTGAACAGAGGTGTGCTAGGCTGAGATATGCGCCTCTTCTGTGTGGTCCTTAAAAAAATAGCAATTTAGGCTGCACTGTATGCCAGATCACTGGCTGGGTCTCTGAAGTTATTTTGTTCAGTACTTAGAGTAAAATTCAATTTATATATATTAGTCCATTCTACCATCGGTATCTCTTCATACAGGGCTGAAGTGAGACTCTGTTTACATTCCTGACGTATTCTCTTCTGCATATTGGGGTTAGCATGGCTGGACTTTAAGAAATCCATTAAGATAGACACTTTTTTTTTTTTTTATATTGAAGCAGAGCAAAAACTGCCACTATGAGCTCTTCTACTTAGTAACTCTGTGGAATAACAGAGAAGACAGTACACCAATAGGAATAACAGAGAAGACAGTACAGCGATGATGGGTGGACACAAAGAATGTCCAGTGCATTTTCCAAATGAAATACTTAATTTTTCAAGGGATTTTTGAGTTTTAGGCTGATATTTCATTTTTTTCATTTTTTTCCCTTTTTTCTTTTTTCCTTTCTTTCTTTTTTTTTCTTTTTTCCCTTCCCTTCCCTTCCCTTCCCTTGTTTCCCTCTTTTTTTTCCCATGGTTGTCAAGAAGCCTTGCAAACATCCCATCACACTCAGGCCAGAGTCTCAGAATCCAAATGACAAGGCAAAAGAAACCTTGCTACACATTATTTTTATAATCTCTAGATTCATTTCATGACAACTTCATGCTATCAGTGACTGTTCACAAGGTGTTAATATTAAAAGTGGATAGAGATGTTAAAGTATAAAATTGCTCTTTGTGATTGGAAAAAAAACACCAAAACCTCCTAGATCTGCCTTAATATTTTCACTCCCAAACATTTAAAGTCACATCAATGTCATGAGAGCGATTTCACAAGAGTCTTTTCTTTAGGGAAAAAAGAAGTTCTTATTCATTTTCTGGGTCTCAAGCTGTTAGAGCAGACATTTTTCTTCACAGCACTCTTAGATAGAAATCTCCTTGCCCCATGAAAACTGAGAGTGGTATACCTTCGCATGACTCCAGGATGTAGGGCTTGAATAAAGACTGCAAATATTATGCAGGCCCTGAGGAACAGCTGCAGGAACAGATACAACTTAGGAGAATGAGGAGATGACCCCAAACCTCCAAAATCTGGAGGAATTTAGGTCTCCATGGGCTCCTCCAGCTGCCTTTCTGCCACCCCCCTTTCAGGGCACTCTCAGATGGGAAGAAATGGCATAAAGCAGGTGGAGGTAGATCTTTTTTGATCTCCATATATTTTTTGTAGAAGTGCTGGTTCACCCTATTACAAAGGAAAACACCCAGGCCAGCTAGGCTGTATGTGCAACCAAGCTGACGTGTAGCATTATTTCTATGCAAGCAATGAGGCAACATTAACATAATGCAATACTGCATCCAAATGCTGAGCCAGCCCACGGAAACCTGCACTGTGCTCACTCTCATGCTGTTTATGTCCCTTGTCCTCTTCCCCTGCTCCCTCCTCTGCCTGCAGCTCCCCCCTTTCAGCCCCTCCAGACATGTCCAGAGGGATCTTTAAAACTCTATAAAAAACATAAGAAGCTGTTTTCGACTATTAAGAGAGACTGTTGATAACACAGTTCCAATAAAAAAAAGTCTATATATGTGCTTTCTACAGCTTCCCTTGGAAAATAATTCATTTCTCCCTGCATTATATTTCATGGTAACCTAGAGACTCAATATGTTCTGGATTACTGCATCCATTTCTGTTTCTGCTCTAATGGCCCACCAGAGTATGAACCTTCCAACCAGAGTCCCCTAAATCTGGTGACTGGGGAGCTAGTTGTACTTTCTTGTTTTCCACTTGATAACTAGCCCCTTCCAGCATTGCTTTTATGGCAGTAATCTTCCTAGGCTGGTTGCAGATTGCTTGTCCTGTTTTTTTTCTTGCTTGCTTTTTTTTCTCTTGTCCTCCAACCACTGGAGCCAATGGTCACTGTGGACTATCCATCACGTTGTTTTTTATGTCAAGCTGGAGTTCCCCGGGTCTGTTTACTCCTTTTTTTTTTCCCTCCCTGTCACTGAAGTTTAGCAATTGCTTGTGTCCATGAACTGCCTCTTCCATTTAGGGGGAAGGGATCTGAGACTGCCAATGCCTATCAATAGACTAGAGATATCCAGGCTTTAATTTTATGGCTTCATATTATAAATGATGGGGCAAATGGAGGAGGCTAAGGAAACACCTCTCCCCTTACTGCTTGGGAAAGTAAAGGCCTTAAAAAATAGCATGAAAGGTAAGGAGGAAATAAATCAGGTCGAGTTCCCACTGTACAGCAGTACAGAGTTGCTCAGGAGTGGGAGCCCAGCCCTTTGCACGAGCCATGGCTTTGTCATGGAGGTTGGGAGTCGCTCACGGGACAGCCTCCATCCCACGCCGCTGGCATTCACACGTTGGCGTTCTGAGATCCAGATACATGTATATACATACATAACCATATAACCATTTAATTCATTTTCTGTTTCTTCATTGCTGTGAAAAAGAGACTGGATGGAAAACTTTAATGCTATGGAGGGGAGTAAATTAGCGTTCAGGAAATCAGCTTGAGTAAAAATAAGGTCCAAACCTTCATTTTTCACTTCAAACTCAGATCCGAATACATACTTAGATTTAAAATTTTACAGGTAAAACACTTTGATTTGTCCCCAAATACGGGATCAAAGAATATCTGCACCTTCCAGAAAATCAACCCAAAAGGATGGGGCTTATGATGTTTTCCAAAGCCACTTCTAGAAGAACAATTTCTTCTACAGCTCGTTTTAACCAACAGATCTCAAAACACTTTGTGTACCTCTCTTGCCCATACCATGTTTGCTTCACCCCATTTTTTTTCCCCGTAATGATTCAGAGCTGCAACAATTGTTCTCAGTCTTGAAGTTGCTTCTGGAGCTTGACATCTCCAATCTCTTGTGGACTTGAGTGGATGCTGGTGATTTTGCTCTTCAGGACTCTCGCACTAGAAATGTTTATTCTGCCCGGCTGCCATTAATTATGCCTCTGACAACGAGCTAAACTCTTCATAGCCCTGCTCATCTGTTAGCATCATTGTCATCAAGTCCTGTAAAGTTAAATGTGTGACAAAGGCCATTGTTCAGCTCTTCCCAAGGCCAATTCCTAGGGTTAGGCTGATCTTAGCATCCGTACCATGTTTACAACTTCCATTTTCTAGAACATGTAGCATTCATTGGCATTTAAAACTCTCTATAGTGCCTCGATCTTAATCCAATTTCAAAAGGCAAGGACAGCAACTGTGTTAAAGGGATTAACTCTTATTAAATATAGTGTATTTGAGTAAGCCCTAAGGGAAGGGCTCCAGTTGCTCCTGTTTGCATGGATGGAGATGGTGGTACTAAGCTACATCGTAGAGACCCAGCAATAAGCTCAAGCAGTAAATTACATCATATTACAGGAAACTCATTTTTAAAGTATGAAGGTAATCAGAAAGCAATGTCCTAACCAGGCTTTATAAATACTAAGAGTCAAATTCTTCATCTACCAAAAATCAGCATGGAGGAAGAGGGGTAAATACAGGTGGGAAGTTAACCTGTCATAACAGAGGAAGCTGCTCACCAGGTCTCACAGCAGAATATGTCCAGAAGCAATAACATTAGGCTATTAAGGGCAATGAAAAGGGATGAATTGTGTCTTCCAAACTTTGGATGTAATCAGGTAACAACCGAAAAAAGGTATTATCCAAAGCAGCCAAAGCAAGGCTTCCAACCCTGAAATGAACATCTCAAGATTTCCCTCGTAGCTCCCCATAAAGGTATTATCCTTAACTCAGGGAAACCGAGGCAAAGGGCGGTTATATCACCCCACCCACAAACCATCAGCAAGCAGAGGCAGAGCCGAAGCCAACAGCCTCAAGGTCTCCATGACTTCTTCCCAGTCTGTTTGCCACCTCCTGCAGGGTACAAAAACCGGGATACTCACCTGAACTGCCTGGCCAGGACCAGGCCAGCTACTCAATGTGTCTGCCAGTGCCTTTAAGGAAGCAAGGCAGAGATCAGTCTGCACAGAGACTGTTTTCAATTTATAATCTGTATTTTCATTTGGTGCTGAATAAGCACTAATACCCTGGGAATGTTTCATTGCTCCTACAGGACAGATTGGCACTTCCCTCTTTGCTCTCCTGGTATGTCCAAGCCTAGGGATGGGAAACACATTATGTTGACCTAAAGGCAATCTAACACTGTCTAAGAAAAATTGACTTAGCAAGGTTGAAAGTCTGAAAGTTCCTCTTCTCCACCATACATGGTATAAGTAGTACATGGCAACAATGCTTAGTACCTCTAAAACAATGGTAAATTTGAGTACAACTAACAAATCCCTGCTTATTCATTCCTAATGGGAGCAACAGGAGATAGAGGGATTTGTAAATACTTTAACCAAGCTAACAACTGCTGCCAGAGAGTTTCCAAAGTCAAGTTCTTTGAGAATGATCTTAATTCTAATATAAAAAAAAAAAGATTGCAGATTAAAGAGAAACTTGTCATCAGCTATTCCCTGTAATTAGTTTAATATGATCAGCTCTCCATGATAACGAAAGACAGCATTAGAGCTGCCCAAAGAGAAACTTCCAGTGGATAATAAGTACTGACAGATTTCAACCAGATGGCTTTAGCAGACTGCAACTTTACAAGCAATTTTGAAGCTCAAACGTTAGTGCTTATTACTTAAGATCAGCTTAGAGATATCTGTGAATGGTTCCAGTTGGGGTTTAAAGGCAAATAAAGCATATGGATAATGACTTTGATTAAGGGCTAAAAGAACATTTTTGCAAATGCCTTTCACTGAGCATCTGAAGCCTCAGGAGCAGGACGCACCCCTCTGTGGGCTGGGGCTTCATCTCTAAGGACGAATGAATAAGCGAGTGTCCCAACCGATACATCCAGGCTGGGCCGTCTGGCCACCCCACAACCCAGGGGACTCAAGCTTCTCCCTGCACGACAAACACCTCCACTTCCCACCAGTGGATCAGACCAACCTCTGGGTCACATCCACCAGCTGTCTGTATCCAGACAAACCCTCTGGCACATGGAGAGACAGGGAAGAGAGACATGAAGAGGGACCATACAGTCTCCACAGCAGTGTCCCTCTACCATTTGTACTTGCAAGGCTGGACACTCATGAGGACGATGTTACACCACCTTAGGGTTGCTCCAAAGATGGGGTCATCATCAGAAAGGGCCTGAAGTTTTGGTGTCCTCAGTAGAGACATAAGCCCCTAACTCCAAAATCTGGGATAGGAAATCGGCCACATTTGCCAGACACAGCCACTGAGGGCTTAACAAGGCTAATACATCCCATCAGTGTGGAGCAGAAGACATGTCCCCCTGGACCTGTGGGAAACTGGAGGCTCTGGAAGGTCCACAGTTAAGAGGACAACAGATTCCTCACCATTAGCTCAACCTCAATTTAATAAAAACACAGACATTCAAGCCCATAATATGCCACAGCCCGCTGAGATAGACCCCGTGGTGACACCCAGAACCAGTTACCAGCGTAGGAAAGTCCAGCTGCTTCCCTTCCACTGGGGCCGTTGGACACTCGGGTTGCTAATGGCCAGTGTAAGGTTTGCAGCCACAGGAGACCCGCACAACAAATATGATTAAAATGGCCAAAAACTTTCCCCACTGCATCGTACCAGCACACCTCAAAGCTAAGGAGATACCTTTCTCAGAGGGTCCCCAGCTAGCACCAGGCCCACCGACAGGTTTGCACCCTCCCTTCCTAAACACCTCTCAGGGAATAGCCCCGAGCTATGGGGCACGTACCACGAGCACCCGCCGTGTCAGTGCAGCGAGACGTACACGGGGAGGAGGAGGAGGAGGAATGCCACAACAAACTATTTTTCCTCGCCTGAGTTCAAAGATGCATTTCAGCTGTCTACTTACTGCTCCAGTCGGGTGAAAGCTCCCGGTGTCTGAAGGGGCTTTCTTGCTTCTCTTGGCATTATGGCCAAAATATCATTAAGACTCCTGTAGCTGGAACTGAGCTGTCAGTAAGAGAGAGAACTTGACTGAAGGCATTTTTGCAACCAAGGGATTTTAATTTTTCCCCCTTCTTGTGCCTTATCCAAGAGAAAGAAATATAACAAAAAAACAAGACAGAGATTTTTCAGCCAAATCTATTTCTTCCAGCATTTGCTGCAAGGGGATGTTTGGGTTTGCTGCTTGCTTGCTTTTTGCAAGGTTTTTATGAGATATTCACATCAAATGTTAAGAAAAGCAATAGAGTAGAAAATTCTGAACACAGCGCTGGATGCTCTGGGCTCCGGACTCAGCACCTGGGCACACGCATTCAGAGGAGAGAAAGGAGAATGGGACCTTCCAGTGTTTTTTCCCCAGTGGAAGCCAGCCTTTCCCCTACCCTCACACATTACAGTGATCCACAGAACAAATCTATAGTTTTCAGCCAGGTTAATCTAGACAGCAAGGGAGTGGATTTTATAATCTTACAAAGCATCTCAGTGTACTGAACAACCGCATGAAGCCTCCAAATGTTCCCGTCAGACTGTTCAGTGTCTTTGTCCATATCCCAGACTTTTAAGTCAAGAGTTAAAGAAGAATAAAGCAAAACATCACACATTTCATTCCAGGTTTTCAGGCTTTTAAAATCACATGTGGGTACCTTCCTCCACCTTGATTAAAAGTGGAAGTGGAGAATCTAGCATCATCATATGACTCCTGGACCTGGAGATTTAAGGATGAAGGCCAAATGGGATCACCAGCAAGGCTGCTGCCTTTTGCAACTTATTTTTCAGAGAACAGTTTGATTACCAGCAACGAGCACAAACCATATATTCCTGCGTCCCATCTCTTCTCCCTGAGAGGGGAAAAATATAGATTCAAATCTGAATTTAGGGACAAAAACTCCCCACTCCCAATCGCTACCCTACTTTTGAAAACAAAGGCAATGTCCCTAGCCCACCAGCTGCTTTTTGGGATAAGCTTTACCCAAAGAAGTGTCTTTTTTTTTAAATATAGATCAAACCCCTAGGACAGAGCCCCAGTGCAAATTCCCTGATGCCTGTTTGACTTCGTTAGCACAAAAGCAAATGAAGGCGCTTTCCCCATTGTCCCGCTCCAGTGGAAGAACACTAAAAGGCAAAGTACCAGTGACCTGTGGAAACTCTCCCAGGCTGCTCCATTAGAGGGAGAGAAAACACCCCATTTCCCCCACGATTCTGAGACAGGCTCTTTCTAGCCCTTCTACCTGCTAACTTCCCATGGCTGCTTTGGGAAAGGCATAGCCCACAGCCTCAGGGCTGCATCCCCCAGGATGCGTGATGACCACAGCTCTCGCAAAAGCCCATGGGGAGGAGAAACATTTTGGGAAAAAATCCAGCCATTGGCTTTCAAAAGCTTCATCTCATCTGACCTCTGATTTTCTGGGCCTGATCATCAGCTGATAACCTGAGCCACTAGCTCACCCTGAAGCAAGTTTGCTGGCCTGCAGCATGGGAGTGGGGCAGGGTGTGTATATTTGCTCCTTGGGGAGTTTGGGGGTTCAAAGCACTGAAGTTGCCCACAGATCACCCTCCTCCTTCACTGGGGCTTCCCTACTGAGCACACGACAAAATCAGATGTTGCAAAATCAGCCCGCTGCTAGGCATTCAGCTGCCGTGCCGGCCAAACCAAAGGCCACTTCTGAAAAATCCCAGCCGGTGCCACAACACCCACAGAGGGTCGTCATTACCTGGTGGGAAACCACCGGTGACGGGGCCTGCGTGGGAACGAACCTGGCCACCCAAGGCCTCCTTGCACGCGCCCGGATGCCGGCTCCACTGAACATCTGCCGCGGGCCACCTCCACTGCCGCCCCTACCCCTCCGCCGCTCTGAACGGCGTCATGAAAAGATACCACCTCGCTTTGGAAGGAAGAAAAGAAAAAGGCTTAGCTGCGGAGGGAAAGACAGCTACTATTTGCTATTCAAATCAGGAGTCACTTCTGGGCACAGGTCAATGAGAAAGGGAAACTTTGAGTCTAAAAGGATACGGACTTTGGAGATTTTCCGCGAGAAATAGTGTTTACCAGTTTCATATGCCATCCGCGCGCAAACACACCCCGCAACGCCAGGCAAACTTCAAAAGGGTCCTTTCAGTTTGGCTAAGCAAAGGAAAAGCTGGGTGTCTTGGGGGAGCTTAGCCAAAGATTATACACGTCTCTTTGGTCGGGAACAAAGCTCCCCGGGCCCCGGCCCTTCTGCCAGCCCGGCAGCCGCGGCGAAGCGCGCTCCGCCGTGCAAACACGCAGCGGCTCAGGTGCGTCCGGCGGGGGGGACGCCAGCACGCGACGCAATGCCACCAGGTAGAGCACCCTGGACGTGAGCAACGGGCTTCCTCGGAGGCGAAAAGGGATCCAGGTCGGGTGGTGCAAACCCTGATCCGGCAGCAAGGAGGGGTTGGGGGCTCCTGTAAGTCGGGCCCACGGGACAGGGGCTCGCAGCGTTTTAGGCAGAACTGCTTCCCATCTGACAGTGATCAGCCAACACGTGGTGGAAACATGTCAATCTTCGCAGCTTTTTATAATGGGAAAACATCCAAAGAATCTGTCCAGACTTTCTCAGTGTGCTGAGCATCAAAAGTGCTTCATTTCAGCAAGTTTCCACATAGGGGGGAGTTTCCTCACTTTATTTAACTTCTACTTTTATGTAATGTCAAGATATTCCCACAACTTCAGTTTTATTTCATACCCTGTTCGTGCCGTATTCAATATTTACTCCCAGCCTTTGACGTCACAACACCAAAACTATCCGCAGATAATTTTGACTTTCCAGAGAGGTTTGCACCAAACCACATTTCAAAGTGCTGGAATTCCTGGGGGACAAAAATACTTTTCTTTTTTTTTTTTTCTGCTCCCCAACCAGCTCGAAGGAAGGACCTGTGATGAGAAAAGACCCCATCGCGGCTCCGGGGTAGGGTCACAGCATGGGAGCGGGTGGGTGGGTGTCCCCGCGCATCCCTCCCTCCCTGCCCCGGGGTGCAGTGAGGGCAGAGCCACGGCAATGCTCCCCTCGCATCGTCAAGGCATTCAGGCTATAGCAGATGTGACGGAAAAATGCAGGGACCAATTTTTCCTGCCCCTCCGGAGCAAAGCATGAGCAAGGACTGAACCACGGTGCTGTCGCGACCCCATGCTTGATCCTCCCTTCCCTCCAGGCATACTGCTGGACGCCAAGCTAGGCACTGAAGGAAATCCAAAAATACCCATTCTGCCAAGTGCAGACATATACACCTGGAGAAGAAACCAGCATAAACCAGTGGGGTTAACTGGAAAGCCAGGGACAGGTGAAATGGGTGGCCTGCTCACTTCTGAGACCGAAAACTACGGGTTCCCAGGGTGCCGCAAAGACTCCTCTTTACTCCCCCGATCCCCACATTTTCCCCCATCTGAAGTCAAGCAGAGCTAAACTACACACACACACACACACACACTCTTAAGCCTCCAAGCCAAACTTTAACACTTTTCCTATCTCCTGCAAGGGAAAAAAAAAGAAAGAAAGAAAGAAAGAAAGAAAGGAAGAAAGAGTCAAGGTTTGATTCAGGTTTGGAGCAAAAGCTTGGTCTGACTGTTTAAGAGCTCAATTACTCCTTGCTACTATACTTTCCGCACACACACACACCCGTAGATTAATAAAGAACTATCTTTAATGCAATCAGAGTAGCTTCAAATGCGAACCACTTCAACAGCCTATTATCAGCATTGTGTTTGTTTTTCAATATTGACCGTGTGTGTAATATAATCCTTGTTTATGATAATTGATTTTCCTTGGACTGCCTTCCTGGGAATAATATGCACACTTTTTAACTCTCTTTTTAAAGATCAAATGGCATTTACGCCCGGTGATTTGAATCTGAGTTGGTCAGAGCATTTAATACAATAAGAGTGAGCTTAAAGGAAAGCAGTTAAACCCTGGATATTTTTCTTATTGCATAGCCTGAAAACCCTTGAATCGAGAGGGAAGTTTGCATCTATTTTCTTGTCGTCTATTTTAAAAGCTGTCAGAGTTGGTTAGTCTCTCTTAAAATTAGTCCTTTGGATCATCTTCTTACTAAAAACAAAATCTGAGCTTTTTTTTTTTTTTAAGCGATAGCGGATTAGGGCAAGAAGCTTTGTTTAGCTAAAGCGAGGGATTAGAGGAGATTTGCCCCCATAAAGTTGTGGTTTGATGGTGCTTTTATCCCTGGATGTTGCTAAAGCTGTGTTGCTTCAGGATTAGGAGCATACAAAGAGTCTCCTTGTGCTGTTTCACAGCCAAGAGAAAGACGGGGGGAGAGGGAGAGGCAGGGGAACACATGCAACAGAATTGGGAATTCCTTGGTCACACAAATCTAAAGTTTAAATCCACTGACACAAACTTTGCTGGACATGCTGTGAATGCGAGATTGCCAGACCTCTAGTGGGAACGGTGCATGGCAGAGTGGAGGGGGTTTCATTTACAAGACGGCGTGAACCACCATGTCCCAGCCTCCCTCTGATGCCTTTCTCTCCCCAAATGAGTAAAATTCGGCTCGGGTTGGCAAATAAAGACCAAGGGCAGGTAAAGACTCAGCATGGCTAGGGCAATATTTCTCCAGACGATGCAGCAGACCATGGCCTGAGAGGGACTCTGTGCCACCTAATCACGGCAGCTGAAACGGCGTAGGCAAACCGGGATGAAAAAGGAGCCACAGCGTTGCTGCAGACATGTCCCATCCCGCAACAAGGATAGCTGGTTGGTTTGAACGCTGGCCAGCGACGCAAGGGGCTGGTTCCTGGTTCTCCTCTGCCTTCCCACCTTTGGGAGATGCTTAAATCTTGACATGTGCTGATGGCATGTCCCCACCACGGCAGCACCGGGCTAGATCTTGGGCCAGCTCAGCTGTAAGTCCAGGTTTCACAGAGACAAGAAGGAAAGAGTGGCAAAAGCCCCACAAAACAATACTCTTGCAAAACAACTTTAGGAAGAAATCAAGACCAGGTGACACGTGACCACAGCGCATCACTTCTCCTGCCGCGGGCCTGGCAGCCTGAGGCATTAGCAGACAGCCTGGGTTATTTGGCAGGAGGCAGAGTCAGGCTCCTGGGGGCACCCTTCGCCCCCATGGCCATGCCAAGTGACGTGCTGTGATCACTACTCCAAAAGCCAGTGTCTTCAGCACACTTCCCAAGCTGGGCCGGGACTCAGGAGTTGCCAAAGCCAGGCCGGATTTTCAGAAAGTGTAGCACTTCGGCCTTCTGAAAACCTGCAGTTTTATACGTACGGGAGATCTGCTCCCATCTGAATCAACGTGTGAAGGCGCTTTTCACTTCCCAACCCCTCCTGTGTGACAAGATCATTTCAAAAGCAGGAGCAAGTGGTAGGAAAAAACAAACACCTACTCAAATCCTGTAAAACTCTTGACGGGCAACTTATTTCCATCCTGTGGCAATTTATGTACTACTCCCTGCTTTTGATTTCCAACCTGCTCCTTCAGGGACATGGGGTCATGCCTCGACCCACACAGCCCTGGTACCACAGCTGTGAGAACTTGCCTGCTCAGCACACCAGGCTGCAGGATTTGAGATTTTAGGCTCTTGGATGCAGGAACACAAGTTTGATCTATGCAGAGCAGGGTCTAAATTGCTGTGGAAATACAGATTACTATTAACTAAGAACGTAAGAGTCTAAGAGCAGCCATGCTAGGCCAGAACAACAGTCTGTTTTACTCAGCTCTACTTCCCCAACGAGGGCCAAAAGCAGATGTCTACAGGAGAGTGTAAGAACAGGGGAGGCGTATGTGGTACTCTGCTATAAAGCTCTCCCAGATGCCAAGCATTTTCAGCAGAACGATCTTCTGCCATAGACATGTTTTGTATGTATTCATAATTCTCAGTGAACAACTTTTGCACAGATTTGTCCATTTTAGCATCCACCTCGTCCTGTGGCAAGGAGTCCACCAGGTCCAACTACCCAGTGCAAGAAGAGCAAACGTCTTCTGTCTGTTCTGAGCCAGCTCTCGGTGGCTTCGCTCGATGTCCCACGGCTTGTTGAGAAGGTGGGCAGTCGTTCCCCTCCCCTCCAGGTAACTCAGTATCTTCCCTCCATGGGTGTTTTTTTAGACTGAAGAGTCCAACCTACTCAGTCATTCCTCTTTATGGAAGTTTTGTTAAAAACAAATGTATGCCTAGTCCCTCCAGTAAAAATATCCATGATAGCACGTTAGTCAAACCACCTTGTTATACACCACTATAACTCATGGGTACAATCAACATTTCAGAAAAGCCACAGAACAGTATGAGGGTGGCCTGACGTTAATAAAGCAAGATTTTCTCAAGCTGGGGGAAGACGTCGCCACGGGCTCTCGTTAGCCAGACTGAAAAGCTTCATCTGATGGGACATGAATGCTGAGCAAACTTCTCACCCCAACTGGTCTGCTCCAGACACACTTAACCCTGCTGTAAGCCTGCCTGATTACAAAATGGTATTTTTATCTTCCTAAGTACTCAGATGGATCTATTGCCATTTTCTCAGGCTCAAAATTAGAAATAATGACAGCAACTTGAGCCAAGTGAAATTCAGAACACCCATCCCAAGAGAAATTCAGCTGTTTTGACTTGTTCTCACTCCAAAATAGAATTAAAAAAATTGGAGGTTTCTTGTTTTCTGCAGAATAGCAGCTGTGGAGAGGGGAAGAAATCCACTTGGAAAAGTCAAAGCATTTTGTTTTTCAGGGGAAAAACAATTTTTGATGCTCTGAAAACCTTTTCTGGTTTGGTTTTCCAGATACTTTACATGAGGACTTCACATATCTCTCCGATGCATTAGTGGGTTACGGCCTGGTTTAACCTCTCCTCCTCCATGTCCTGTTTTCAAGCCAGGCTGCATTTTCAATGATGGACACAAGTCAGGCAATTTCCCTTGGTGCACCACAAAAGTCAACTGGAAATAAGCACGGTGCCTTCTGGGAGGTGTAGTCTCCCAGCACTGCCACGCCAGTCTGAGCCCACACAGCAGAAATACAGCTCTCCATAGCAATGCTCCGTTGGGAAATACAATTTAATTTTCTTTTTTCTTGACTTGAAAATACATGTTTTGCAAAAGTTAAAAAAAAAATCCAAAATATTCAAATTCAGGGTGGGCCAACCCAAAATAATGGACTTGCCTTTCTTTTTTTTTTTCTGTTTTAATTCACATTTTCCCTGCAGAAAGGCTGTACGCTTGGGGATGGGGAAAAAAGAAAACAAACACAAAGTGTTTTGTCAGCAAATCCTCCCGCCCCGGTGTTCTCCAGCGGYTTCCACAGCAAGCCCTCCTGTTCCCCTTCCCTTCCTTCACATGTGCAAGCTTGCAAGATGCACAGGTGAAGGATTTTTCTTCCTTGCGTCCAGGTGAAGGAGAGGCATGAAGTCCATGCAACGACGGCTCACAAACTAGGAGGTGCAGAATACACCCTACAGACTTAGGGGCCTCCTTAAAGCTGCTGGGGGCATTAAGAGGCCGGGCTGGAAAACTGCAGGTGAGCGTCGCGCTCCCGCCGCTGGGATGGAGCCCGCCTCGGCCTCGTGTCACGGGCCCTGTTGGCACATGGCGTAACCCCGCGCCGCTACCTTCAGCACGGACCAGGAGGGCGGATAAAACCCCCAGCCGATGTGTAACGCAGGCGTCATCTTCTCRTGCCTCTTCGCACATCTGGAGCTCCCAGATAATATTTCACTATTGGTTTAGTACTTTTATCAGCTGCAACTACTGCAGAATGAACTGTAAACCTGGACAATAACAATCTTCCTGKTTGGGAAGAAGGGGCAAGAGCCTCTCCCTTCTCCTGCACCGGCCTCATGGCATTTTCCCTTTCTAATGGGGCACTTGCAAGACGGCAGGCTGGTGTGACATGGGGACAAACCTCCTTAAAAAACAAGCATTTCCTCTCAAACATTTTTGCATCATATGACCTTCAAAACAAATCAGAAGGTAAAGTAAACACATAAAACCAGCCAGGGTATTTGGCCTGATTGAACTCCATCAGGGCTGCATAGCTTTAGGAATGCATTATCAGTTCCCAGCAATTTTTGATTTTTCCCCAGTGTGGAACTGTAGAAGTGGCCTTATTGAAAGGCCAGAATCTGCTTCTATTTCAACCAGTGACAGGTACATTTATATTAAGTTGATTCCCCTTTGAAATTACCCAAGTTTAAAGAATTATCTGTCTGCAAGGGGAAAAAAAAAGGAAAGAAAGAACGAAAACCATGCACCAGCAGTGGCTGTTCAGGATGTTGTTCTGGGTTTGGAAATTACCTATTTAAGTCAATAAATGGGTTAGGAGGGGGAGAAGGAAAAGAAGGTAGAGTTTGTGGTTCTTAATCATAGCTTCRCAGGGTTTAGCTGCTCTCCCACTGTTGAAAAATGTTTCAAAAAGCAAAATAAATGATCTTCTAGTTACAAAAGTATTGATTTTGCCTACATCCAGTAATAAAGAGCAAGTCACCTGTAGGTAAAACTCTTGTAAAATATATTTGATACTATAATAGTCTGGAGATAGAGTTATATGCAGCTGAGAGAGGGAGAGGGATGACAAATCATTTCTAATAAGGTGTTTACCTAACATATTTCATGTCACACGCTACCGAAACCTGCGCGGAGCTCGCTTCTCCTTCCCCCTCTCCGTCCTCCACCTYGGAGAAACAGGCCGTGGTGGTGGGAGCAGCCCGGGGACGGTGTCACGGCGGTGGCTTCCCACGCGAGCTGGCGGGGTTGCAAAGTCGGGGCGGAAATCCTCCCGCAGAGCAGAGGCTCCCAGCGCAAGGAGCCTGCCGGCGAGGGAAACCTCGCCAGTCCCGCTCCCTCGCAGCGCGGGTCTCCGCGGCAGGCTGCGGGCRGCTGTGATAACGCAAGGAGGGGGAAATTGCATTGAAATCCTTCATCCCAAAGCTCCAAACGCAATGCAAGGACTGAACCGCTATTTCACCAGCCCAGGTAGAAGTGGGCAATGGGCCTAGTGCCGTGATCCCGGTCCAGGAGGGAGAGTTCGTTTTCCCCAGCCCGCTCACGTCCTTGAAATTTCTCCTGCGTAAAGCACAGCTACCCTGGCTTTGTGCCTGGGAGATGGATTTTATCCCCCAGGAAACGTATCTATCATTTTGCTCAGAGGTAGGTACAAAATAAATGCAGTCATGCATTTGAGCATCCGTTACCGAAGGACCGAACTTAGTGCTAAATGATGTAAATCTAGATAAATATCATCGCTTTTGAATAAATTACTTCGGATTTACAGCAGCGAAACGGAACTGAGCTGCATCCAGCCTCGCTGCCRGAGCAGGCAGAACCTGCGCGGATGTCCGAGAGAGCAGTATTGGGGCTTTTCTCTGAAAAGGCAGTCGGGCAGCTCCAACTCTAGGTCTGATGGGCTAGTTAAGGGCCRAATTTTTAGTCTCTGTGGCAAAGCCCCGCTCTGATTTCAGTGGAGTGGGTCCGCATTTACACGCAGCCAAACTGCAGCAATGATCCCTCTCTCAAGGGTAAGTAGAAACAATGCTCCAAGGGAAAACCAACAGTGGACAGCGATATTGGAGTCCGAGTCACCCTGCGCTGCCCGCACGGCGGAGCGAGATCCCAGCTTGGTGTGCAGAGGGAGTGCTGGGCTGGAAAAGGAAGGCTCGCACAGCGGCTTAAGGATCCAGGAAAATCAGGGCCAGAAAATCCTCAAACTTCATACATTACCTCTACCCACAGAGGTAGGCACATCATCTAATTCCCGTAGAAAGCAAGTCCTCTTAGAGACTTATCATAAAAACAGAGCACGCAACTAATGGCAATTCCCTAAATCCCAGGGTGCTGCAGAGACAAGCAAAGCAGAGACTGCGAGTTTGCTCTGTTCCTCGTGCCGGATCAGACGCTAGCTGGGAAAGGCAGAGACTCTCCATGCCAGGCCATATTCATGAATTGAATTTAAGCAGCTTTCCGGAGTTTCTGTTCTGATCCTAAAGATTTCCAGAGGATTTTTGTCCTGGCTGCGCATTACAGCAGCAGCCTGAGGCTCCCTGTGCACCAGGTGCTGCTTTTTCTGCCACGGGTGACAAGGGTGCCGGGTTCCCGAGAAATGTGCCTCCAAATCCAGAATTCCTTCAAACGGAAAGGAGGGGAGGCCGTTCAAACTTCCCTGGACTCTCCCCGATGGTGCTGATTTCCTTGGGGGAAATGGAAGAACAATTGCATGGGAAGGATAGAAAGTGCTGGGGAAATCCCAAACACCTCGTGGGTGTTTGCATCAAGTTTTACAAATCTGTGCCAGGGGACAAAAATAATTGCACGGTGAGGGGAGCTGGGCTGTTGTTTTTTTTCCTTTTTTACCACCGGCACTTGGATAACGTGAAATGGCATAGACGCAGCAACATTCCTACCACTCCAGGAGCTAGAGAACAGGCTGTAGGAGCTGCAATATCCCTATCGCAGCCTCCCTCCACACCTAAATTTCTTTCCGCGCGTCCCTTCAGGGTGTAAATAATAAAACCGAGCGCAGCAGCCACGTGGAGAGCTCGCCACCTCTCAAAGCAGCGAGGAAAGGCTTTTCTGGCGAGGAAATGCCTTTCAGAGGAGCGGCAGCATCCCACAGCGCTTCCGATGAGCGTACAGAATATTAAAATCGCCAGGCGGACCCYGGCCATAAAGGAGGTCTGCGGAGCCGGGGAGATGGATTTGTTCATGCCGGGTTTCAGTATGACCATTGTAAAGCCCCGAGAGCTTATTTCCCCCTAAATTAATCCACGGGAGAGGCAGTCACAAAAAAAGAAAGTTCTCCGCCGTTCACAAAGGTACTGGGCAGGTCAGACTTATCCCGGCTACTCCTCCGGCGACAAAGGAGGTGCTGAACTTTCCGTCTCCATTCAAGCCCTCTCAGACCACAACCTGACCAAACAGTGGGGTGTTTTGGGGCGTTTCATCAGATATTTTCCATAGGAAAGGTTCTGGGCAAAATACGAAGGTAAAGGGTCTGGAATGATGTCGAATTGACATTAGTCAAGTCCAATGCAGGAGGGAGAATCTCTTTCTCAGAAGATGTTAAAACACAGATGCTAAAAGAGGTCTTCTCAGCAATGCGGCCGAGGTGCTTCGGACGCGGGGARCCGCCACATCGGTGCTCGTGACCCTGTTTTCACGGGCAGTTGAGCCCCCGTTCACACTGTCTGCCCCATGCCTGGGAGATGCCCACAGAGCCCGGCCCGGAGAGGGGAAAGGAGACATGCCATGACCAGACTGCAACTCCTGCGAAACACCATGGCGGCAGAGCCAAATCACAACTGCCCGTTTTTTTTTTCTTTTTTTTCTTTTTTTGGCAGGTTATTTGGTTATTTTGAGGGTGGCTTCAAATTCCCAATCAAAATCAAAATGTTTTGTAAGGGGGACATCTTTTAAAGCGACTCCACTCAAGTAGATAACCCTTTTTAAGCATACGGTGGCGTTTTCCCTGGCTTTAGACTGATGGATAAAATCTATATAAGGGCGGGGAGCAGCTCAGGCCCTGGATGGTCCCWGAGCAGCAGGAAGCCATGGGAGAGGACAGAGGGCTCTGGATCCAGGTGTTAGCACGCAGGGAATCCTTGGTGCATCGAGTAGGAAAAAAAAAAATTAAGAGCCTTTTAAAGCAAACAAGAACATTTCTAATATCTTACTGCAACTTTTCCATGTCAGCTGGGGGGGGGGGGGCTGCAGAAGCTTTGTAGGCAGCCTGTGAAAAGGAGGCAAGAAAAACACCTGTGTCTTTGGGCTACCACAGCCCAGGCGCGGGGTGTCCCCGGGGAACCTGCGGCCGGGTCCGGGGAGGGCTGGGARACGGCGGAGCGAGGCCTCTGTTCCCAGTCTCTCGCTTCTTCTACAGCTCCTGGGCTGGAAAAGGCCCCGAATTCGGCAGGAGTCTCTGAACACAGCTGGGATACAGTGAATAAGTAAATAAGAAGATCTGCCCGTCATAACTATACTTTAAATTCTCCGCACGCAAGAGACTTCCCCTTTACATTCTCTCAGCTAACACTTTTACCAGGAACCAGAGGCTGAAAAAATCAATCTCTTTGGCTGTTTTCATCTAATACTCTTGGTAGATTTGATTCCTTACAGGTATTTAAAAAAAAAAAATAGGCTAAACTAACAAATGGTTTATTACTGTTACAAACTGCAGTTAATAACAAAAAGAAATTTCCTTGGCTGCCGATGAGAGAAGGATGGGGCCCATGAGGGAATGCAGAACATTTTTAGTTGAAAATATAAAACTAGCTGTTATCACAATTAAGAAAGAGCGCAAAGAAGAGAAGCCGAGCTTGCTCCATGTCTCATGATATTCAGCTCACCTTCTCCTTGAGGAGCAAAATTATAAAACCGCATGCCGCTGCAAATAAGGTATAACTTTCTGCAGAGAGGTTTAAGATGGAAGAGATCTCTAACTCTTGTCACGGGGATGAAAGGGCAGATGAAGAATTGGAGGAGGTGTAAGAAAGAAAGCAGGCAAGAAGGTGTTGGGTTCCCTTTAAAGCAGGTACCTAAATCTGAGGATTTTTTTTAAACCCTCTTTAAGATGAAGGCTCTGCTAATAACATGTCCAGAAGATGGCTCCTGGCAAATTGCTTTGTTATTCTTGTCAAAAAAAAAAGTCCCTTGGAAGCAGTCAATTTTAAACCATATATCAAAATGATTAATTGCCCTTAAATGAGCAGATGTTGAAGTACCCTTGAATGGGGCTAACGCCTTTTTGGATTGCAAACATAATGTATTCATGGACTTGGAAAAATATCATTAGGGCTATTAATTAGCTATAAGCACCAAAAGCTTTGGTGACTCCAAGGTGTTGACTTTTTTTTCCTTTCCTTTTCTTTTTTTTTTTTTGCTTTTTTTTTTAAGACTTAAGGGGGAACAACTGGTTTTGCTAGAATAAGATTAGCAGGTATTGTTTTATGCTGTGCAGAAAACCTCGCTAAATAGTTCAGATTTGGAAAAACTGAAAGAAATACTGGCTGACCTCTGAACACGGGTGGGATCTAGCCACAACAGCCAGTGTGTGTTGAGGCAGAAGGATTTAAGAAGGAGACAGTGCAAGTATAGTGGGGCAAGGAAAGGGAAGGGAGGGAGCAAAAGAAAGAAATCTGACATTGCATGAGGCTTCTTAGGACATAATTCTGCTCTCAGCAAAGGGAAAATGTCCTAAAGCACAAATGTTGTATGAGGGTTTGAGTCAGTTTGGGGGGGAAAGGTGCTTTGTGTGCTCCTAATTTGGGGAGAAAGGAACTTTTATGGCTTGGTTAACCCTGGAGGAAAAATATATAAATTCCTCTTCCCACTAATCTCACTTTCCTCCAAACCTCCAAGAGCAAAAGGAGAAATGTAGCAAGCTGTGGCTTGAGAGTTTTTAGTAACAGAAAATCCTTAGAAGTGAGCCTGTTTTGGTCTCTTTTCAAATACTGCATCAAATATATTTTCAGTGAATTCATGGGAAAAAAAGGAGGCAGGGGAGAGAAAAAAAACTTTTTAAAATCTGTTTAAGTTTATAAACAAGATTAAAGAAACAATGTCAAGGGTCTTATGGAAATGGTGATAGTGCCCCTTTAAATAAGAGCAAGTGGAGATTTTCTATATCACTGTGCAGTTTAAATCTTTCTTGATGGACTGGACACTAGTCCTCCTTAAATCCTTCAGAAAGCTGCTTTAAGGAAAAAGGCTGCGAGGAATTTCTTCTCGCTTTAATTGCTTAAGAAACGGTTCCCACAATGAGCTGTGGCCTAGATTTGCCTCTCATTTAAGTTCTGATTTTTAAAAGTTCACAAGTTAATCCCCTTTCGGTCTCACACGAATGCGGTTGGCGTCGGGGACAAAGTACTGGACAATGTCTGGAACATTTCAAACCCCCCAAAGATGCCCCATACCAAAAAAAAACAAAACAAAACAAAGCAAAGTGGCCTTGATTTGGTTAAGTAGCTATTTTAAGACCTTGTAGCCTTAATAATTTGAGGCAAGTATAAACCACCTTGCACTGTATCTGCCGTAGATGCAAGGGTAAGGAGGTTTGTCAGTGTTTGCAGTTTTCCTCCTTGTCCATCTTTCTGGGCTGGAGCTTTACTTCTCATCATTCAGCCTAAAATTAAATGTCTGCATCCCCAGCACGGTTTACTGTCCTGGCATGAGGTGTAAGCAAATCCACAAAAACAATGGGAGAGAGAAAGAGGGAGTTAATGCATTAACTGTTTAAAACATAACCAGCCGGGCTTTTATTTGAGCTGTTCTGAAGGAAGCAGCCACAATTTTTGTGCAAAAGTGATCACACAATTATTGTCCATTATGGCACATACTTACATACATGGGGGGGGGGGGGCTTAAAAAATACCTAAGATAAGGAAATTACCACACGTATTTCTAAATAAAATGATGAAAGCACAAGTTTCCTCCAACGTGATGCCCTAATCGTCTAATTGATTTTTTTTCCTAAAAAGCAGTTTTCAAATGAAAAGTATCACCTGTTCTTTCCATCGTTCAGGTGAGGATGCTTAGTGCCTACACAGGGAGAAACCTGAAGTTCTCCTTAGGAAAAGGAAAGACATAAGAAATGGTCTTTCAAGGGTTTTTTGGGGTACATATCTGGACCTAGCCGGTTAACCAAAATATTATCGTTAATATCATGGGAATGTAAAATGCCCTTTTTACTTGATGAATTAACAAACTGCCGTTTCTCCCCACGCCCCTTTCCCGCGCGGGCTGGAGTGAGGGTGGAAGATTGCTGTATTTTTACGTTTCATTTTTTTTTTCCGCAACGCAAAACTTCAACGTAAAAATTGCCCGATTTCTGACCCCCTTCTCCCCCACTCCCTTTTTTTTTTAATTATTATTATTATTTTACTTTGCTTGCGGGGGTGGAAATCTTCCTGCCTAGCAGAGCCGAGGGCTGGTGCCGGACTTGGAGGCAGCGGCAAGTTTGAGGAGCCGCGGGGAGACGGGGCGGCTCGGCGGGGCCGCTGCTCCCCGGGGCCAAGCGCCCTTTCCCCAGGCTGCTTTCCCTCCCCTGCAGACCGCAGCCTTCCCCCGCGTTTTAGGGCAGAAACACCTGCGATTTCAACGCAACTCCTACCGATTTCCTCGTATTTTGACCGCATCGATACTTTGGGGCGGGGGGTAAATCTAGTAAATCAGTTGAAGGGGCAAACTGGGGATACTTCTCCGAGCTGTGCTAAATGCACGATTTACTCGTTTCTGCGAAGACGCACTGAATTAAATACTGTTATTTATTTATAAGGGCTGGTTAAACAGCAGAAATCCAGCCGCAGGAGAGCTCGGAAAGATTTCCTAAAGACAGAAAGAAACTCTTCCTAGTTCTGCAAGGGTGGGGGGCGGGGGGAGAATTAAAACTAAGGGTTTCGCATCGAAGCAACCACAAAATCTCCAGCGCTTAATAGCTGGGCGGCCAGAAAGGCGAGACAATGGTGCGATCGCGGTCGTTGGTGTGTCGCGTCTGGGCTGCAAGCGACAACTCAGCAACAGCAGACGAGACGCGCTGCCCCCGGCCCGGCGGGCGCAGACCCCCCCGGGCCCCGGCACCCGAGGGGGACCCTGCCCCGCTAAATCCAGCCGAGGAGCCCGGCAAAGTTTGCCGGCCACTTTTGCAGATTTTTGCACCCCGGCGCTGCGGTTTCTGCCCCGGCTCCTGCGAGCTACAGGTCCGCCGGGCTGCTCCGACCCAGGGTTTGGGGGCCCAGGGGGGTGTCCAGGCGGGTTATTCCATTTTGGGAAACATCACCTGCCCGCCCCCCGCCTCTCCTCTGCTCAACTCGTTGTAATTGGCGGGGAAAGGTGCCGGCTGCAAACTCGGGGGATCCCTTTGCGGCGACACCCCAAAAGGGCAAGGAGGGCAATTTGCCATGGGTTTTGCGGGATGATACTGGAGCCAGCCCGGGCACCCAGTACGACGGTCAAACGCTTCCCGAAAAATTATAATTGCAATAAAAGCGCTGAGTTTTGCCCAATCGGTTTCACGGGAGAGAGAAAAAAAAGAAAAGCGGGTGGTTATTAATTATAGGAGCGGAGAGAGATGCACTGCGAGGGCTGCAGAGGGGCTCCCTGTCTTCATGGGGAGCAAGTAGGATTTTGGTGGAGCGAGGACTGGAATAGATTGAAATAGATTTAAATAGAGTTTCCCCCCCCCCCCTTCTCGGGACAACCGCTTGGTTCCCTTATTCCTCTGGAAAAAATATACAATAAAAATAAAAACAAGAAAGTGGCACTCGGAGCTTTCTGGAGTCTTGAGCCAGACCGACTACCTCTTTTTTTTTTTTGACAGAATTTGTACAAAATATCAAGCTCAAATTAAAAGGTCCTCTCTCCCCCTCTTATTCTTTCTTGTTCCCTTAATTCCTGTCTAAACGGTTTTGCTCTGGGAGAAGAAATCTTTTCTATAGGAGGGAGAGAGGAAAAAAAAACCTTCAAGAAGAGAAGGGTATTATTGTTTTAATCCTCTTACCCGCAGTCATTTTAAAACAGGGTGTTTTGGAGCCTGAAATGGCGTCTTGTCTCCCAATCCCATCCTAAATCCTTCTGGGCTGGGAGAGAATCTAAAGGCAAGGAGCTGGCATCTATTAGCAATCTCTCTAAAGGCTTTAAACTGCTCTTTCTGCTGCGAAGGCATGGCAAAGCTGAAAAGCAAATACAACCACCGCTCCACTTAGTTAGCTCTGCCAAATAACCAGCCCGACCGCTGGTCGGGAAGGTACCTGCGAAAATCCCGCGCAGAAAGAAGGAAAGAAAGAAAGAAAAAAAAGAAAGAAAAGTTTTCTTATTTTTACATCCCGAAAAAAAAAAAAAACAATCTGAAGGATCGTAAAACAAAAAAAAAATGAGGGGGGACGTTAAAAGGGTATTTCTTCTGTGTTGAAATCCCTTGGCCTCCCCTTCTCGGCTGCTTTCTCTCCCTCCTTTTCCCCTTCCCTTCCTCGCCCTCGCAGCAGCCCGGGCGTCTCTCGCCGCCGGCTCCCGGCGCGGTCGCGGCCCCCGTCGCCCCCCGGCTCCATCCATTCGTCCGTCGGTCGGTCTGCCCGTCCGCTTCAGCCATCTGGAAATTTACCTGCCCCCCCCCCCCGTTAAAGACCGGCGGGGGAGGGGGGAGCGGGGGGCAGCAGGCTGAGCTGGGACAGATGTGGGGGACCGCGGGGCCGGGGCGCAGGATCGGGGCAGGTCTGTAGTTAACACTGGGAAAAGATTATTTGCTCCCAACACAGGGCCGTCGGGGAGAGGAAAACTTCAGGGTCTGCTCCAGCGTGGCGCTAAGCCGGGGGCGGAGGGGGGCACGGCTTCCCTCCCCTGTGTCCCAGGGACCCCGTCACCCCCCCGGCCCGAGGGCTAGCCCTCCTCCCTCCCCCGGCATCCCCTCCGCTCCCAGGGATTTAATTAGCCGTTTACACCTCGGCTTGGAGTAAATGACTGGTAAGAAGGGGGGGGGGGGCGCGATGTATCAGCAGCCCCGTTTTGATTGACAGGGTGGAGGACCACTGAAAATCTTGCTGGGTAGCTCCCGGGTCGCTGTGAAGCTCCTTTTAAAAATCCTTCTTCAATGCTGCCTCCCGGTAGATGGCAGCTGCGCCGGGCGCGGAGGCAGCGCGGGCGCAGCGCGGGCGGATGGAGTAAGGCGGGCAGGGGGCGAGGCCGGG
>NW_020450982.1:4451995-4507128 GCF_003343035.1 Apteryx rowi
TGTTTGAGGGGGCTCCGCGTCCCGCGGAGGAGCCGCTTGCAAGGATGCGCGCACCGCGGAGGAGGGGAAGCCCGGCCCGGGGTCCAGCACAAGTTCTCGCCAGCTGCTCTGCATCCCCTGCTGCTCCCTTTTCACTTTATTTGGAAGATAGTACGCTTTCTCCCGAGAAAAAGGAGGGGGGAAAAAAAAAAACAACCAGCTCGGACTAACCGCGGAGCGGGCTGGGGCCGGGGTGGCCGCTCCGCCGTGATTTTGGGCGGCCGGCGGGGAGGGCGCACCGCGGGCGCGGGGCTGGCCAAGGGGGAGGTCGGGCTCCGGGCGGGAGAGCGCAACTTGCGCCCCATTTACACATCGGTGTTTTAATGAACCCGCGGAGCCCGGGGGGAGCCCGGCGGCGGTGCGGGGCCGGGGCGAAGGCGGGGGGAGCCGGGCCGGCCCCGACCGCGGGGGGCTTTGGGGCCGCTGGAAAGTTGCKTGCGGGAGGGACGGCGAGGAGAGGGCAAGGCTCTGGCAGCGATAGGAGATGTTTTCTAGGGAAAAACCCCACCACCGCACTTTGGAAAGGCTGGACGGCAAAACGGTCGCGGACCCGCCTGCGAAGAGCTGGGGAGCCGGGCTGCGCCGGGCCCCCTCCCCACTCTCACTTTAAGATGTATATAAACCCCAGACCCGCACTGTCAGGCTCGCGTGATGAATTAAGGGCTTCGCAGTCGAAACCTATTTACACCTCCATTACAGGGCTAACCAAATGGGGATCAGCATGCATATTTTTACCGCGAGAGATCTCATACATCTCCGCCAGAGTCGCCCCTCGGGCCATGGGATAACAGCGAGGGGGAGGCTCCAGCCGCAGCCTGCGCTTCGGCGGAGGAAAGTACATGTCCCCGGTCGGTGCCCGCTGCCGGGGGGGCACCGGGGACAAGGCCTCCTTGCAGGGGCGAAGGGACGGAGAGGCTGGCCCTACCGAGGAGGGGTGTCCCGGGAGCGGGGCCGGGACGGGATTGGGGGGGACGCATCTTCCCCTAGCCAGAGCAGGGCACTCCGGGAAGCTTCTCCTCCGACGGGGACGGCGTCTGACTCGGGACACCCGCCGTGGCTGCTTTTTTTTTTTGGGGGGGGGGGTAAGTTGGTAGCTCCCCGCGCGGGTGCGCTGGGGACGGAGCTGCCCGGAGCCCCGCGGCTCCCGGCCGGCTGCCGCTCTCCGCTGTTGCCCGACGGGCGCACGGCGCGGGGGGAACCGGCTGGAGGGCTGGGGACGGGCCAGCCCCGCGGTGCCCCCAGCCCCGGCACCGCCGAGCCCCGCAGCAGAAGCGGGGCGTCGCGCCCGTTTCCCGGGGAGCTCCGCGCACCAAACACTCTCCGAGCCCTTCCGAAACGAAACGCGGGCAGGGCAAAGAGCAAGCGCGGCCCGGGACCGAGGAGGGGTGGCCCGAAATACCCGTCCCACCGGGGGGACCTCGCGGAGGACCCCCCCCCCCCCCGCGGCAGCCGCTTCAGTCGGCCGGGCTCCGGCTGCGTCCCGGGTTCCAGCTCGGTTTCCAGCGCCGCGGAAAAAGAAATCCCCCACTCCCAACTCCATCCCGTCCCCTCCGGCGGCCCCCCTCCAGTTCCACTTGGTTAGCTCAAGTTTTCCATGTAAATGACAGTAATAAATATCTAATCATGTCCCGCAGCTATCGGCGGCTCGCCGAGCAGCCGGCATTAATGAGACATCCCGGGGAAGTGGGGGAAAGAAGAAGGGGAAGAAAAAAAAAAGAGAGAGAGAAATTAAAAAGGAAGAAGGAAAGTTTTTCCGCTCCCCTGAACGGGTTTTGCCGGCAGCCTCTCGAGGCCCGTGCGCGGCGGGGGCGCAGGCTGAGCGGGCGCGGAGAGGCGCGGCCGCACCGCGATTCCTCCGGAGCCATCGCACCTGTGGGTCGCGCCTGGGCTCAGCCCCGTCCCCTCTAATTAACCCCCTTCCCAAAAATACAGCAGTCCCCCGGGGGGACGGACACGGTGCGAAGTGGGGGTCGTGGGCAAGTGTCGGGGCGACCCTCCCGGCCCCCCCAGCCCTGCCGGGTCTGCCCTCCCCCAAAGCCCCGCGGGGCTGGCGTGTGTCCATCAACATCGTGATTCCCAAACAATTAATAGGGCTGGAAAGAGCTTTTCATGCTGTTTGGGGAGGAGGGGGGGAGGCTAAGGCTGAAATTAAACCATGAGAGTTGGATTTGTTCTCCTAACGCTAAACAAATGGAGTGATTACCTTCTTTCCAAACGCATCAGTCATACTACATTAAGTAGCAGAGAGCTAATTATCCCAATTAGGAGGCTGATTTATAATTAATGGCTTGGACCAAGTGATAATTGGATGTTAATGGATAACAGTTTTGTCTGAAGTAGCCTCCCGCTTCCCCAAAGGCAAGGCTGGAGGGGGTTTTCCTCCCTCCCCTCCCCTCGCCTCTGCCAGGAGCACAAAGCAGATGAGGAAAGAAATGTGCTATTAGCTGATTCAGTGGGACCTGTCCTCCCGGCCGGGGCTGGCGACGGCGGAGCACGGGTGGCTGGAGGGGTCCCAGGGACAGGGGGGCGATGGGCTGGCCGGGCTGGCTGGGGTTCGGCGCTGCGGCTGCAGGGATAGCGCCAGGGCAGCGCTGGGCCGCAGCCTCGCCTCCTTCCTGCCCTGCGGTCTTCCCTCCCCACGTTTCAAGCACCCCTTTGCTTCCCCCCGCCCCCCCCGACTTTCCAGATCTTGGACAGCTAAACTGGGGCAGGCAGAGTTGGACTCCAGTTCCCTGGGGGTGTTGGAGTTTCAGCACCTGCAGCCCTGCGCCGAGTGCGCAAGGCACGAAGCCTTATCCTATGATGGGTGGCAAAGGCTGAGCCCCACCGTGGGGTGGACAGGGTCTTCTCCCTGCCCTGTCCTGGGAAGGGCAGGATGGAGGGCTCACCCCGACCAGGAGAAGTTTTATATCCCCCATCTGCAATCTCTCTGCTGCTCGGGGCAGTGGTGGGGACAGACTGGCTCTGCAGATCCTCTCTGCTCCCTGTTTCTCCCTCAATACCTGGATCTCAGAATTGGCACTTCAGCTGTTTATTTTTTTCCCCTTTCATGCTAGCTTTTTACCAATGAGTAAGCCTATGCAAGTCAGTTAAGGTCCCTCATTTGCCCCAGCAGGAGAGAATTGAACTTACCTCCCTTTGGCTTTCAGATCATGTTTCTAAGTTCAGTTTTTCTATTTGGATATTTAAATAACTAAGAACTGTAAGGCTAGAAAATCCCTGAAAGGGTAAGAGTGACTTCAGCTCTTTAAGCTACCCTATGACTGATGAGACGTTGTATTAAATTACACCAATGTATTCAATACAAAAAAAAAATACATCCAAAATCGTACCATCAGACCGAGACAGAGAGGTGTTCCAGCTTTCCATGCTAATTCAAACAGATCTTGATGTCCAAACGGGACATTCTCCTTGTACTTGCACAAATTGGTGGGCTGCTGCAGGGATCTGGTCGCTGTCTCGGAAGATGAAGCTCTGTTTCACAGAGCTGGTGCAGATGCTGCTTCCCCTTGGCATCGGGGCCACCACTTGTGGCAAAGAGACAGAAACAGAGCTGGAGAGGCTTCCCCACCGGCCAGAGGTAAGGGCAGGCTGGCCAGGCAAGTTTTACACAATACAGTCATAGAGGGGGTGATTGCAGTGGGTTTTGTTCCCAGTGTCGTGCATTTATCTTTAAAAAAATCTTTCACTGAGGAAGAAAGGAATCTGATGAAAAGAATCCAGAGAGAAYAGAGATTTCCCTCTTACCCCCCCCCCCCGCAATCGTCATCACAACCAGCCCTACCGAAACAAAGATGCTGCAGAAAAGGAACAGGGACCAAACTCTTCCGATGTGGCTACCTACTGTTTTTGCTGCTAAAGCCATGGGCAAACCCTTAGCTAGAAGTAGGCTGTGTTTTCAAAGACACCGGCTGTATCACCCCCCCCCCCCAGGGATTACCCAGCAGCTAGCCAAAATTCAGCTCTTCAAGCTGGAAATGCTTCTGCTGAGGCGCTGACAAATGCCAGTTAGGTTTGGACCTTTTCAAAAGCTTCGGTACTCGAGTCAGAACAGAAACATTTAGAGCTACTTGTCAGGGGGGAACCCTAGGGAAAAATGGTGGGGAACAAGGATTCAAAGAAGCCAAAATATTCCAATCCCTATGCAGCTACTGATAAGAATAACCTGCTTTGGGGGAATGTCCATCAAAATATGCTTGTTGATATAGAGGCTGAAGAATTCTTAAATGCTGCTAAATATGTAGGAATTAATTCGCGACGTACTGAGGTTAGTCAAAAMCCTGTGTCTTTTTCCTCCAGCCTATTCCAGCCCAAAAGCTACTGAAATTACTTTTTTTTGTTGTTGACTTTGGTGGGGTTTGGATCATGCCCTTTACGATTTCTAAAGCGAGTCTGGTGCAGCCACAGCTGCTGGAAAGGGCAGAGCCTCTGCGCGAGGGACGGCAGCGGGGCTGGGACGCCGGGGTGCCTGGGGCCAGCAGCTCTCCGAGCGGCCGCAACGGCAGTTTACGGCCAGGAGTTGTGGGTGGGCCACAGTGCGAATGGGATTTCTTCCTGGTAGCTGCTGGCACAACGCTTTTGGGACCAACTGCAGCCACTGTGTGGCCAGAGCAAACATCGACTTGAAAAATACTACTTTAAACTGCCCAGATGATAGAACTGAAAGTATTGGTGGGGGGGAGGGGGGAGCGTGCTTGGGAATTTCGCTAGGCTGCTCCGCAAAGGGAAACCAGATGGGCCGGGGGAGGCAGGCGGATGCACAAAACGCTCCCGCGAAGGGAGCTGCGGAAACGCGGTGTCTGCAGCGGCTCGAGCGCGAGCCGAGCGACGGGCGGGTAGCGAGCAGCGGCCGCCCCGCACGCTCGGTGCGGCTCAGGGGGGGCCGGCTAAACGCGCCTCTGCCGACGGGCTGCACCAGCGCCCTGCGCGTTTAGCTGCTCTGCCTGTTTTGCAGCGCGCGGCTCAGGTCACCTGCTGATGGCCAAAATATATTGCTTACCTTGGCAACCGCGGCRGATTCAGTGCATGCATCCAAATGCTTACGGGAAAGGAAGCATTACGTACACCCACAGCTCTCCCCAGCTACTGGTTTCTGTACTAACTCTAATTTGTGGCCCTGTTTTAAGAGGGCAGAGCTCCTTTTTTTTTTTTTTCTTTTTCCCTCCTCTCCCTGTAAAAGCCATYGAGCCCAAATGGCTTTTGCAGTGATGCGAGAAAAACAAGCATTGTCTGTTGTGAAGAAAGAAAACTCAAAACTTTTGCAAGGCAGACACTTATTCTTTTAAGGTATTAAGCATCCCACAGTTTTACAGCTTGCTGAAGAGGTCTTTTTCATTTCTTCTTCGTTGTGTTTTTTTTTTCCTTTTTGGCTAAGGTAACCCTTGCCTGTCAATCTGCCTGACCTTAGTCTGAGCAGAAGCAATTGCCACCACGTGGGTTGTGACTGTAGATTTAGAGTGCTACAAACACTGTCTGCAGGGGCAGACCCAGAGTCCGGTTGTACCTACAGAAACACCCCAGGCTCAAGATCTCATCTTCTCCGTTTCCTTCAAAACTAGTTTGTTCTTCAGGTCTATCTGAGATCAGATTCAAGCAAAGTTGCAGGTGGTGCTGTGTCTTCGCAGCACTTCCGCTAAACAGGTGAAAGAGCACCCAGGAAAGTCGCTCCATGCCAAGTGGGACAGACTCCAACGATGGGGTGTAAACCACTGAATTTCACAAGGATGCTTTTCTCTCTCCCCCCCCAGTGTGTATTTAACCACTGTCAGTTTAGTGCCCATCACTTACTGCTCTGACTTGCCTGGTGAATAATTGTGGTGGGWGAAGAAATTACCCTCCCTCCACGGCTGCCCCTTTCCCCTGCCCAAAGGAAAGCGGAGGGGAGCTTGCACCCGCATCGCGGCCATCCTCCCTGGAGCCTGGGGTCTTGGCCAAGGTGCCAGGCCGGCACCAAGCACATGGTCCCTTCCGCCAACCCAGTGCCTGGAGTGGTGGTAACAGCTGCCGAGCAGCAGGAGAGGAGCTGGAAATATCTTTAATTGCCTCTGCAAACCTTTTCTGTCGGGGAAGTCTTTGCCAGCGCTGCTTGCAGTGGTTCTCCCCAGTGCCTCCTTATTTTGGCACGAAACTGTACACTGCTGGCAATTTGATGTGATCATGTTAAGGGGTGGAAACCTCCAGGGCGTTGCCTCGTCCCTCAGGGTCACCAGAGGCTGCTGAACCCCCACCAAGGACCCGGCAGCTCCACGGGGCTCCCTCGAGCGGGGCGGTCTGACCGCGCAGCCGTCTGCAGCCAGGTCCGCTGCGGGCGAAGCTGGTGCGGGGCAGGGAGCGAGCCCCAAGTGCCCCCGGCTGCCCGCGGCCCCGGGGAAGGGCAGAGACGGAGACGCTGGACCCTTCTTCTCCCGCGGCTTGGAAAATTCCCTCCGCCAGCGTTCAGGCGAACAAAACGACGCTTCTCGAGCAAAGCCATTTTTACTGAAGTGAGAGGAAGGGCTGAGCCAGGCAGACCACATCCAAACACAGCTAAGCCAGAAACATGCTTGTTTTGGAAGGGGTGAGGGAGAAGATTCGGGGGGTTTTTTGCATGCAAACAGCCAAGTTAAACACTGTAAGCTGTTTGTGAATTCGGTGGTTTGATTGCRTAGCCCTTCAAGGTTACTCCAAGCCCTGAACTCAGGGCCGGGTTCGAGGCAGAGGGCTCCAGCCGTGGAGAGGACGGGCTGGCTGCTGCGTCCRACAGCCCCCAAAGGCAGCGCGCAGCGGCGGCAGTGCTGGCGGGGCGGCCGTGGGCACCGAGCAGCCTGGGGGCCGTCTGGCTGCTGTTTCCTCTGTAACAGTAATCACGAGAAATCTGTGTAAAACACCTCCTTTCCTTGCTGTTGACTGAACTGGAAGCAGAACGGGATGCGGCAGCTAGAGCCAAAGGGATGTTCATTTTAAGAGGTTTCCTTATTTACTCAGGAAGACGTTTCTGCTTCAGCAGAGATTGCAAGGGCTGTCACTGAGGGCTGAACACCACTCCGAAGGTGAAACGGGAGCTGCGTTTACACTGACCCAACCTGCAAGAACGGTTTTGTCGGGTGTAAATTATGACTGATGTGCTCAAAAGGACAGCAAGAGATTTAGCACCACGGTGATGTTTGGTGAGCCCCATCCGGGCTCTGCACTGCAAGCACTGGTCTCCAAGCCTTAAAAATTGTGCCTGGCTCAAAAGTAGATGCTTTGAGGGTGTCTTGATTTTATTTTATTTCAGACCTTTAGAGACCGCGCTTTGAAGCCTCTGCGAAGAGAAGCACTAGAAATTCTTTAAACGAGAGCTGTCTGCTCAGGCACTTGGCTCTGTTATCCCGGGCTTTGAGGGGGGAAAAAAAAGAAAAGATGATTTCACAAAAGCTTTAAATAAAAATCACAGCAGCTGATGAGTTACCTCCATCAGCCAGGGCCTGTTGCCTCACCTGCTTGTAACCTAGTGTCCGAGTTTGCAAAGCCATACGATAAAACTTCCCCATTTCAGCAGGGTGCTCTGAGGTTTGTTTTTTAAACCTTACGAAACTGCTCGGATCCTCCTACGCTTCCACTGCGAATAAGYGAGAATTATAAATATAGTTGCTATACTCTTCGGCACCAGAGCCCTGCTGGAAGCAAATATTTGACAAGGTCTACCCCAAAACTGTGACGCTGTCCCTAAATGGAAGTATTTCCAATTTTCAGCTGCCAGCTAACTTCGTGTTTTTAAGAAAATGATCGTCTTCATTTTAAAGGCTAGAGAAAGGTACTGCTTGCCTGTTGCTGAGGAGGAATAGAGCAGTTTTACTAAGGTCAGTAGTAGTAGCTGAACAACAGCTGCTGCAAAAATTTGTGCAATAAGCCAGTTTTTGCTTTGAGTGAGTTGAGATTTGCTCAAATAGACTAGATCTAATTTTGATCTCATTCTACATCAGGAAGCTAACTGTATTTCGATCCGGGGATTTACACAGGTGTAAAAATATTGCAAGTAGATCAGAAATGAGGAATCTTGATTTTTTGAGCTGTTCTCAATTCCTTTATTCCAGTCATAAGAAAAATCCTTTCGAGCCCTGCTTTTATGATGCATGCTGCTCCGAGACTTCAGCATTTGAATGAGAAAATATGATGTGTTGCAGTATTTCAAGTTATTTATATTTCAACCACTACAAAGGTGAGATTGCTGAATGTCTAAGGAAACAATCTCACGTGAGGAACAAAACTGATTTATGACATGCTAGTTATTATCTTACATGATTTTTGGACCCTTTTATATCTTAAAGATTTAGGGATATTAAAAAAAAAAAGATTGAAGAAAACCTCTTGCAAGGTTCATTTATTCAGAACCCCCTAGGTATGTAATTCATTTAGAATTATATTCATAGAATTCATACCAAATACGTATAAAACCTGTGTCTGTGGAGATATTGAGCCTCTTTTCCTAGACTGTCAGATAAGTAGGGGCAGAGATTTGTTATTCATCTTGCTGATTTAAAGTGTGTCCGAATAAGGACTCGAAGCATGAAATCATAAAGCAGAAYGGCTCTAGGACTGGGGCAATATTTTGTTGTGATTTTATTTCTGATGCCGTTTACTGCCAGCACTAATAAGGAGGACATCGTTAACACAAACCATTGTCTGCTCCTCCCTGTTAACACTGAACGGATTCCTGCGCCCTGTGTAGGGAAACATGAGCAGCGGTTCGCACCGTTTGAGCAGGCACCGACAGTGCAGGGCCGGGCTGGCAGACCGCAACTTTTCTTTTTATGTGACAGGGCTGCTCCTATTTTTCTGTCACCTACAGAGAACCGTACACCAACTGGAGCGAGGCACAGGTCACAAGTGAGCATCAGACACTTCTTTGCAATTTTTTCCTGATGCTTCTCCCATTCTGCTTGCAGTGTCTTGCTTCAAGGTACAGACTCGAGGCAGTGCAGAGCTCTTCCAAAATTAAAATGCATCACTGGGTAATTTGTTTTCATCAGAGATTAACTTTCTTGAGATTCCTTGATGGTACCTATTGTGCTGAAATTCCCTTCTGCCAATGAGTTATCAAAATCCAGACATAATCTTCTCACTTTAGCTTATTTTCTACATTAAGAAATCCTCATAYATACACCTTTCCCCCCTCAAGCCTCCCCAATTTCTGAAAAGCTCTAATGAAATGATGCAGCAACATCCCACTGATGCTGACCAGTCTCAAGCAGGTGCTGGTATCCCGTTCTTGACTCCTCTAAGAAAAAATTGGTCTTTTTAAGTTTAAMTTCACAGGTTTTACTATTCCATTCTGCATGATAGTATCTGAGCATCTTGTATATGCCAGTGAATTTAGTCGAGTCCTTTTTTGAGTTTGGGATGACTCGCTGTTCAAAGGAGCCAATYGAAGGGAAAAGAGAAAATGGTCCAAAGTCCCTGCAAAGCCTTCAGCTCTACACCCGACCTCAAGCTCATGGTGCCCAGCAGAGTTTGTTTGAGCAGAGCAACTGTCCTGTGCTAGGCATTTTCTACTTCTACCTGGGAAATTGGCCAGAACAAACTATTGAAGAAGCTTCATCCTTCTAGACACAGTCTACTTTGGAAGAAAAAGGGTTTCCTCCAGAATAACCCGCTTGAGCAAACACGCTGTCTTGATTTAAAATTGCTTTGCTCCAGAGCAGCGTCTGCACRAGGAGCTGTTGTGGCTGTCCTCGTCCAGGACAGCTCACCACGGAGACACGCTCTGCCGCTTTCCGTGAGCTCTGTGGCCAGCACGGGTGACACTTCAGGTTGCAGGCTGCAGGAATCGATACGTTTCTCCCCTAATAGGCTTTGTCAGTTCTGTATTTTGTTAAATGTCCTGTGTGGAYGGCATGTGAAGCCAAATACAGATTGACGATGTTTTGATGGGGAATAAGGGGGTGAAATGAAGAGAGCAGCGAGCAGAAAATGTCCCTGATCTCAAATTCTTGGGTGCAGTTAATAAATCTCTATTTTTTTGCTTTCTTTCTCGGTAGAAGGGGAAAATATGAAAGTTTCATTTCAAGGTACTTTGCAGAAAACTTCAATACTCAAATTTTTAAAAGATGTTTTATTGCTCTCATACCTGTTTCAAATACATACATATAAAAACACCAGCTATTAGGAACAGAAGTTTTCACCCAGTGAGGAAACCGGTGGCTATTTCCTCTTTACTTTCCTCTGTCTCAGGACAGGATCGTGCTCCTGGATATGTAATTAGATACTAATTAAATAGGGAAACCTAGAGTAATTCATACAAGTTGAGAAGCCCAGGCCAGCTGACCTGAGCCATTGCGGCTGATGATACTACTCTGAAGTCCCCTCGTACGCTACGTTGTTAAGCGGCGTAAAGGACTCGCACCGCTCTGATGTTACGGCGTTACGGGAGCCTGCGGTTTTCAYGGCCGCTGTTGGGAAGGGGCAGCTGGGAGCAGCGAAGCAGCTGGAGCAGCAGCGCTGCTCTGGGGGTCCTGGCCCCTAAACGTGCAAAATGTTTTGCATCGGATTGAGCCCCAGCAGCTGATAAAGAGTGATGTGCTCCCGGGGTCAGCCTGGGGTGGGCAGAGACGCACCTTGCCCGGCCTCTAATAACGCAGAGGGTGGAGAAACCCGTGTTTCCCACAGCCCAGGCGGTGAGAGCTGGCGGGAAGCGCCGTCTCCTCCTCCCGGTCCTCTCTACGAGGCCGGATCTCGGCCGGATCTCGGCCGGCTGCGGCAGAGGGATGGGGCCCCTGCAGCAAGAGAGGTCGTGCGCTTGCGGGGGAAGAGGCGAGCCCAGAYGGCGCGGGCGGCCGGGGGAGAAGCGAGCCTTGGGCTGCCGGGGGCGGGAGAGCCGTCGCTGTGGCCCCAGCGGCCGCGCGGAAGGGAAGCAGCAGCCCCGGTGCGGCGTGCGCCATGCGCTCGCGGCGGGTCAGCCCAAGCCGCCCGCGGCTCTCAGCGCGGGCAAAGCAACGCTCGCCTCCTCCTACATGCACGTTTGCCTCTCGGCCGTCTGTCCTTGCCCCACGCCCTKTCTCAGTCCCCAGCTCTGCATGCAAAAGTGGGGTGAAACATCCCTTTTCCTTCCCGATGGGCCCTGCGCTACCCTCCCGGCTGCATCGCCGGCCGCTCGAGGCTGTACCTTTGCACCAAGCGGGAGCTCAAACTTTGCTCTCATCCTCCTCCCGGCTGCTCTCGTTTCTTAGGCCCTCCAGCCAACAGAGTCATAAAAGATGCATTTGCAGATTTTGAAAATTAAAACCATCTATACAGCCAGTGGGGAGGGATCAGCTTATTTGGTTGCTTAATGAAATATAAAGATTATTTTAACCAGTGTAAGCACTATTCGACAGCTTGTGAAACACAGCAGTGGCTTGATGAATGGCTTTCTCCATTAAAAAAAATTGCTGCATGATGTCTTTTAAATATTTAATTTATTGGGGTTGGAGCGTGCTCAGAGCTGACAGTTAAATAGGAATTGTTTGCGGTCTCAGTTAACTTTGCCTATTGGGTTGAACAATCTCACCAAGTAAATGCGAGGTATCTCCTTTTTTCCCCATTTTTTTTAAACTGAATCTGGGATGATGTATTTACTGCACAAGTGACCAGGAAGTTCTGCCTGTCGTCTGCACTGCAGCACGCCAGGCAGTTATCACTAACACTGTGATGTATATTGACTCCCTTCATGTGTCTGTCGTTATTTTTTAAGTTCCCTGCTTTTTTTTAAATTATTATTATTACTATTAACGCATTTTCTTCTAGGCCACCCAGGAGAGTTTGTTCAAACGCACACATACAAAAGCAGCTTTTAACAACCAAATAAAGTGAAATCTTCCTGGGGAAAGTGTTTCGGTGGAAACACTGGGCTACAGACCCAAAATCCCTGGCAGTGTCCTCAGAGGACTGCGTATTCTGGGGGAATTCCCCTCCTCTCCCTGCTGTTTGCCGAATGTGCCCCTTTGGCATACAAACAGCAGCGTGCAAAGGAGATTAGAAAACAAACAGGCATTTCTGTGAGTAGGGGAGCCAAAGCCACTTGGCCTCCCACGTATCTCCTGGCAAGGTTGAGCCCAGCGTGGATTCTCCAGCGTCTATTAAGGATTGAGGTCTGGCAGCAGCCCAGGGCGGTTCATAGGTTCTGCGTCCTCGACGGGTTTTCGCAACACGCACAGGAACTTAATAAGCTTTGAGACTCCACCCTGCCGGCCAGCGCTGGTGAAACTGGTCTGCCGGTTCAGAAGTCAGGGGCCGGGAAGGCAGGAGACAAAAACGGTGCTGCAAAGCTCCCGTTTCCCTGCTTGCGTGGGGTCAGAAACACCGGTCCTGCTCCCAGCCTGGGAAAGCACCGCAGAGGAGGGCTCTGGCCAGCTGCCCCTGCCCCGCTCCGCAGGTTTCGCTGCCGACAGGGATCCGCACGCGCCGGGCGCTCCCGTCCGCAAGCCCAGCCCAGCGCGCGAGGCCGCGGGACGCTCGTGGGGAACAGCCGCGCAGGGGACGGACGGGATGAGGCTCTGCCGTAGGCACCGCTAGACCTGCCCAGGGTGGTTGTCCGGGCTGGGGGCTCCCCCCGGCTGCGAGCCGGGCCCTTCCTTCCCGTGGGTCGCAGGACACCACCTCCGGTTCCACACCAGCCGCGTGGGTCACCGGGACCCCTCCTGCCCCGTAGCATGTGCCGCAGACAGCAAAAGGGAGAGCCATGCTTTTTCATCTGCCTGCATCTTTCRCTCTGCGCTGCTTTCCCAGCTCCTGGCCAGAGCGGCAAATCTGCACAGTCCAGCACCGCAACGCCCCCAAAGTAATTTCGCTGTGTACTCACAGTGGTGAGAATAAAAATGCCAAAAAATAGTTGGCAAGTGAAGTTCTTCACCTGGAACAGAGAAACAACAAAATTTTGGCACTGCTTAAGTCTCCATTAAGTTGTATTAGAGCAGAGCTATTCTTGCATTTAGGACAGCATCAGTATCAAAATTATCCATCAGCCCGGTGGCTCAACTCAAAACAGTGTTGGCTTGTGCTTTCTTCCCCATTAGAATGAGTAAAACCATAATAAGGTATAGATGAAGGTTGAACAGATTATTTTAGTTTGGGAATGTCTTTACTTTTCTAAAAATTAAACYGGTAAATTTTGAAATGAAGCATTTTGAAAATGAAATCAAAATTAATTGCTTGGATATATAAAAATTGGATTTCAATCCGCTCCCTCCCCAGGTTTTCTAGAAACAGTTTCAGAATATATCTCAGGTACCCTTCCCCACTTAGATGTATTTTTCAGTAACTCATCTATTCATGTAAAAAATGTCTTTCTGTAGTTTAAACTAGGGGAGAGTTTTTTGCTTATAGTATTTTCTTGCCTGGGAAAGGATATCGCTGGTAGTACTCTCCGCATGCCACAGGGATACGCCTGACATCTGTGCAGAGTGAGGTGGGAGGTGGGTGTGGGGGAGCCACCAAGATTTTTTGGAGTCTAAAACTGAAGAATAATTTAGGAGTGAATCTAGAGCAGGTGAATAAGGAGGCCCAAAGCAGATGAAGGCTGCATTAGGGTCTGTATCAGATCTCCCTGGATGCWTGTCTGGATCTGTTGCCCTCCATGAGGACTGTTGGCACTGAAATGAAGTGATGGCAGAGTGCAAGGGATCTGGGGAAACAGGAATGAGGCTAARTGGTATATTCCTGAATTATTGGTACATAATTATTGCAGACTMATTGAGAAGACTACCCCAAAGATTCTTGCTCATGACTTCACAAAATACCTTAGTCAAAAGAAAACATCCCAGAGCAACGAGGAACATCCTTGAGGTGGCAGGGAGCTTCACCAAACTCCAGGTCAAAAGGCTTTCCTCTTTTGTTCCCAGGCACCATGCGTGGGAGATGCTTGCAAGGTGGGAGGTCAGAAGGGGTCCCATTTCATTGCCAGTCCCCATAGCACAGGAATCAGCTGTTTTTTCCAGGAACCAGCAGCTTGGTCTCTGRATGTTAAACAAGGTCACTCCATGTTTGCACCTGCTATGTCAAAGTGGTGGGGAGTGAAGCGGAGATCCAAGCAAGTGGGTAGTGTCACCCATGAGAGCCCAGCCCCAGAGGTTTGCCTTCATGTACTTCCACTCCTCCATCTTCACTGAGATCCTCTACTCCATGGTATAGGTGTTCTACATGCGAAAATGGAGGTCTTTAGGCATGAGGATGAGATTTGAGAGTCCTTATTATGGAAAAAACAATCGTTAATTTTTCATCCTAATAGCTACACGCAAGTTTTTGCAGTTCAATGCATCAGGTTCCTCCAAAAGCCATGGGAGATGAACCAATTCCCTCCAATGATCAAAACTGCTTTCTARGAGGTTGCCTAGATAACCCGTCTACTTTCCTTACGTTAGTCCAGCTGGAACTCTTCTGTCTCTGAATGGTCATTCATTGCATTGACTTTCTGGCCGATGACTTGCTGGTGTGAATAATATTTTGGAAGTTTTCTTTTGTGGTAAATGTTTCACATCTTGCCTTCTGATGTCTTATGAAGCAGGGAAAGAACATCCTTGAGGCCCTCAGTCATTTGTAACACGGATGAATGAAGCATCATTCAGCTTTTGAGACCAATATTAGCTCAGTTTTACAGATGGTCTGTAAGGAAAAACAGCTTGAAGTTTCACACAGAGCCACAGCAGAAAAAAGCCATTAGTTTTTCAAATAATTTCCTTGATATTGAGCTATGAGACTCCAGTATTTATTGCAAACTTTAATTCYCCCTTTAGCCATAACATTTTTGGCCCTGTTATGCTACAGATTTATTTTTTTTTACACCACATGCTTTTTTTTTTGCCTACCATTTGTGTTTTGTTAAGAAGAACCTTAAGAAGAATGAATGGAAATAAATTACACATGAATGTGTTCAGATAAGACAGATTCTTTGACATTATGGCAACAGGACTGTGGAACAGCCCACTGCAGGCAATGGCAGGGACAAAATGCCACCTGGTTCTGGGATAAAGCTTGATCAGTTCATTAAAAGTGCTAATATAATGCATTTTATTCTGGCATGTACCTAACAATCGTGCAAATCCTGTTTTGTTCAGTATACCATTTCTAGGAGGTAGTCAGATGCTGGTCTCTCAACTTGGAAGCCAGATTGGTGTCACTGGTGCTTTAGGTCTACAGGAACTAGTCTGAATCCTGGCCCAGAACCTTTCGGAGTCAGGAGGTTGGAAGTGACCCTTGCATGCCTCAGTTTAAGTTTCAGATCAGCATTTCCAAGGCTCTGCTGGGACATCAGGATGCTGGAATAGCATGTTCCTAAGCACCTCTCTCCTGCCGGCTCTTGTTTTTCAGGTTTATGTCGCCATGCAGCACTATGGAGTGAATGGTTACTCCCTTCATGCCATGAATTCACTGAGCGCCATGTACAACCTTCATCAGCAGGCAGCTCAGCAAGCTCAGCACGCTCCTGACTACAGACCCTCAGTGCACGCCCTCACCCTGGCAGAAAGATTGGCTGGTAAGAACAACTCATGGCTTTTGTAGTTCCCTGGGAAAAATGCTTGTTGCTTGTATCAAGCAAAACTCTTCCTCAGCAGGGAATTTTAAGCAGATCTGAGTGTGACTTAGCAAACTGGCAGGATAGGATGAGGACAAGCCTGTGTGCACCACAGAGTGCCCTAGCCGGAGAGCCACTGACCCCTGGGCAGGAAAGGAGGGAAGGCAGTGCATTTTTAAATCATGGAGATCTCTAGGAGTGGCAGCATTTCACCTGTTACCTGCTTGATGACAAGCATTTGTAGTCCCATATAGTAGACATATAGGCCGCACTATGTAGATGTCACAAGCCCTCCAGTGTTTGCTGCAAACTGACCGTTGTGCTTTGCTCCAGAATGGGATTCTAAGGCTGGGGAGCCTGGGTCTGAGAAGGAACRTGGTGCCACTATGTGGAATTAAAAAGATAGGGTTAAAAAGACACTGAAATCTGTTTTAACGGGAAAACAACAAATGCCGGAAAGACTGGCTTTGTTGTTAGTAAATAACAGCACAACAAACATGAGCATGCAGTGATTTAGATGTCCACACTGAGYGGCCCAGGCCTTGCATACCCTAAGAACTGCCATCTTAGGCTATAGGCAAATTCCTGCTCTTTCCATGCTGCCACTTCTTGAAGCTACTTTCCATTTCTTGTCCCACCAAGCACTCTTTTCTCTTGCAAAAAGGTCATCTTCATCTGGATCTTTTCTTGGGTCTCACCTTGACCTATTTCTTCAGGGAATCCTAGCCCTTGGCTCRGGTGATGATTGCAGGTCCTGTCCTGGCTTTTGCTCTTGTATTTTGCCTTCCTTAAAGAAACTTTTTTAGGCCCAAAGTCAAGCATGACTTTAACCAGAGAGTGTTATTCACACAGAATTGTTGCTGGCAGGACACTGGAACAAGAATCACTGCTCCAGAGTTTCTTTTATCTGATCTGCTTCCCATGTTTAGCCATGACAGTAATAACGCTATAACAACACTGCCATTAAAAGGAATTGCAAAGTCCAGATAGTATTTTATGATTTGGTAGCAGGAATTGTTCAAAAAYAATTGATGGAGATCAGAGGCTATGTTGCATGGTAGGGCGAATATATCTGTTCCATACTTCAACCTACCACAGCACGCCCAGATCTGTCTGAGATAATTAAGGGCTACTCCAATGCAAATGATCAMCAGATACAAATCACAGTTTCGGTCAGGGTTTGGATGCGACATGGTAGACCAGACCTGACTACAGGCAAGGTGGAGAAGCACTGTACCAATATAGCAAAGCTAAAGTGAAAAGTTACCGTACATGTGATTCTAGAGACCTTCCAAGAACGGACTCGTCTTTCTTGGACGGTCTAAAAATTAGGCATCTGCTTTAAGCTAGCTTCCTAGATTTCTGATATTTAGGAAAAAAGCTCCAGAGTGACTCCTTCCAGCCTAGAGTAGGTGAAAAGAGTCATCTACACAGGCAACTTTAGTGGGCTAAATTTAAGAGACGTGGGCTTAAGTCAAGGTAAGCACACAAAAATCTGAGGCCAGTCCTCCTAGGTGGGTATTCCATGAAAGCAAGGTGCAAGCATCTCAGCCTTTTTGGATCAACAGACCACTGTTTACTCTCAAATCTTCTTGCCAGCAATGACCCCTTTTCCWTCTTATGAAGGAAATGTTAGTAGTGACCTTCTTTACATGGTTCCTCAGGTCACTCACTGTGGTCTATGGGATCCCTGGGGATCTGTAGGACAGAGCTGGGGAATCACTGTCCACAACAAAAGGGAATCAAAGTGGGATCAAGGAGACCTGAACTGTAATCCTGGTTCTGCTGCTGGCCTGCAGAGTAACGACAGGTGGGCGCTTTCCTTGTCTTGGTCATCCGTCCTCTCCTTCCCTCATACTTTCAGCTCACAGGTGGTCGGATGGGAATGGATGGTCCCGAGAACTGCAAAGTGCCTTGCAGACTTTGGGCCTTGGGTGGCCCTTCCCTAGACACAAGAATCTTTTGAAAGATTTTTCTGATCGCTTGCATCTTTTACTCTATAACATGAAGGACTTAATGTCTTTGACCCTAACTAGGGAAAAAGCAGAGGGAAATGAAAAAATGGAATAAAAGAGCTATTCTCATATTTTCTAGCAGGAGATTAAATGGGTTTTCTGACCTCTTATCTTTAAAATTAATAACCCACCTGGAAGAGTGTCACCAAATTAAATCCCACTGTCCCCTTGTGATCTGCTTATCTTTGGTGGGGTAGGCATTACATACCTACAAGCCAGTTCCTTTGCAGTTACTTCACATTTTTTTACCTCTGAATATCTTTTAGTGCAGGGTTATAGATCTCATTTGCCTTCCAGGGACAGTCAGAATAAAGTAGCACAAAAGCAAATGACCTTAAGTCAGAAAACAGAGGTTTCTGATTTTAACTGCAATGCCTCACCTGCAATTTATATTCTCCTTCTTGCACAAAGCCTGGAAACATAGTTAAAGCATTAAAATAATTGTTGTTTAGCTTTCACTGGAGTAGCCAAACTTAATGCATGAGCTGCCGCCCCTGGGGAGTTGGTAGGTCCAACCTCTACTCTAGAAATTCGGAAATATTCTAGCCTGCAGGTAGGGCGTTAAACCAATGTCCTTTCTCCTGATTTCTTATACTTGAAACATAAATGTTAGCTTTGTAAAACATTTCAGGGTAGCTTCTATTTCTTGTCATGGAACATTCCCTTTTCTAGCCTGGCTGCATTGTGCGCTGTTTCTGAATGCATAACGGATGCTGTCTTTGCCTCCAAAAGTGGCAGCAGCTAATACCAGTGTTTTAATTCCCCCAAGAGCTGTGATACCTTGAATACAAAAGTCTCTTGTACGCAGCCAACACTGTATTGTATTTGGCCAAAGACCTTTAGCCTGATCACRTCTTTTCCAGGTCGCCAAAACCACACTGCTTTGGCAACAGGCCAGAAAGGCGCTGCAAATGCTGACCTAGAATGAAACAGCTGGAAGTTTGGGAGAGGAATGTTTGAGTAGTGCAAAGCTGATTTGCTACGCTCGTTAGCTAACATATTTGGAACCTGGCTGTGCGGTTCTGGGACTGGCCTGACAGCAGGTTTTGTTTTATTGTTTACATTCATGCCATGATACTCGTGACAAAAGCGCAAATAAACAGCAACAAGAGCCTTCATCTGGCTCTGTGCATTGATAATGCTGACTTTTCCCCCTATTAGGTTGTTTTCTAATGTKTTTATCCCTCTCTTCTACTCAAAGTCATAATCTTAACTAAATTAAAAATGATACCAGACACTGCTGAAGCTCTTTCTGCATTTCATCTTTGAGAGCAAACCTCTCGCCAGACTGGGTATTTCATTCCAACGCTGTAGCACAACATGCCCCAACTTGCATAATAAAGGCACTTTTTTTTCATTTTAAAATAACTTATTTTCATTGATTTAAAGAGATCTTTTTACTCCAACTAGCTGTTGTGAAATCATAACGCCTGTGGTAAAATAATAAGCCCTTTACTGTGGGACTCAGATTTTCCTCAGCCTGAACTTCTTCTCTGCCCTCAATTTTGCAAGCGCAGTTTGCAATGTCAGACCTTCCAAGTAGCTCCTCTACTGCGAAAGGCGCTCTGGGCTTGCAATCAGTGGGGCTGGGTTTGGTTCCTGTCTGGCTTTTCCAACCCAGATGCTGGAGAGTGTCCGTGCTCAGTAAAGCACGTGCTTTCAAGCTAAACAGACATAAGCACATGAGCTTAAGTGCTTTCCTGAAATGGAGCCCAGAACAGCTCTCCAATATCGTGTCTTGAACACTACAGTAAGCAACATACAAGACACTAAAGAAGAGCCAGCTCAGCCTGGTTTCTGGGAAGAYACATGCCTTCTAATGTGGCTGCAGCCAACACAACAGGCTCGAGGCAGCTGTGTTTGAGCTACACAGGCTCTTCCCACCGATCAGTACTGAGTTTCATTGAAGTATTGAGGCCTACTGAAGCTCTGCCCTTGGCTTCAAGGAGAACATGACATATAATGTTGGACCCCTCTCCTGATTATGACACAGAATCTCCCCACCTTGTTTTTAAYTGTGTTTCCTRTGAACGATGCTTATGCCATGGTGGRATCTGTGCATCTGTATGTCCTGCCCCACTAACTTTAGTTGGCTCGTTTCAACCAAATTTAGCATAGGAGTCTCAAAAGTTCCCACAGCTGTCGTAGAAAGAGGTTGCCACTCCAGAAGAAGCTTCCTAGTCAGAGGTTTTATCTCCTCAAACACCTGAGTTATCAGCAAAGTGCATGCACAGGCTTTTTTAGAGCTAAGTCCATGCAAACACTTGTTGTGTAGGTTCATCAGGTATTGTTAGCCAGTGCTTTATTCAACTGTCAGCATACAAATTCCAATAATTAAATTGGCCACTCTTCTTGTCTTCCAACGGCTGTACATTTCAAGACATCATTTTGGAGGCACGTTATGGATCCCAGCATCGCAAACAAAGGCGAAGTCGCACGGCCTTCACAGCCCAACAGCTGGAGGCACTGGAGAAGACCTTCCAGAAGACTCACTATCCAGATGTGGTGATGAGAGAGAGGCTGGCTATGTGCACAAATCTACCTGAAGCCAGAGTACAGGTACCGATTTTGTGGTTTTGTTAGTGGGGATGTTTTAAAGATATAGCGGGGTTCCTAGAGGGTTGACCAGCTCTACAGATCTTTCAAGATTCCTACACTGTAACCAAATATTTTTGGGCAGATAAAGCTGTCAAAGAGGACAAAAAAAAACCCAAACCATTCAACCCAAGTCACACATCTGCTAAAGAAATTCTGAATCCACAAGCACATTTTTTAAATTTAGGATTGTCTGAACTGTAAACTGGTTTTCATTTGTCCTTTCACATTTCATTGGGGGAAGTTTTAGAAACATCAGCAGAAGTCTACTTATTTATTTATTTGTGAGGATTTTCTGGCTTTCTCAGAGGAGCAGAAATCCAAGTAATTCCAGCTGTTCTTTTCCACCATCATCAATATTTGTAACATTTCAGGCCAAAGTTCCCTATTTTTTTAGTTTCAGCTAATGCAACATGCTTTGTAACCTGCTGGTTGGGAGGTTCTTGCATTGTTGTGGCTTTAAAAGACTAAATAGCAAGTTCTTCAGTGTGAAGTGGATAAGTGGTGGCTCTAGGAAAAAAAAATAGTTCATTTCTTTTATACAGATGTCAAGATATTTTTGACCTTCAGAATTTTTGTTTCCTGATCTAACTAACCAACACTAACATGAATTGCAAAGATGTTTCTTCCAATCCATGTCCACAGATTTTGGTTAAAAGAATATGGATTCTTCCCCATCCCCTAGATGCATTTTCAAGACATCAGCTTATACCTGTAATGACTTACTTTGACTGTTTCCTCTGTAGTTTTGATACACTGATAACAGGAAGTTYTCAGAAACTGACAGAGCACTGTACTCTCAGCCAATGCAATATCTTCAGACTCAGCTATAAGCCATCTTGACCATCTGACCAATTTAGAAAAAAAAAAGGTTTTGCCTTAAAGATCCAGTATAAAGGCTGACATTTGTTAAAAACATATTTATTGTGCTACTTGTACAAGCATTGAAAGAARGTAGAGCTCTAAGTTCCAACCAAGTGGACTGACATTTGGGTACCATGAGCTTGYAGTATGTAATTACTTGGGGTTCCCTTGAAGCTCCCAGGCTGAATGATGCTGAGCTTGGTATTAAGCAGGATTTTCACCTCTTTTCTCCCCTTGCTATCTGTGGCACTGAAGGTTTGGTTCAAGAACCGGAGGGCCAAATTCCGGAAGAAGCAGCGCAGCCTGCAAAAGGAGCAGCTGCAGAAGCAGAAGGACTGCGAAGGGAGCCACAGCGAGGGGAAGACAGATGCACCCRTGCTGGAGACCCAGGCCACCACCCCGGAGGCCGAAAAGGCCCAGAGCCTCCCGAGCGAGGTAAGCGCGGACCTCAACCTAACCCTGTCGGAGCAGTCGGCCAGTGAGTCAGCGCCCGAGGACCAGACAGACAGAGAGGAGGAGTTCAAGAGCACCTTGGAAGAGGCTAAAGCAGACAAGAGTCCTGGTGTGGACAGCAAGGCTTTGAACTGCAAGAGAGCAAGCCCAAAAGCAGGTGAGGGGCAGCGTGTTGGTGAAGCGCGGGTGTCTGGACCTGGCATTTCCAAGGGGGATGCTAGTGGCTGGATAGAGCCCTTTACCCCCTAGAGCATGGGATCTTGCAGGTAGGCTTCCCAAACTTGTCTTCCTGCAGCCAGCACTAAAAGGAGCTCGTGGAAGGCCTGACCTCTATTGTAGCAGAGAGGGAAAAAACCTTCTGCTCAGATTAGAGCTTGGGAGGAGAACAGTGCCTGATGGCAGCAGAARAGCTCTAAGAAAAAGGGCAGGCACATTTCTAGGAACTAGGATGCTAAGCGTGACACACAGATGTGCTTTAGCCCTTCTGAGCTAACACAACCTCTCTCTTTTGTAGTGCATTCCCAATGCATTTTTCAGGAGAAAACCATGCTGTTGTCTGAACCCTACCTGGGTGAGGATCAGTGYTTGCATCCAGCTTGTAGAAATAACCCCTATCCCCTCTGTCTCCTGCTGCAGAGTCTCCTATCAGCGCGACTGTGACGCCTTCATCCAGCAGTGGCCTGGCTCAGACCCACTCCTACTCCTCTTCGCCCTTGAGCCTCTTCCGCCTGCAGGAGCAATTTCGCCAGCACATGGCGGCAACCAACAACTTGGTCCATTACTCCTCCTTCGAAATGGGGACACCATCTGCCATGCCCTACTTGGGCATGAACGTCAAYATGGCACCGCTGAGCTCTCTGCACTGTCAGTCTTACTATCAGTCACTCTCCCACGCTCAGCAGGTCTGGTCCTCGCCCATCCTGCAGGCCTCCAGCTCCCTTCCAAGCCTGAACAGTAAAACGACAAGTATTGAGAACCTCAGGCTCCGGGCAAAGCAGCACGCAGCTTCCCTTGGGCTTGACACCCTACCCAACTGACTGTAAGACAAGTTGCCGTCACCCATGAGAAGATGCACCAGAGGTTGGCACTAGATGTGTCACACCTTGAACCCCCCACCCTCATCTCTTCCTGGAGTAAGGTGCTCCCGTTCAGGGAAAACACATTGCTACCACCCTGGTCTTCACTAAATATTTAACAAGGAAGGGGGAGAGGATGTATWTTTAGACAGATAAACTGTCCTCTGGACTGCTGTCAGTTAAGCCCGTAAAATTCAGAAAAAGCCCTCTTTCCTCAACCCCACAATAATGTGCCCACTGTGTTATACACACATTTTTGTTGTTGCGTTCTTTGGGAAAAGAAAGAGTCCTGCTTTATCCTGTATATAGTTTATAATRTTGAAAGCATCCTTCACCTGTGTGTTACTGTCAGTGTTACAGACCTGTGACCTCTTTTGCTTTTATTCCTTCTTCTTTCTCAGTTTGAGTAGCTAGTATCAAAGTTACAAGTCAGCCATCATCCCCACCTCAGCTTGCARCTAGTTGCTCTTCTTGGGTCAGAGTCCTAAAGGTGTTTGAGATGAAGAGAAAGGATGGTGCACTTCACTGCTCCGCTTCTCTCTTCTCTGCTAAAGCCAATTTTGTAATGGCCGGGAAATAACACAAAGGTAAATTTCCTGTTTAAGCACTTCCTATAGGGCAAGCATTTTTCATTTATGTTTTAATAGCACTTGTTCAAAGTTGGTGGACGAGATATTGGCCGAATGTTGCTGGCTATGGGGAGAAGATTGAAAGCCAAATTCACAGGATTATTTTTGATCTAGATTGTTTCCTCTTTGATCTTTAGTGAARTGTAAACTCTTCTATTTACAAATTATGGGGTTTTCTTTCTGGAGAGCATCTTGGTCTAACTTTGACAACAGAGGGCAATAAAAACTTTATATGAACTCCTGGTGTGTTCATACACCATATATTAAAAGGTTCTTTGACAAAACCATGATTAATGCAAGCTGTGTTTGGAAAAATGCTCTCATCACCAAATTTTTACCCTCAAGCCCTGCAGCTTCAGAAACTGGTTAGCAAGTGAAAATATAACAAGCAAAAAATGCTGAAATGCTGGAGGCAAAGCAGGTGATGTGCAGGGGCTTTATATTCTCTGGAGCTGAGGGGGAATAGATAAACTTGCCAAAAAATACAGGGTTTAGCAAGCAACCCAAATTCACCAACTTCAAAATGAATTCAGTTAATAGTTTTGGCCTCATTTCATTGGAATGACCCTTCATTCCAGTAATCAGCGTAGGGTTTTTTTCCTTTTTGAGAAGCAATGTTTCTGCCAACCCAAATGATTTTTTTGCCAAACCAAATAAAGCCATTGAACCCACTGCTGTTATCCTGAGTATTAGGGAGGGCTAAAATCCAGATCTAATCTCTAATATTGCCTAGGACCAAAAATCCAGACTGTGGCAGGTGTAGGTTTGAATCCAAAGGATGTCAGCCGGGTCTGCCACTAACACACTCAACRGAACGGTGCTAATTCACTGCAGATGATAATCTGGTCCATGCCTGATTTTAACATGTAGTGTAGATGTAGCGTGTGTGCACAATCCACAGCCCTTCTCAATCCTCTCTTGCTTCATACCAATGCAGAAGCCATGGTTCAAATTACTTCTTTAAATTCAGGGGAAGAGAAAAGCCTCTTTCCAACTCCACTAATGTCTCTTGAAAAAGCATCTAATTCCTGTGAACTGAGACATGAGAATAGTTGGTTTTGGTTGGAAATGATGTTTTATCCTTCCTAAAGTTGTAGCAAGAGCAGACTTCTGTGGGGGGGGGCAAGTCATCAGCAGCACCAGCTTCCAAGAAAAATGGAATATCTTCCTTAAACATTTCTGTTCCGCCAAATACTTCAGTTTTGGGGTTTATCTCCTGCTTTAATTTTTCTAATTTTATCAAATAAGCCCCTGTGACCAGCAGAAGTCCACACTTTACTAAAACCAAATGTATTCGTAGGAAGTGCATTTTGGCTGCCACCTTCAAAGGAGTCTGATTAAATTAAAAGCACCAAAGTGCGTCTGCAGTCTCCAAGAAGATCCTTTGAAAGATTCAGCCTTCATTTTTGTAGCAGTGGGTGCCTGTCACCGAAACCAGGACACCAGATCAAAGCTTTAATTTTTCTCCTCTTCCCTCCAAAACTGTATTTACCTTATTTTTCAGCCTCCTGCTAACCTCAGCACATATGTAGGTTATGGAGTTGCTTTGCCAGAGCAGGGCAGCAGCAAATTTAATTAACACCCCTTAGATGTTGTCTCCTAGTGCCAGTCTGGAAGTGAGCTGACAAACCAAACAAGGGTGGAAAGCTGCATGGAGATCAGAATCTGGACTTTAGCTCTTCTTTAAATAATAAAAGATTTCCACAAAACTGCAGATCATATCAGCAGGTGTTTCAGGCAGAGAGCAGAGGGTTGCCAGCTCCCTGTGCCATCCCAGGTAAGACAGGCATCTTTTCTCTCCTCTGACATTGCAGAGTTGGAGAGGGGGGACACAGTCTCGGGCTGGGGTAGGTGTAGCCTCGCTGTAGGTCATGGTTTGTTAGCACCTGTTGCAGGAAGGACAAAATCCATGGATATCTGTGCTGCTTCTGCAAGCAAAAATGGAGTGCAAGAGAGAAGCTTGCTCGACCCAGCACTAGGTTTTGCCTTGATCCTCCAGGAGAAGATGAGGACTTCCCACCAGGACATGGAGGGAAATCTTTCCCAGTGCCTTGGTGCAAAAATTCATTTTCATGTCCTACGTCTTAACACGGCTCAACCTACTCCTGTGTCTGACCACTCTCGCCCCCTGTGATACTGCTGAGATCCACGCGGTGGGCTCTGATCAGCACCTATGGACTTTGTGCATGGAGCCTTTGGCAYGCCACTAAAATCACAGGCATCTGGATGACACCAGCAAAGCACAGAAAGTAATTTGGGCCCAACATAACCACGAGCAGAGACATCCGAATCTCTGACACTCTCTGGGGACATCTGGTCCATGTCATACGTGTCGGCCTCTGCAAGATGCACCAGCTGACTGAGGCGCAGCTGGTCCTAGACCAGGTCACGGAAATACTTCTTATGTTGGGATTATTTCTCCCATTCTGAGYCAGAATGAAAAAAATATCTAAAATTTAAAAATAAACAAGAAAAAAAGTTGCCTKAAAAATATATGAGCCCACTGAAGTATTTTATGTTGTTTGTTTTTTCCTCTTTTTTCAGTCAAAATTAACTGAAATTTCAAAAATGATAGTAAGCTTACACATAAAGCCAAAATTGGTTTGAAAATGCAAAAAGCAAGAATTTAGATTCCTAACATAAAAGTTTCATAATGAATTACTTGTCAAATCTGACTTTTACCTGAGATTTGTTCTAATGCCTCTGGGCTTTGGGGCTTTTTTTTTTGGGGGGGGGGGGGAAGGAAAGGAAAGGGAGAAACTCCCCAACCAATTCAAGCCTGTGTGCATAGTGGGAAAACCAAAAGGAGTGATATTGTGTCATTCCTCCTTGAACTTTAAACACCTGAAAACTTTTTGAGGTAAGAAGAAGTCAGGCAAATCTTCCCTGGTTTGCGATGGAGAAGGTGAGCTCTGTTTGTTTCCTTTCTGAGGCCGTCGGCCTGAGCTACTTAAGAAATTCAAATTATTAATGGAGTTTCAGAAACAAAATAGAACAACATTTCCCTCCCCTTGTTGTCCAGGCAGAGATCTGATCCACTCTAGCAAACACTGAGGTTGGATATCATGCAGTTTCTTTCATCACATGCCTGGAGTGTAACCCATATCGATTATCCTAGCCCATCAGATAGAAGAGCTACTATGGAAAAAAAAMCTCCCATCTTCTCTGGATGTTCAGCCAACCTGATGCTGGGGCATAACAGCACTGGTACAGTTTCAGCCACGGGAGATAAATGTAAAAAGGAGAAGCAACATTTTGTACTTCATAATGCAGACTATCATCAAGCTGATTTTTTTTTTTTCTGTGTGAAAGGAATGTTCCCCAAATAAATGCATAGCATGGCATCAAGGCTGCGAAAGGACATATCTGTTCCTTAAAAAAATAGTGGTGGAGAGACTGGAAAAAAATCTCCTTAATTCCTATTTTGAAACAGGTTGTGTATCTGGAGATTTCCTCTGCTGCTCTTTTCCCCTTCCTATGGCTTTGCTTGCATTCCCTTTCCATGGCGAACCACCTATCCCTCAAAACCCTTCTTACACAATTTTTGAACATTTTAGCTACAGACCTTGCAGGATCAGGGCCCATGAGAAAACTAGTCAAAATATTCAGAGTAAGAGTTTGCAGCAAAATTTCTTCTGCTGTGCAGGAGGAGTCTCATAGGTGTTAATAAAATTAAAGATTTTTTAAACAGCACRGAAGAAATTCCAAATCCTTACTACCAGTGACAAAAGGTCCACTAATGGACTGGTAATGGAGGCAGAAAATGAACCGCTTTTCTTTCATTTTCTTTTTTTTTTTGGCAAACTGAAGTATCCATGGTATTGAACATGGTAATGAGCAGAGGGACAAGTTTTTCCTGTATTTCCCCAACCAAAAATCAAGGTTTGCTTTGTAGGAAGTATGAACCCTGCTCCCAAGCATCAAAATAACCACACACATACAGCTCCTCCCACCTCCCATTTCTAACTTAGGTATTTCATAACGTGAAAAATTTTAACCAGGTCTCAGTTTCTGTTGCCACAGCAGCCAGCCAAAGAGAGATGCTCGTTTTGTTGAAGAAACACCAAAGTGCATGGACACAAAGGAGGGAAGTGGAGCTATTTCTGTTCCTGTGTGCAACGTGTGATACTTCCATTTACACAACAATTTTTAGCAACATCAGGACGCTTCTTAACAGTTAATATGTAAAGGACTTAACAAACCTCTGTAGAAAAGGAAATGTAAATTCAAAACTGCCATATTTTATTAGTTTAATTACAGTAGCTATGAAACATAACCCAATTAAGCTTAAAACAAGTAATTTACAGAACTTTCCTGCTGTTTTTAACAAGCTGTGTTGATTTTTCTATTCCTCCCTCCGTGTACCCCTTGCTGATTTTTTTATGATCTGTTCTAGAGCAACACAATACATCTCTTGTTTTTCCTGTCCAGAGCAAAGACCTATTTCTCTAAGTGATTCTGATCCCAACTCAGATCAATAGCAGAGGGATAGGAAAAGGTTGGTGCAATAAACAACAACAAAACATTTCTAGCAAAGCAAGATCAAAAAAAAAAAAAAAGTCCCACGCTGATAAGTGTGCATACGAATTTCCCACCGTATCACAAAATGGCCTGGTAATGATTGACTTCCTATATTTTCCACAGACTTTGCAGACTCGTTGTTTTGTTCCCTGCTGTATAATTAGAGCCATTCATGTTTGTTCCCTGATTTCTCCAGCTGCTTGGGGAAGAGAYGTAAAAGCCGAGAAGCCGATGTCACTACTTCTGTAAACGGTGCAGTTCTTATAGGACACCACTCCCATTAATCCCAACGCTGAGCATGGCCTCAGGACCTGCTACAAAGTTCAGGATATGCCCCAGATCATGCAGTTTTACTGTTTACAAAGAAACCCACAGGGACTCATAAAGTAAGACCTAGACACTGTTCTGAACTGCTGTGGGGGCCAAAGCGGAGTAAGTGCACCCATCAGTGGAGCAATGACAGATTTACATTGTCATAACTAAGAACAAAATTTGGCCCCAAAATTTGTTTATAAAGAATATAAGATTGTCGTGTCTTAAGTTAAATATTGCATCTGGGCTTCTACAAATGGCCAAAACCTTTTCTAATGCTCTAGCTATTGAGCAGTGCCATTTCATGCTGGAGAAGTTTAGATGTGTCTGTGCGATTGAAAATAACTTTTTGGTTTATTTTCTCATGCCAGGATGCAATCAGTTTTTTTTCCAGCTGCTGACCCAAGGCATACAGTTAGCTCCAAAGTGTAACCGTGTTTGTGTGTCAAACCTATCTTGCAAAGGAACAAAGGCTTTTAAAGGAAAACAAAAAGGAAATCAAAGTAATATACTGTACAGATTGCTGTAAAATTGAGCTGTAGTGTAAGAAGTTGTGCTTTAGAATTCACTATTGATGAACTCAAATGTGTATCATATTTATTTATTCTGGTAGGTAAAAGAAGAAAAAAAAGAGTTTATATTCATTTCCAAAAAGCTGCAGCATGACGCTATGTACCAATTGTGCCAGTCCTGCTTTCTGTAAAATTATTGCCTGTTTTCATACTCCACTAATAAAAAAGAAAAAAAAAAAAGCAAGGAAAGCTTATTTGACGAGTCCTTCAATAGCAACAACTTGCGCTAGTCAGCAGGGACATAACTGCAAGCAGAGGGAACTGGTTTGCTCCTGAGTCATGTCACAGGCAGGCTGCGAGGCATTTTCTAGTGCAGACAAGCTCAGAAATGGAGTTTGGGGCAGCTAACAGTGCCCGGACCTGGGTCAGCACCCCCAGTTGGCCCCGCAGCACCTCCACATCCCTGGGCCGGTCCTGCGCTGAGCACCCTTGCTGCAGAGCCCTGATGGCTGGGACCACCCCCCTCCCAGAGAGCCGTCTTCATGGGCGCAAAGTAATCAGCTTCTTGCTGTCGGGGTCACTGCTGCCAGCTGGGGTGGTGGTGGGTAGAACATCCTTTTGGCTGCGAGACACTGAAGAGGTGGTAGGAGACTGACGTGGTTTCACGTACAGAGCCAGTGGCACTTAAAGCAGAGGGAAAACCACTTTTCCTTGGGCGGCACCTTCTGGGCGAGGAAAGGGGCTCTGGCCTGTTGTCATCTTCCAGCACGAGCCAGGAGACAAATTCATGCCTGATGGGACAGCAACAGGATGACCAGMCAGCTTGTCTTTACAGACAGCAGTGCAGGATAAATTTACCATTCTCAAACATTTCATGGGCTTTCCTGCAATTTGGGGGATGTTTCTATTCTTTGGTGGAAGACCTGTCCCTTTTTCCAGCTCAAGGTTGGCCAGGGTGGGCTGTGCTCAGAAAGACGGCAGAGGAGCTTTTACAAAGCTCTTTCTTCCACTGCGCTGCCCTCTCAGGGTTAGTTTGAACATCACCTAGATGATGAAACAAAAGATAGGCAAGGCTTTGTGAGTGTTGTCAAGGGCTTTTGCATCTTGACTATGGGCATAATCTGATGCCCGATGAAGCTGACGAAAAAACTTTTTTTCCGAAATTATTGAGATTTTCCTGAACTAATCTAATAATGAAGCTCTTGGAAAAAAAAATCAAATTTTTCAGTTTCAGAATCYCCCCCCCCCCCCCAAACTTTCCCATTATGACTTTCTGGTTTCTTTTTCCAACTGTAGAAATATCACGGGAGAAAAAAAGTAATTGAAACATCGGGAAAGAAAAGCAAGTGCATTTGTAATAATGATTTATATCTTTTATGGCATCCTCATCAATAAACCACAAAGAATTTTATAGAGGAGTGCCATTTACCCTCATTTTACAGTTTGAGAATCTGACACATGGAGGAAGAAAAGTTACTTTCTCTTAAATCAGGCAAAGAGCCAGAAACAGTGGGAATCTAGGCAGGGGTTGGGTACARCCCTGCACAGAATATTTTTAGTCCTAATTTTTTTGACCCAGTTCCATCAATGCCTTCTAGGACCATTTGATCACATGCACCCAAAATTTCAGTCACCCACAATTGTCAGATTGTGACTATGGCTGTTTGCTTCCATAATCATGGGACGGACCATGGAAGGTCTTGTTAGCCACTAGATTTCCTTCCTCACTGCATTTACAGGTTTCCTTTGAATACTAAAAAATCTTGTGGGTAAAGAAAGCCCATGACCCTCCGGGCCACTGAATAGCTCGCTCCCTACAGCCATCCCACCAGGCTGAAGCACCGATGCCTGTGGGACACAGCCACAGCCCCAGCACAATGTTGGGGGAGCTGGAAACAAGCATCAGGACAGTGGGCCAAGGTCCATCTGTGTGCAGAAATTCCCACAGGGCTCCAATGGTGGTGGGAGCAGATCTGCTTAGAGCTGGAGGTGGGATCTCCAGGGAGGACAGGCTCCACGCTCACCAATGTGGCCTGCAGAGACAGGACACATTTCACTGCACAAACCATGCTCACCACTGGAACGTGCTCTGGAGCCAGTGTCTCTTCCATGATTAGGCCACGACTTTCAGAGAAATGGTCAATTCCTTCCTCTCAAATGGATGAGTTATGACCAAGTCCTGTCCTGCAGTTACGTGAAATTAAGAGTAAGACCTGATCTTACCTACCACCCAATTCAATGAGGTAAAATCAGCCACCCACTAAAACTGGAATCCAAACTTCCAGAAAGTTAAAGGTGATGATTTGGCCATAAAAGTCATGGCCTAAAGTTATCTGGAGGTTTGTTCCAGAAAAATACAATGTCAGAGGAAAAATAAGATTTGAAAGAGCTCCAGAGCTTAGTATTAACTGCACATGTGGCATTTTGATCCATTTCCATAAAGCATAACATAATATTTGCTAAAGGAGGAGGAGGAGGAAGAGGAAAAAAAAGACCACAGTTAATATTCTTCTTTGGATCCCCCATTTGCTGATTACTCTGCAAGCTGTGTAATTGGGTGTCTCTGGCAATATGATGAAATGTGCCACAAACATCAAAAAAGGTGCTGTATTAAATCTCCTTTTCATAATCTCTTCTCATTTCCCAGACTTGAGACACTTTATTCAATTCTTCCTGACTAAGTTGATATGTAAAGCCATATAAACATATCAATGCAAATAAATATGTATATATTTTTCAAATGCTCATCAAAATGCACTCACTACAAAGATTTGCATCAAGGGTCTCTCACATTGTTGTTACCCAAAGTAACTCATTTTTTTAACATTCCATTATTTTTAAGAATAGTTTAAGGAGCTACAGGCTACTTTTTTGTATCTCATTAACAGCTCCACCTCTATCTATCATGTTTCAGCCTTATCTTACCTGATTAGAAAATCATTTCCCTATTTGCATGAAGGGCAAAAATCTATGCAAAGTCACCATAATGTTATTCAGTCCTAGGAAAAGCAGCAAAGATCCTATTAACACACTGGGGCTGTCTCTGTTCTCAGGAGCTGCAAGTCCAGAAGGGACCAGACTGGTTTTTTATTTTAACCTGCCGCAAGACACAGATCAGAAAAACCTACCCTGCCTTTGACATAGTAAATAAAAAATGCCCAGGTGACTTAAATACCTGCAACTTTTGTCCATATATCACTTAAGGCCTTTGCATACCTTTTACCCAACGTCTTCAGGGTTTGTTGCCCGTTCTTTGGTGACAGTGGCTTTTTGTTCAGACATGGGAAATTGCTCAGTTCTGCTCCTCCGGACGCTCCCACTGACCGGTGTGGCCAGACCCTCACCCTGGCAAGCGCGTCTCTGCCAGGYGGACTCAGCCTCTGAGCTTTCCTGCTGCAGATGATCCTTGCCTGTTGCAGCTAACAGAGGGAAATGCTTTCATTCCTGTACTGGCAGGATAGTGTCGAAGCGAAGGGTGGCAGGACTACATCTGACCTACACTGGATTTATCAGATTAGACCCAGAGCCTGGAAGGTGTTTAGCTGTCTGACTTCTGCAGAAAGCAATGGAAGTTAGTCAGTAGAACAGTTCTCACTAAGTCCTGATTCACCAAAGCCTGGACCAGGAGGTTCAGCCAGAGCCTGCGATTAGTCCCGGTCTCATGTAACCGATTTTGCAGGGGTGGGAGCAGGGTGTCTGCACCGTGCGCTTGCAGCCTGAATACTGCTTTCCCTTCACAAGCCCCGTGTTACCTCCCAGCAAGAGCTGGGCATCGCTGGGACACGCAGAGTCTGTTCCTCGACTTTGCTTTTCCTGGAAGCAGCCAGACTGGGGTCACGCTTGCAGACGTTCGAGTCCCTCTGCTCTTCAGCAGCACTGATTTTGCAGGGTTTCGCACATCTTCCTGACAAACCCTGAGCAGCGAAGGCAGGGGCCTAAAGCAAAGTCAATTCACTAGCAGACCGAGACAGAAAACATATCCAGTCCACCAGCAAGGCACAGATTTCCTTCAGTTTGAATTTCTTTCAAACCCATTCTCTCTGCATTAGTAAAGCAAAAATATGGCAGGGTTGGATTGCACTGTATCCACAAGAAAACACATGGGAGAGCTGATAAACAGGGGTGCTACGTTATTTCAATAAACACAGCTAAAGGCCCAATAAAAGATGACGCTACTTGGATTTTTCATCTCCTAGGAGATTGAACTTCCTCCTTACAGTTTTCATAGGAATCATAATAGAAAAACAAATCACAGAATGACTGCATATGACAGAGAAAACTGAGCAGGTTTATAAAAGTCAGGATACAACAGTATAAACTGACATGAAGTACCCCGCATTGGTGGCACCGCCCACGCAGCAGTGTTTTCCACTCCATCCCATGATGCAGGTTCACCCACAGCATGCGAAGTCCTAAAAACCTGAGGTTGTTCTTTGTCCACTGAGAAGAACCAGGGCAATGAGTGAGCAAGCCCAAGGTCACCCCATGCCTCAGTGGCAGATGCAAGAGGGACAAAACTTGGTCTCCCTCCAGCTATTTTTCTAGCCCAAGAACAGGGGTTATCAGATGAAGCCAACAGGCATCATCTTCAAAACCACCTGAAAAAGATCCCTTTTCACAAGATGCATCATTAACCTGGGAACTCCTTTTTGCAGGATGTCAGGAGGCCAAAAGTCTACATTATATTGGACAACTACATGGGAAAGGGAGCTGTATGGAGCTAGTCTATAAAAAAAAAGTGCTACCTCCAGCTCAGGGAGCCCTGCAAATTACCAGAGGCTAGGGAGAATATTTTGRGGAGGCTGCATGTGGTCATCCCACACTTGGCTTGGCTCTGCAGCATCGAGCAACAGACCAGGCACAAAACCAGCCCTCAGCAGAGCTGGTTCCCATTATCCTGCTCTGTATGGAAGTTTAATTCCCTCTGCAGTTCCACTCTGCCTTCTTCTAGCCTTGTCCAGGAAACAGGAGGACATTTGGGGCTGAAGTGCCACTCTCCATTACAACCTCCAAGGGCTTTTGCATGGCAGAATTAAGAGCAGCCCTGTCCTTCCAGAGCAGTTTGCACAATGCTACACCTCAGATGACACAAACAGAAAAAACAAAAACAAAAACAAAAACAGAGAATAACAGGTCTGAAACTAGACAGTGAAAGAGGTGGGGGCCCCTGGGGTTRTTCCACCATCAGTAAGTCCTGATGAAATACCTGCTCTTCCCAGACTGACTTTGGAGCTATCATTTTTGCACAGCAAACATTACTTCATGCCATCCCTTACCCCAATGACAGCTGCAAGCACAATTTGATTGCAAGTGCAATATTTATGCTAATTTYCCCATTATTTCCTTCTTATGAAGTCAATTAAAAGGCCACAAGGGCCACAAGGTCTGTGCGAGCTGAGCAAAGTAGCCCATCTCAGCAGTTTGCAGCCCGTGGCCTGGGCGGCCGTCGGGAGCAGGAGACCATTTCTCCAGGGAATCCCTGAAGAGGAGCAGAGAAAAACTAAGTGGTTCTGAAGCCAGCTTAAAATCTCCTTGAGGGTGTCTCTACAGCTGCCCTGGGAAATGAGTGGAAAAAATAAAACCCGCTGTGTTACCCTGTAAAAATCATTGCTGACAGATTTTCTCATGTACGGAGTTGTTCTATAGTTAAAAAATGAACTTTCCTATAATGAGATAAATGTCTCGTGATTGGTGGAGATGGCTCAGTTCCCTTCAGCTTGTGGTTGTTCAAGGTGAAAAATCTATCCAAGAGTTCTGTTTCAGCTTCAGTTTTGCTTTGTGCCACCAAAAAAAAAAAAAAAATCATCTGACACCTTCCATAGTTCAGGCTTCTCCCTTCCTCAAATAAAACCAGGAACCTTTAACCATCTAGTGAAAATTTCTGGTGCTTGCCCTGTAGAGACCACCAAGGACGAAACTCTTCCCCCAAGAGAGATTATCTGCTGCAGACAGACCTGCGTGTGGAATATTTATTGCAGTGTCAAGAGAAGCATTACARCTTCCTAAATATCAGCCCTACTCCACCCCGGCCCTCTCCCCCCAGCTAAGCCATCTAACATGTTTGCCTAACCTCTCCGTAACAGGCACCTTAAAGAAAAAAAAAGCCTTCTGATCCACTCTGAAACATGAGATATCTCTGAACCCTCAATAACATCTTAATTTCCTCTCCCTGCTCTCCGTGCTGGAGACGATTACTCAGGCAGGAATGTTTCTGAAGTAAGACAAAAAAAAATTACATTAGTGGGGAACAATGGAGGGGAGACCTGATGGAGCAGAAGAAGTGAATTAGTTTTGCCTTCGGAGACACCCACAGAGAAGAGAAAGGTGCCTGAGCTGCTCCAAAGTAATTCTTCTTTCCACAGAGCTCCTCTAACTGGCTTAACACAAAGATAGACAAGAGATGAGCTTTTGATTTCAGCCACATTTCCCCAATTTTGTTTGCTTGCCTTGCTTCCACCTGCATTTCTAGGTCCCTCCACCTCCCAGGGCATTTGCATTTTTGACTCCCGGCACAGGGCCGTGTTACCTTGGAGGTATGGGTTATTTGCTAAAGCAGAGACAGGAATGTGTCACATCTCCACAAGTTCTCAGCGCACAGGACCTGGCGGGGGGGGGGCTTCACTTCTGGTCATGTTCCTGCAGCTTTCAGCGAGGACTGGGGAGCAGAGGGGGGAAATGCACCAATCTAGATAAAGCTGTTGCATTTTCAGAATTGAAATTTAAGGACAAACTGACCTGAGCTGATTGCAGAGGTGACTTCRGGTCCATAACCTTTTCACCACAGGTTTGCACGTGCTGATGGCAACTAAAATTCATCAGGTGCTCTGAGACACTCCCAGCTCTGTTGCTGCCTCTTGAAAATAGCTAAACATGAGTTTTGAGCAGCTCCCGGTCCTGCTACTTGTCAAGCCCATGACTGAGACAGCTCCAGCGTTGCTCTGAGAAAGATGCAGCCTTCAAAACTCGCCAGCCCTGGGTGCACATGTGGGGGACAGAGGGTCCACGAGGGCCGAGCACTTCCCGCTCGCCACCTTTCCTTGCACAGATTCACGCTGCCACGTTGCATGGTCAGACTCAAATATCCTCCTCTGGTCTCTCCCCCGTCACCGGCGTTGCCCCAGGTTGCTCCGGGACCCCTCTCCGTGGGCAGCGAGGACACTTCCCACGCACCTCTCCGGGGACCCAAGCCCGAGGGGAGGGGAGGCCGCAGCGAGCGGCTCCAGTCCCAGCGTTCCCCGCTYTCCCTACACATCCCAGTGGCAGGCAGGAACACCGCAGCCCTCTCRCTGCGGGTCAAGGCTTTTCCCGCGTCCACGCAGTGCACAGGGAATGGGAAAGCAGGCCTGAGACAAGATTTTTGCATGGGGAACACAGAAGGGCTGAAATSCCAAATATCTAGAGTTTTATCAAAATACTTTTTTAGGCCTGAACAGATTATCAAGAGTTCACACACACACCCTCAAAATTTTAGTTCATATTTAGTTGAAAATCCCAAACATTTCATTTTGGCATTAAGCAGAACCCTGCCAGTGGACCAAATTTGTTTTTTCATTTTCCAGCAATATCTGAACAACTTACTTCACTCCTGCCAAAAAGATAACCCCTGGTTCACTTGACTTTACTTAAAAAAAAATGTTTAAGTTTGCCCCTTAAAGTGCTTTGCTGAATCAGGACATCTGCTCAGCAGCTCCACTTGGCATTTAAAACCCTGCTTTTTGGCACGTCTCAAGGGGGACCAGGGGCTCCTATCTGGTGAACTTTCAGACTGTCAGGCTGAACAAAAGCGAGCGCGGCTTTCTTTTCTTAAGGATGAAGTGGAACACACACCAGCCAGGATGTCTTGCACATTGAAAAATTCCTGTGCTGTCACGCTTAACTAATAAATCGTCGAGCTATGTAAACAGGGCCAGGGATGCTATTTATTTATTTATTTATTTAAAAGGAAAAGAGACTTGTCCGCAGGTTTCTTGCCAAACGTGTGTCAAGCAGTGGGGGAAGAAAAATCAACAACAAAGGAGTTTAAAGACAAAATATTAAGAACCCCAAATTGGGTGAAAATTGCTTTCTGACAGATATCACCTATTGCAAATGAGACAGAAATACAAGTAATCTTGTAAAATGAAAGCCAAGGACAGACTTGTACCTGCCTTAGATGAATAAGTATCCCATTATCTTGAAGAATGAGGGCCTCGGGCTGTGATTATGCCACTATTGTATTCTAAACAGCATGGTTTGTCAAATGGAATAAATCCCAGCAAAATCAAATAAAAAAGGGATCCAATTTGAAGCCCAGCAGACAATTTATTATTTTGTTTAATGTCGCCTCTCGATGTAACTGATTATTGGGCAAATAGCGCCATGTTTAAGCATGTGTTTAGAGGCGCCTGTCCCACTCGCCGGCTCCCAGCTGTCACCCTGAGCTGCTCACGGCTGCAGGAGCCACCACCATGCTCAGTGGCCTTGGCTGGGTGGAAAGCCATGGTTACAGATGGACTCACATGGAAAGAAAGCCGATATTTGGGTCTCTTTCTGCTTGGATGAGTCTTGAGATGACTAAGTATTTGGTATAACAAAAAGCATTTCGCAGCATGTTGGYAGTACCAAACCAGCCAGGGGCTAATGACAGAGAATTTCTTTGTTAATTTATGAGGTAGAAGCAAATTTCTCAGCACTCTGATTCTATTTTATGGATTTGGGGTGATGGCCCATTTCCCAATGATTCTTGAAAAGGTTTCTCCCTTTTCAAAGTTACCATCCCTTGTTTTATGATGTCTGAATCTTGGTTAAGAAAAGAAAGGAGAAGAAAAGGGCCAAATGTATAGTATTCATGTAGCTCCTTACCTGCTTGAGTCGCAGTGTGAGACTGTACATGAAGCTGCACAAGGTGGATGTGTTGCTGGGACACTGGAATTTTGAGTACTAAGGAGCCAAATCTATTCCTGCTTTGGATTCAGCTGGTTTCCAGAAGCAGTGTTGCTCTCCTGGAAAAATCCCTTGGAGGGCTGCCCACAACATCTCCCAGCTACATTTGGCAGCCGGTGTTCAGGAAAAGGTGGCACGACCACATCCAAATGCAAAACAAAGGGAAGGAGCAGACTCGCTCTCAGGAAACTGGGTTCAGCCCCCGACTCCGATCCAGACCTTGTCCCTGACCCTGGGCACGTCCATGGGGAGCACTTTGCTGGGAAGGAGCGTTAACGTGGTTCCTGTACCCTGGCTCACCTGGACAGTGTTATCATTACGTGGCTTTGGAGGTGCTCTGAGTTCCCCAACTGTGAGTAGTCTTATAACACCCCCTTTAACTGCATAATCTATTCATCATGTTTTCCTTTGTATAAACCCTTGAGTCACATAAAATCCCTGCCCCAGGGAGGGGCAGGAAGCAGGAAGGACTATGCAGGTGATACAAGGGGACGTTAACCCCAGAGCAACTTTTCCCCGAATAGTCATTGTACCAGCAGTCCCCCAGTTTGCTTCCTCCCCTGCCTCTGCCTCCCCCATAGTCTCCCCTTCTGCTCCAATAACCCCATCTCCTTGGGTTCCTCTTGATTTTTCATATTCCAGTACCTTAAATGCCTGAGGATTATCGGAAGTGGTTGTAAGTGTGAAAATTCAGCCATTTGTCAGCTCCTTGGGGCAGGAACTCTTACAACTCGCAAGTGGATTGTGCTCACACACCAGGGCTGATCTTAGCGGGGAGCGACGTGACAAAGTCTAGGAGTAATAGCAAAGAATGATGGATTTAAAGACTCAAAATAAAAGYGGACACATTTTATTTAGACAAAGCTCTGATTGAAATCAATAAGAACTATGGAATGTAGCCTCCTAGTTCGACTTGAAAGCATTATTTGTTAAGGACTATGAAAAACAGAAGAATTTTGAAAAACTAATTTATTTTGCATCATTTTGTGCTGGCTGTTTAACTTCCCTGAAACTCATCATTTTGGATATGGTAACATCATTCATTCCCTGTTTCTTTAAGTTTCACAATATTGTCAACCATGAGCATCAAGAAAGTTACTCTCCAATCCCTAAAATAATTAATGAAATTTTGTTCAGGGACTCTTTGCCTTTAGTATTCAGCTGTCAAATCTCTGTAAGCTACAAGGGAGAAACTCGCTTAAAAGCCGAGATGCTCTCATTTTCACAGGACTTGTGTTTTAACCCATTTTGTTTTCATCCGTACTCCCCAAATATTGCAAACTCTGGAAAAACAGTTGCTCTTGCTGGATTTCTGATGCTTCTGCTGAACACTTTTTAGTCAACAGGTCTCTTGACCAAGTTTTCCTGACATTTTAAAATAGGCAAGCATTGCAGAAAGATGCAATACCCTGTCAGACCAACAAGAATAGCTACATGTAGTCATCATCCATAAAGCTAATTTGTTCCTTTTCCCAGCTATTTTGATCAGTCCAGTAATGATATTACCTGCAAAATATCCTTTTCCAACACAAACCAGAAATGACAGCAAGATTTCTATTTGCTTTGAGCAGAACAAGTCAAAAATATTCCACACCCTCCTAATCTATATACATTAGTCAAACGATACCCATAAATGAATATGGTTATTTTATCAGAATCACTTCTTCTCTAGAAGGTTTCTGCTGAAACATCTTTCTTCCAGTCTCTGAAAGCTCTTTGAATGTGCGCTGGTCAGTTGTTCATATGGTTACATGTTACCGAGAACCAACCATGGACCCATCTGTTGCCTTAGATGGTTGGGAAACAGTGACTGTGACAAAGTCTTTGTTGTTACGAGGCCCTAAACTGTAACAAGCATATGAAAAACTTACAGGTGGAAACATCAAAAATCTGTATGTCCTTAGCTTTCTGAAACGAGTACATRAATATTTCCCAGGGGAATTTAATCCCATTTGAGTCTATAGCTCAGGCAGTCTCAGTGTGCTTTGTATTTCTGTTATATGAAAGTGGTTTCAAAAATCACCAAAATTTCTTCTCTTTCAGAAATATTTTCCCCTCTGTTGGTTTCAAAATACATTTTTTTTCTTATTTCCAAAGTTTTCTACTTTTCTTGAACTTCTATTTTCTAAAATCTGGAACATTAAGAAACAGCCCCCAAATATTTCCAAATAAATCCCACCAGGATGCCAATCCTACCTAAAAGAAAAGAGGAAAAAAAAAACCCTAAAAACTAAAATGCCCAGTGAAAGACATGAAATTGCATGCAAAAAAAAAAAAACAAAAAACATGAAGCTGAGCTCAGGACTTTCAAAAGGGAATATTCTCCCACTAATATAGAGGTTTGCACCTTAAAATCCTCAAGCCACTTCAACATTAACTATCATGGCCTTTTCTTTTTCCAAGCAGCCAGGCTGCCTGCCCACAACATTGAACAACCAACAATCCCCTGATCCCCTCTCCCAGCTTCTGCACCGTGGGGCGAAGTTTCCAAGAGCCCATCTCCCCATTCAGGGCGATGATTATGCTTTCACCATTACGCTGAAAGCCTTATGCGAAGGGGAGGGAAAGAGGGGAAAAGAATCCAAAGGAATTCTGGCACCCCGGCCCGATAAGAAACTTTAGCCCTATTCAGCGGCTGACAACCGCTTGTAGAATATGATCTTAATCCTGTTTCTAACATTCTTTCGCCGTTCGGCCTCCCTATTCCAGGCTGTATTCTTCTAACTGTCGCTTTAGCAAATCCCCCAAATAGAATTACTGGGGGAGATAAACATCAAAGGGAATTCAAGAAATCTACAGTAGGTTCACACAGTAGGGGAAAGAGGGGCAGGTGGGGGCCCGTGGAAAGGGCCGTCTCTCCCCTTGCCTTGAGTCCCTTTCTGATTGCATTCCTAAGGACCGGCTTGCTATCTCTCTGCAGAGCGGCCCCACAAACCTGCTCAGCAGCGTGCTATTTTTAGTATTCATTTTTATTCTGCTTGAGGCCCTTTTCCCTCAGGAGGAAGAGATCCTCATGGTGCAAAGCGTTGTACATAGTTACCGTGTGTAAAAACAACTCTTTCCTCAGAGAGGTGCATCATCTACATGCAGAAGATGGAGGTGGGAGAAGGAGAAGGAGAAAACATGTTCCCGGTACGAAGCAAAAATCAGGAAAGGACTTGCCCAGCAGCCCACAAGAGGTCTGTGGTAGAACTGAAATGAGTGAATGTAATTTGGGATATCTCAGTAATTCCCCATAGAAGCAGGAACCTTCAACGCGGAGACACACAAAGTCTCGTTGTCTGCCCTGAAGAACTCCCCAACATGGCTTAACACCTCCTAAGTGGAAGGAGCCCCTATCTGAGCCTGTAAGAAGCATTCATATTTGTCACACAGTTCCCTCAGCCATAAGCTTCCTCTGCTCTATAATTACAGCAATGACAGCACTGTGTGCTACCCCTCCTGGGCCAAGGAAATGGTGGGACTCTGAAGACAAAGCAAATCTTTCCAACCTGCCTCACTTCAGTCTTCTAGAAACAAGGGACCTCCTTTCTGCTCACTGTATAGCTGATGATGAGGGATGGACTCCTACAGAACAGCAATCAGCCCAACCTCAGATGCTGTATGGCATGGCCAAGGTGCAGTATGGACCAGAAGTCATCCAAAGGCCCCTTCCAACCCAAGTTATTGATCTAAATACTGTGCTTCAAAAGGAACTGCCTTACCAACAAGGCACAGGCAGTTTGGGTCATCAGAGAGAGTACAGATAATTCAGAGAAATTAACCCCAGCACCACAAGAGCATCCCCTTATTAACTCTCCAAGGATCACTCTCTTTCACTCTGGGTCCAATGCACAGCATCATTCACCCTAGCTCCATCAGCCCGTTCTTCCCAGCCCTTTTTATCAGCTGCAGCCTACAATTGCTTGAGGGAGGGTACAGAGATGATGGAGCCAAATCTTTCCTGTACAAGCAGATGGTGTGACAATGGACAAATGCCGTGACTTGCAGCTTGGGAAATTCAGACTGAACATTAGGAAAAATTTCCCTACGGTGAGAGCGGTGCAGCCCTGGGACAGGACACCAGAGAGCACCTTCCTTGGAGGATTTCAAGACTTGGCAAGACACAGCCATGGCCAGCCTCATCTGGCATTGGTGACAGCCCCGACCCAGGCAGCAGGTGGGGCTGGAGAGCCCAGAGATGCCCCCGCACCACCCCAGGATGCTCCTCAGTTACTCACACACCAACTGTCCAACAGGCAGTTCTATTCTGAAAAAAAATGTTGCAAGAAGAGTGCTGTGAGACTCTGTGTGGCAGCTTCTAGGAGATAAAAATCTGATCATACCTAAAAGAATACAGAGACCTAAAAACAGAGCTTCCACCACCCACACTAAAGGATTAACTTTCAGTTAAGAAACATGGGGAGACTTCAATCCTCATCAAGTAAAAGATACTTCTCTTACTGTTGTCGTCACTGCTAACCCACTACATGTGGTCTGGAGAAAAGGCTTCACATTGTTGATTATGTTTTTCCTGTTTGTCAAAGGGGGCTGAAAGTCATTCTACATTCATTGATAGTCTAGATTCACATCTCACCAGATTTACCTCAGAACTCGAGTCAACCTGGATTGCAATTTATTATTACCCATTATCAATGTATGAGTCATGGTAAAATCTTTCCAGCTCCTCTCTCTTGCAATTAAGTGTCAAAACTTGTTTTAGTCAATGAAGCAACCCTCTAAATATAGCACACAGATGAAGAGGGCCACCTTATACCAATTATTTTGCTTCCTTTTGGCACATTTTGTGGTTTTGGCATCTCACCTCTCCAGAGAAAGCTGCGTGGAGACATTCCACATTTTCAGCACATTTCTCAGAGGAAAAAAATAATCACAAAGAGGTGTACCATTTTTCAGTCTATGACTGTTGTGACAGATTTTCAACATAACTGCTTGATTTAAACTGCATGAAGCCCATGAGGTACTTTTTCAACCTCGGACATCCCTGATAGCACCTACAGGACATGGGAATGCATCTTCTTGCTCTACTCATCTCTAGTTAGATCTGAGGTGGAAAAGCATGTCTAGTTTTCAGCAACACTTCAAGAAAGAAGTGTATTGGCTGGAGAAAAGTCCACAAAAAGTCCACAGAAAAATAATGAGAATGACTGGAAGGCAGCAGAAAGAAAGACTGAGAACATTGATGTTGTGTAACCTGGAGAGAGAAGGGCAAGAGCGCTAGAACAGGTTATTTGGGAAAGAATTGTCCTCTCCTCCTCTGAAGCTCCACAAGAGGAAAGTGAACACACATCCAGTAAGAACAACTATAAGATAATTGTTCATGCTTCAGGATGCCTTCCAGCAGCTCAGTGACTCTGTTCAGAGATACAAGGTCAGGATGAGGATGGGATCACTGAACGAGAACAAGCTTTGTATTTTCTTCTTGAAAATGTAGAGTGCTTAGTGGACACCGAATATCCATTGGGCATTTGGACTCAACCAGAGAATCCCAGTTATAGGTGACTTGCCCAAGGTCACCTAGGAAACCTGTGGCAGAGCAGGAATTAAATTCAGGCTTGAAGTCCCAAGCTAAGAACTTTATTCTTTAAATTTTGCTGGTCAGAGTATATTTGGGTTTTTATGAACATGCTTTTGCCCTGTGAGAAGTTCTCAGATCTCATATCTCTTTAGGACACTCTCTCTTCCACTATGTCATTCGATATGTTGGGAATAGCTATTTACTTCTCACACTTTGTGTGACCTGTCTAGCTGTTGCTAGACTGGTTCCCAAACCTCTTTTCCAGCTTCATAATCTAGTCTGTCACCCCTGCAAATCACAAGCCAAAGAACTTGAATGAATTAATTCCTTCTTGAAATAGGGAATCCATTCTCCAGTCTAAAGACTGCCAACAAGGACGCACCCCCTACCTCACCTTCAGCAAATTGTTACTGTGGTTAATTACCCTCACAGTCCATGTTAATCTCACTATGAGATCCTGTCTCATCCTATGGCTCATACCTCCTTCTCGGGTTGCTTGAAATTTCACCCCTGATTGCTGATGGCATCCATAGTCCCTCTGGTTATGAAAAGCTCAGCCAGATCAGTTGCAAAGGGAGGCTTAAGTGTTTCCAAGACCATAATGAAAATTCCTTTCTGTAGAAACTGTGACCCAGACATGAAACCCAACCCTCAGTGGTAGACTCCTAATTTCATAGGAGACAAAAGCTAAGAGCACTAAAAAAATTTGTCACTTGTTTGGAGAATGGGGCTTTATCATTCAGGTGTGGAGAGCTCTATCACCCTCCACCCATCGCTTTATTTAGGGCTGAGTTTTTGCTGTTGTTCCTGGGATTTCTTTTAATTCAACAAAACGTGTTCAGGAACACTTTGTCTCTGCCTTGCCAGGACAATGGGACAACCAAAAAGTGAGGCAGTTTTCAGGATCCTAGAGCCCCTTCTTATTTTATCCTGAAAGTGTTTATCTGGCCTTGAGGGCTAGTTTGGTGAAAATCTAGACGATTTAATGGTTCGCTTGGGACAGTAGTGCGCTTGTTTCAAGGATGAGGTCACGGGAATCTTTCAGACCATAAGTCTTCTAGGCAAAAGTCCACCCCACACAGCTGTCCCTGAAGGCTCACCCCAGCTGTGACCAGCGATAACTGAGCCCTGCTGTGCTCATCCTGGCAGCATTCATCTGAGGCTACACTGTTGTTTTCCAGAGATGTTCCTCATTAAGCAACACAGCTAGAGACTTCAAAAATGGGGTGGTGACCACACATCACCTTCCGAGATGGTGCCTCTACAGAGAGAAGACAACTTTGGGCAACATGTCCTATCCACGGAGATGGAGTATTCAGCCACCTCAACCATTAACTCCATTTGTCTTCTACCAGACGGCAGCTGCATTCACCGGAGACTGCTCTGTATGTCCAAGGAGCATCTCCATGCCTGACTTAGTGTTGAGACGCATGAGCTGTGCCCCGTGTTGCCTAGCACCAAGAACACCTATCACACAGAAAAGAGTAAAGATGTCAGGGTGTAATAGGTTATTGGATTTCTTCCACAGCAGTGTTACCCCTGCTTCACATTAGTAGAAAAATACTCCCACAATGCCTGAGCCTAAGGAAAAAGAAAACAGCTCCTAGAAATCCTCCATGAACTCTAATATCTCATCCCCACAGGTCACCAAGAGCTTAAGAGAGATCAGGGAAAACCAGGGCAGGAACGTGGTGGTATGTTCCCAGCACAGCCTTCCACCTTCAGGCTATTGCATGCACAGTGAGAGAGACAATGCCACAGCTTTGTGTTGAAGTGCCTCAGTGTACTTTTTTTCCATGAATTTGCCTAATCGCCTGTTATATCCTTTCTGAAGGGGGGCAAATATGACTGTGTCAGTATTCAAAATGGTGCATAAATGGGTTTCAAAGCTTGGGTGTCCACTGGGTCCGATGCAAGAGATGATTTTGTATTGCCAGGCTCAGGACCGAACCTGCAGGTTCATGCTCAGCCCATGCAGACCCTGGCTAGACCATGTCCATGTCTGGATGAGTCCCAGGATCACACTGTATTGCCTCTCTCCTTTCCCCAGATCCTTGGTTTCCAGATGGTCTAACAGGTCAATCCAGACATTCGGAGGAGCAGGATTTGTGTGCTGCAAAGCACCCACATGCCATGCCTGGGAAGCTCTCAGCGTTTCTCCATACCAGCCCATTGCAAAATCAGCTTCTGGAAGGACTCTGCTTCTCATTTCTCACTCTTGTGCCTGTCCGTGCTTCCCCAGTTAACCCTGCCAAATTTTAGTCACTTCTTAAAACAGTTCCAATTAAATGGCTTTTCAGTTAGTTTGATCAGAAGTGCTTTTTGCTAGAAGTGCGGCACACCTGTGAAATCAGGCATTTCCTGCAGGACAGCTACTGCCTGAAAAAAGTTCGGATTTTCTCTTGGAAAATGCTCAGCTCAAAAACAGAACTATTTGACCTTGCAGCCAACATTTTCCTTTATAATTTCTTCCAGAATTTGAAGTGGATTCTTCCCTCCTCCCCCCACCCCCAAATTTTTTCTCATCAAAATATTTCATGGATAAAAAACAAACCAAAAGCATTCTCCACTGGCTCGGAGTTCAAACAGGCAAGATTTTCACACAGCACAGACCTGAGCCTTGGAATTGCTCTGGCTTCTTGGCAAAGTCTGTTCAGTAAAGTAGCTCAGAGTACCCAGATTTGTCCAAGGCACGCCTCCCACCAATTTAACACTGGGGAAGATAATCCAGTTTTAAAATGAGAAAAAAATGTCAAATATAGATTTACTGGGGCTTTCCTTTCCAGTAAATATTTATTTTTTTTCATTAGCAGCAACTATCCCACAATCAGCCTCTTGACTACCAAGTCATAATTTTACATGTATCATGTTTTCCCTCTGTTCTATACAGATCAGTCCAGAGGATCGCTGCAATTTATTTGACCAACAATGGCGTGGCCCCTGTTTGTTCGCTGGACCAGATTGCTGCGAGATAGGAGAGCTGGGCTGCATGCCTCCCTGCTCCTAATGCTGAGAGATTAGATARGGAAGGCAGATAGCCTGGCTAAGGAAGCAAGCAAACGAGCAACCCTAAATACCTTCCTAGGCTCGGTGACCATAAGTCCTTGGTGGTGACTGGTCCTTGTGGGATAATGCCAGGAATAGGCATATTAAACACATGAATGTCAAGTTCTAATTCATCTCTTTAATGTTGTACAGTAGGAGGACTGTACCCCCCTGCTGCAGTGTAATTTCACGCTGAGGAGTCTGATGGGGCTTCCTGCAGACTGATCCTTTATGGATCAGAAAACTCACTTTCTCTTTGTGTTAGAGGGTCCAGAGATTATCTTATTAACCATTTCCATGCCAGCACAGATTAAACACCAGAAGAGACTCTGCCTCTTCTGAGGACTCCTCTGTAGTGCTTCTTTTCCTTCCCACAGGCTCACATTGCAGAAGTGGAGAACATTAAAAACCCAACCCTCTACCAGAGGGTATCGTATTTATGTGAGCAGATAGTTTATTTTGTGTTTTCTTGGCTCAGGTGCAACACCAGCCTTGTTTGAACCCAAAATCAGTTTAAGCAGCTTAGTGCATCCACGATAGGCCTCCTGTTTTTCAGCTTCTTCTTCTCCCCTCTCCTGTCCTCGAAAGACACAGTGTTTAAAACTCCTTCAGCATTGATGTCCTTTGGGTACCACCTGCCCCAGAGCTGCTAGCTTAGACTGCAGGAGGTACAGGTTCCCCTCAACCAGCACTACACTACTTGGCAGTCGTATTAAACCAGCTCCAAAATCTGATGTATTGGATCTCAAAACATAGGATAGGCTCCCAAACATGGTCTGGATGAGGTCATGATTATCACCTGTGGCCCAGGAATTGGACAAAGCCAGCTGGAGGGGTCTGAGATGTCCTCACCCCTAGCTGAAGGCAGCGTGTGCTAATAGTCTCAGCGACCTGCGGATCCACCTCAGGCATCATGCACTGGCCTAGCCCAGCGGCAGGAAAGGCTGGTTCCCTCCCACCATCACAGCTGGGCAGACAGTCCCACCCACACAGTAACATCACAAACATCTTCTGAGCCCATGAGGGCTCATTAGGGCTGTCCTGCGGCTTCCCTTGCATTGTGTCCATCTACTCTGTGTTCGCACAGCACCAACCTCTGTGGGACCCCAACTCAGCCAGTCCTTAGGCAATTCGTAGTATCTTTAAGTGACCTGACTGAGAGCTCAGCTGAGACCTTGCTGTGGGGACAGCAAGACACAGCAGCGATCAGTCTCTGCTTCCTCCAAAAGTAGAACACCACATGGATCAGGAACAGGCTGCAGGAGAGAGGACAGAGACTCAGGCAGGTTCTCCGAGACTCCTCAGGATGGAGGATTTTCCAGCCTGGGGAGACAAAAGCCTCCTGCTTTCACCACTGGACCACACCGCCTCCCCAAATGATGCCAGAGGGCCACCCTGTAGCCACAGCCCAGCGTGTAACAGGAGATGATAGTTTATAATCTCATTTTCTGGGCTGGCTGCCCTTCTGGTGCCTCCCATGCTCCATGCAAATCATCTGGAGTCTTATGTCTTTGCCTGACAGGGCCATTCTCTCCAAGTTTAAAGTGCAAATTACTTTYGGGAGGCTTGTTTGCTTCTAACAGGTTTCTGGTTGTGCAGGGAGTTTATCAGTGAAGATGTTTTCCCAGGAYGGACCCATCAACAGACGTGCAATTCAGTCTTGTTTGGACACAGCACTGCAGCCGGGGTCAGACTCTGTTACACACCACTAAAGGGGCATCTGGGATTCCTCCAGGTTCCGGGATTAGTCGGGCTGAACTCAAGAGATCATTGTTTGTCAAATATAAAAATTTATTAGAGATAAGCGGTTCTACRCATATAACAGACAACACTGGACTACACTAAACAACTAACACTAAACAATCTACAAACTACAAGTATAAYGAAGCTAAAGTACATTAAAGCTAGAAAATACAGCAGGACTAAAGAAAGAATATGTATATATCAGAGCTCTATGGTCAAATCATGGGTATGGTGACTGCTTCCAACCTTTCCCTGTGTTTATGGGCCACCCCTCCAGTATAGTTTTGCCCAGATTGTTCTCACCAYACTCGAGCTGCGCCRGGATGATTCATGTTCTCCCTGGCAGTTGACAYCAGGGGTATCCCCTCTGATGGGTGGGTTGTCAGGTCCACAGKCCAGCTGACGGTGGGTCTGAGTCTGCACCCAGAGGTACGTGGCTTACTTTCTTTTATCTTTCCTTTGTTCCTGGGCTCAGCTCATTATCCGATCAAATAATGCCAGATCACAGTTACACAGCAGTTGGATGAGCTCAGTCGGTAACAGTGCGCATGTCAACAGATAACCCTGGTGTGGTTCTTATCAGTCTGAGCTGCCTTCCGCAGTTTGACTCCTGTAGAGTTTTGACTCTTGTATGGGTTTGACTTTTGTACAGATTAACTCCTGTACAGGTTTGACTCTTGTACAGAGTGACTCTTGTACAGGCTTCCCGACAGGTCATCTAGTGGAAAAACTCCACAGTGCCTGGATGCTTACAGTGTGAGTCTGTGGTGTCACAAAATCTCCATCAGGTCACTTCCCCTTTGCTGACTTAGTTTGTTCAGCAACCATGGGGCTGTTGGAGGATCTGCCACCAGGCTACAGCAACCCCACAGTGTGGTGACTGTGGCCATGGTACACTTGGGGTTAGTTAACTCTTGCAGAACACCCCAGAGCAAACCCCTCTTCTATGGGCTGCACCATCCTGAGTCCCACGCTTGCCTGTGCTGTGCATAACAAACTCTTGCTCACATGCAACCACATGTAATTTCTGCAGGTTGGGAGCAGCTCCAGCATGCCCTGATCACCTCTTTGAGTTGCCTGTTTATGCACCTCCCCATCCATCAGCATAGTTTCCTGAATCAGGGTCATCTCATCCCGTTCTCAGTTCACCTGGTGCACCAAAACACAAGCACTTCGATACAGCCTTTAGTAATTTCAGTTATTTTAGTTTAGGATATTGTTCACACCTGCTCATGTGTCAAGCTACAGAACCCAGTGGCAAATGTCATCACCACAAACAGCCTTTTTACAGCTAATGAAAAACAGCCTGTCTTTTATCTGCAGAAAATAGCATCACCTGTGTCTTATCATGGCCAATTAGTTAATGGCTCTCCAAGCAATAAATAGTCCTTCCACACCTACAGGGTTGTGTAAATCTCTTTCCAACTGTTCTTCTGTTGGATTAAGATGTGTTGCTGACTGTTCCCTCTTGCAAAGCAGAACTGTTGAATGAGGGCTGTAGCTGTCCTGTCCCTCAAATCAGGGGAGCCAAAGGCCCCTTGCCTTGCTGGGGCAGAGGCTGGCATGAGCCATCTTCCCCAGGGCACTTTGCTCTTTGGCCTCACTAGGCAGGTCACACGTTCCAGGGAAGTATGTGGGACAAGAGGACCCTGCCTGTATGAGAACAGTCCTGTAGTTTTGCTTTCTCCCAGCGCTTTTCACGCCACCAGCTTTCCAAGAAAGACATTCCCAGGCTCCACAGCCAGCTGTGTTTCACACAAGGAAAAAAGTTATTAAAGCCTTGAGGACGCAGCAGCATCTCAGTAAGACGATCTGCCCTGTGCAGGAGACCAGGCAGTTGCCAAGCATCTCTGCTGAGAAACAGTGAAGCACAAAAAATGCCGACCCCTCAAATTTCTAAGCACCGGGTCCCCCCTCATGTCCATACTGGATTGCAGAAGAGGGAAAGCCACCAGCTCCCATTCTCATAACAGCCTCCCGAGAAAGGGACCGTTTTGGGAGGAAGCGCCCCGAGGGGAGCCGAGGGCAGGAGCAGGGTGCTCTGCGCCTGCAGCAGGGCTGCAGCCACCTCTCCCTCTGCCGGCTGGAGGGTCCGTGCCATGGAGGCATGCTCGGAAAAAACAGACCTGTCGGAGGGAAAYGGCTTCAGCAGGGGCTGATAAGAACTTGAACATCATTAATAAGGGTGAATGGATTTTCTTTTCTAATTGAGGGATAATAGTTGTTCTGATAACAATGTTATCGACATTCATATTTTATGTTTCAGTAAAGAAAGAAAGAAACATCTCTGTTCTTCTCTGGCTTTACTTTAAGGTACAGCAATATAGAAAATGGACAGTGGCTGGAAGCCTCGTTTCAAATTCTGTGAGAGGGACTGAACTTTTTTTTTTTTTTTTCACAAATCAACCTACTTAAGAAACCCCCTGGGGAAAATGCGCAACTTGCACCCTTTATTTTTGCATTTACAGTTTGACCACTCTCTCCTCTACCCCCATGAGCTGGAGCAGGTTTGGCCGACGATGGGGGCTTTGATGTTCTCTTTCCAGCCAAGCCTATCTCGGTGGTGGGAGAAGGCTTTGGAAGCTGTGCAGGGTCCAGAAATCCTGCTGGAGAAAAACCACAGCTCGCGACCAAGCGGCACGGTTGCCAGCCGCAGAAGCGGAGCTGAAGCAGAGGCCGCTGCAGGTTAAGGGCGAAGCCAGTCAGGAGGCAGCTCTCCGGAGGATGCACGAGTGACCGATGCGTCCGCAGAGCCGCTCGCCTGCTGCCGGGCTGGACCCAGAGCCACCGGGCCGCCCGTCCCCGCTGTCGCCTCCCTCCCCAGCAGCGTGGAGCTGCAGGTCCCCGGGCGGCCGCTGCGCACCCAGCAGCGGGCAGAGTTAAGGGGAGGGTGGCAAAGGCAGAGCCCAGGGAGTGTGGAGACTGGTGGCCTCCTTCACCCTGAAACGGGGGAGATTTTCAGCGTGAATAAATGCAAAGCCCCCTATTCTGCCTGGTGCAGCGGGTTTCCCGGAGCGGCRCCTGAACGAAGGACCCTCTCCAATCCGCCAGCTGTCAGACCCCAGAGCAGCGGGGAGGACTGTTTGTTTAGACCTATGTGGGTTAGGCAGCTCGGACTTTATTCTTGCACTTTGATAGGTTCCTAAATGAAAATCCAATAATATTTTAAGTAGAACGAGTTCCCATGAAAGTCATTTCTAAATCGCCCGGCTCATCCTACCTGTCGGCTGGATTCTCCATCCCCACTGGCCTAAGCCAGGCGTAACGGCGCTGCTCCCAGGAACGTTACTCCAGGAGCAGAGTCCGGCCCTGCCGGAGAGAGTGCCCGCTCCTGCCTGCCTTTAATGAACATGTAAACAGACGGGAGGCTTCTGAGCAGAGCAACCCTTCAGTCAGGAAGTTCTCCAAAGCAGCTCGGGAGAAATAATACTTTATTCCTGGTGGTGCAAATAACTGATAGGGACTGGCTAAAAAGGGTTCATGCAAATACTCCCGAATTAAGCTCCGTCTGAAGTTAGAAAGGAAAGATGATAAACACACCCGGCTTTAAAACTGCAAAATATGCTTTGCAGGCATGAAACCGGAGGAGTAACAAAACTATCTGACATCATATTAAACAGCAAAGCATTTCTTATTCTCAGGGCTGCAGTTACCTAAAACCAGAGTCCCATTAAAGAGCCCTAACTATTATTTACATTTCTAAATCTTAAAACCATTAACAAAAGCCACTTAATTCAATTACTTTCCCTGGGCGCCAATGTTATTACATTATTGTCGTGAAGCCGAGTTTGGCTCTGGGTTTCTCTTTTTTTTTTTTAATTCATTCGTCTTTTCTCCGCACCGAGTGCCTCCCCCCCACCTCCCTGTCTTCCTCTCCCCCGATGTCATTGTGTAGAACTAATGGGGTAAACTGAAATGGTATCTGTCCTCATTGACAGGTTTATGAGAATTTAATAAAGCGTGGCGCGGATAAAATGAGATATTACAAGGCCACACAAAGCTGATTGACTTCTCCACGTCAGCATTTTTATTTGGTTATTTATTTATTTCTTTTCAACGCAGGGGTGATCTCACCAGTTCTTCAGCATTGCCGGCCCGGGAGAGATGCAAGTGGGGGGAAGGCGCAGGAGGCAGCAGGGACCGATTGATTGCTTGGCTGGTTTGTTTTAAAGAAGGACCTCGATGCTTTGCGGGTTTCCGGAGGCACCAGGAGGATGAAATGGCAGGAGTCTGGTGAGGGCGCCTCTGTGGCCGCCTCTGCACGCTCAGACCCCTCGGACCTCCTCGGGGCCCAGGGCGAGCTCTCTCCAAGCCATCGGGGTGACACGGGGTGATGCTAAAATGCTCCCCCTCGGTCCGCTCGGTAGACCCTCCCCGGACACAGGCGCAGGCAGGCTTATGTCAGTCGATGCAGAGCGGCTGATCAAAATCTGCAGTAGGACCCAGAGGGTCCCCAAGAAGGAAGGTCCTGCTCCTGCCACCAGGAAGATCCTGCAACCGGCTCCTGGCCAGGCGCACGCCTGCTCCTTGCCTCAGTTTCTCCCTCTGTCCAACGTCTCTCCTGCTCTTTTAAATGTTAATTGGAGTTTGACAGATCAAACCTTCCCTCTGGGAGCACCGGGAATGTCAGGGTGTACATTTAAGTGTGTATGCTCCCATCCCATGGCAAACAGGGACAGCTGCCTGGCCTGGAAATCGGGCTTGCGCAGTGGCTGGCTGGCTGTCTCCCTCTCCTGGCCTGTTCAGAAAGTGAGGCTCAGAGAAAACAAGAATTTGGTCCGGGTATGCGCTTTTCCAGGCAAGGAAAACTTGTACTGGTGGCCAAGGAGATCTGGGTTCAGCCCAGACACACTGCGAGACACAAACGGGCTCGGGACCCCACTTAAATCTTGACCCCAAACTGTGGGAGAATGTTTCTTTGTGGCAAGACTGTCGGGATTAAACCTGGCTCCTGTTAGACTTGAAAGTTGGCCTGTGGTGGCTTGAAACTCAAATAATTTCTACCATTCCCCCCACTTCTGCAATCTGCAATCAGAGAGAGTGGCAGAGATGCCCTTGCTGGTTCAAAAGCACAGGCAGCTTCGTGCGGTGCCAAGCGTGAGCTGTCAGAGAGCGCCGGCAGCCGGCGGGTTCGAGGCACAATCCTGGGCACCGGCACAAATCCTGGCAGCAGCAGGGCCATGGGCCTCTCTGAGCACCGGTGGTTTCCAGGATCAAACCCTCTCAAGACATCCTCCTTAGCAAAAGCAGGCAAGCCGGGTTGGACCAACAGCAAATCTCCCATCATTTTTTAAGAGGACTTAAAATCACCTGAAATAAAAGCGCTGCTCCCTACAAATGCTCAAGCTGTCCCATCACCCAAAGAGCCAGAAAAGAGGCTGCTGCTTCCTTTAGTGCTCATTGCAAGCCAAGCACATAGTGCAGGCTTTTAGGGTGCAAAAGCCTCCAGAGCACCAGATTTATGCCAGGCCAGCAGCTCAATCCTGCTCTCTGGTGGCTCACACCCGAAAGGCCATATCGCATCCAGCAGTCTTCCCTTCTCTGAGCAGTGTGAGGAACACCGAGCCTGGCCCAGCATTCACACAGGGGYTGGAAAGGGTCTGTGCCCCCCCCTTTTGCTTTTCCACTCCACAAAGGGGTGCAACCGACTCCCACTCCTTTTAAATYCCCTCCAAACCTGTGCAGAGGCCTGCTCCCCCTTTTTGGTTTGCGCTGCAGGAAGCACCCTGCTGCCCTACACACTTAACTCGCACCCCCTGCACCAGCCTTTCCTGGGCTGCCCCAGGCTGCAAACATGCCCCTCACCGTGTCTCCTTGCTGAAGGGCCACGGGGCGCGGAGCAAACCAGGGAGCATTTCTTCCCAATTTCTGCCCAGCTGTGACGTACGCGCGCTGCCAGCCCCACCGACACGGCAATACAGGGGCTCACTCAAAGCACAGGGCATATGCAGACATCCTCGGGGGACACCACGTCTGCCGTTCCCACCACCACCACCAGCCTCCCAGGACCAGGCCACCACTGCTTGTGACCCCAGTAATGGTTTTAATCGATTCAACAGACCCTGAGGCAGCATSCTATAAAGACTGGGCTCACATCATGCAATGCTCAGGAGCATTTCAACCTCTTYTCCATGCTGGCTTCACTCCAAAAAGTTTTAAACCCAGAGATGACATCCTATTCTCTCCTCTGAAATGCACCAGTAAAGAAAAAGACATGGCCAAACYTGTCCCCCTTCTCCAGCTTTGCTGTTCTGGCTCTGCTCCCCCTCCCTGAGCACCAGAGTTGCTCAGGATGTAAATGTATGTAAATCTTTGGCAGTATCCACAATAGCCCCGTATCTCCTGCTCTCTTTCTCTCTCCAAGCAGCTGGAGTAATTACAGTGTAGCAGTGCCAACATGAGGCATTTCTGCTGATGAATGCACTCAATCTAAGCACAGTTTTATGTATCATTAATTCCCGTAGCATTCAAAAAAATAACTTTTTTGATGGCAGATAATACTGTAATCACTCACAATTGCCAATACAATTATCTTCATTCAGCTGTGTAAAACAACTACAGGAGTAATTTTAGCCACTTAAATTTTCTTTCTCACTCTTTTCTTTTCTTATTTTTTAATGTTCACATGAAATGCAAAGCGGCTTGGACTCAGGTTGCTGTGACACAGTCACTACTAGAAAGGAGTCCTCACTCCCCCACCTGTACAGAGAGGAGGAGGTTTTCAGAGCCAGCCCCCTGCCCCCCGTGTTTGCAAGTTGAAGTATTTGCTTAAGGTGCTTTAAGCAGTTTTAGCGATCTCCAAAAGGGTCCCAGCATCCTGGACACCTCACTGCTAATCACTTTCCTGACTTCCCATCAACACTTTCCTGACTTCCCATCAAGCCACCACACAATAGCTGCTCCATGTTACATATGGAGCAGCCAGCTAAGGGTAAAAAACACTTATAAAATCCCATGCCCCCAAAATCTCTTCTAGCCAGCAAGCCCCATAATTTAATAGGCCAAATGAGGTGGAATGTCTCCTCTCAAAGATATTTTGAGAGGTCTGAGTGTTGCTAAAGGACCCCTGGCACTTTTCACAGGCACAGGAACTGAGCAGTGACAAGGAGGGTCAGCAGAGCTGCTGGTTTGTACTCCAAGTTTTATTTCCATAGAGGGGGAAGTGGAGATTTGCATATCACAGAGCAGTGAGCTTAACCTGGGTGATCAGTTGGCTTTGGTCCTCGCTTGACACATCACCTTCAGCTGCTTGTGTTTGCACATCAGGCTCTGGCACATGGGGCTGTGGGTCCCTCTCTTCATCCCTCTGGGGTGCCTGGGTTTGAACATCAAGCCCTGGCTCACCAGGCTGTGGGTCCCTCTCTTCATCCCTCTGGGGTGCCTG
>NW_020450982.1:4507563-4567614 GCF_003343035.1 Apteryx rowi
GCTCTGGCTCACCAGGCTGCAGGTCCCTTTTCATGTGAGGTGGGCGAATCAGGATTGGCCCTTCAGTCTCCTCATCTGACCGGGACACCAGTGTTGCAACATCAGGTTGAGATGACAACATTTGCACATCACTCTGCATGTCTGGTTGGAGAGCAGCTGTTTGCATGTCGTCYCACAGGTCCTCTGCGATGGTGATTTGCAAGGCCGTTCTTTGCAATGTTGGACCCTCCTCTGCCTTGCTGGTCATGCTGGACACATCTGGCAATGTGCTACTTGACTTTTGGGATTGCTGAGCCACAGAGGCTGCTCCTGGTGGGGTCTGATTTAGTCCATGTCTCTGGGCTGCGTTAGCCCCAAATGCATCGGTTGTCCATTTCTTCTCACAGGTCAGTCTTTCAACCTCTTTCATGAACCGAAGGCACAACTCCTCCTGCCATGGTAAAGCCACACACTGGACGGCCACAGGCAGCCCCACGGCTCCTTCCACAGCCTAAAACAGATGAAGAGCAGAGAAGCATGATGGGATGCTCAAAGGCTGAAGATCAAATACAGTTCCAAGTTCCGGTGGAAGGAAGGTCTCCAGGACCTTAATGAAAATACCACAGAACAGGAGCCACACACAGGAGCACTGTCCTGACCCAGGGTCCCCAGGGAAAGAGAAAGTCAGGGACACCTCTTCTAGAAGGCAGTAGAAGTGGCTTCTTCTCTGGCAGCCAATCCAGACCCCAAGTGGTCCCACATCTAGCAAGCTATAGTGTCACCAGCAGCAAACACTTGCCAGGAGATACTGGTAAAGGCTCTGGCTGAAAGTGTTTGGACCATGCCACCAAACCAGCTCGAAGGGATCGGGCTATAACATGTCAAAGACAGACTAGCCAAGTTTTTAGCGCTAACACCTCAGCAAAGGAAGGCAAGTAGAAGAGCAAAGACCCCATATACTTAAATGGTGCCAGGTTTGGGGCTGCATGACAGCAGCCGAGGTTGTCACAAAGCCTGCGTGACCCCACAGTCCAGTGTGGGATTACCGTGATCTGAAAAAACGAGCTCTGGAGCAACGAGATTGCCCTGGGCTACCCAAGCCCTGAAAAGGACTTGTCTTTCTCACCTTCCTCAGCTTCTTGTCCCAGGGCTCATCCAAGTACCCGCTGTAAAGCTGCAGCTGTTCTTCATCTGCCTCTGTGACCACGGCGACAGGCACGACTCCCGCAGGGAAGTTGAGGATGTTGTACAACATGGTGGAGGACAGAGAGTCTGGAGAAGATGGGGGGAAGGAGTGGGAGATCCTGGGGGCACATGTAAGGCCTGTGATATGCCAAAAACACTCTGAGGTGGACTCACATCCTGCTGCTTCAAACGCAAGTGCCCAAACCATGCAAGCAGAAGCAAAACATCCTAGAGCCAGGAGCAGTTCCTGACGGGGGGCTTGCGCTGGGCGGTATTAACCATAGGCAGGAGAGGACAGCTGAACCAGCTAATTTATCATTTCAATCCCCACCTTGAAACCTTCCCAGCAGCTGATATATTTTTGGTGTTCAGGATCTTTAGGCTGTGCCCACCCCAGCTTTCACTTTGCCTTAATGTCACCCCTTGAGATGTCCTCTAACCCTATAGGCATGATGAGAGGGGAGGGCTTGTGGTACGTGGAAACAAAGCTAGGACTTCCACAAGGATTTTCATGGATTTCTCTGCCTCCAAAAGGGTTTGGTGGACTTCCAGTGGAGCCTGTCCATACGTCACCTCCTCTTTGAGGCTTACCAAGGTTTGTCTCCAAGTAGCCCAAGGTGAAGGCCGGTCCCAGCACTGGGCACAGTATAACGTCCAGGTCAAGGTTCTTCCATCGGGTGATGAATTCCCAGCGATAAACCTGGCCAGAGAGAGTCAAGAGGTTGTTATGGATTCCAGGATGCACCAGCCTCCTTCTCTCTCGGGAGCTCGTGTTGCTTTCCCAGCTCCATAGGTGATGARAGGGGTGCAGAGAAGTGCAGACCAGCCCCACCACAGCACCCAGTCCAGGGAGGACTCAGGAGCCTGTCCCCTGTCTATACAATCCTATGGCTTTCTGCAACACGTTAGCAATCAGTATGGACATTTCTTTAATGCCTGGGTTGACCTCAGTCGAGTGTTCTTGAGTCAAATTCACTTTCACCTCAGCAGGAACTAGAAAAAAGATATTGCCTATACCAGTGATTTTTCATGCTCGGCCCCTGTATGTTGCGCCCATTTGTAACCTGTTACTTACAGCTGCCTGGGAGCAATACTAGAGATGCACAGGCCAGGGGTAGTGACTGAAGCCTTAGGGTGTTTGGTTTCAGCAAACAGGTGAACAGCATGAGTAGACTGCAAGGACCAGGAAAAAGGGACATGCTAGGGGCCAGTCACCAATAATTCCCACTTCTCTGAAAGTGTTTTGCTGTTTCCCACTGAGAACAAAATCTTTGATGTTGACAAAGACACACACTACATTGCAAAGCTGGCTTCTGGGAAATCTTTTTTCCCACGGCTGTAACAGCAAAACTGTCCCCCATGGAGCAGCAAAATTCAATTTTGCATTTTTTGCAAGAAGCATGAAGCCATCTGGGATYCAGAGCAGACTGTTTCCTGCATGGATGGAGACCTTACAGAAATCAGGGACCAGGATTTTATCTGTGGATGTCACACAGCAGCCTGAGGACCCATGTCAAACAGCCATCACACCAGTGGCAAGACAGCCTCGCTCAGGAGCAGGGATGGTATTCATCACGTTCACAGAGTCCCATTACCATCATGGCAGCATGGAGGTCTGCGAGTTCCTTCGATGACCTGCAACGAGCCGAACACAAAACTGTGTTGGTCACTGAGCGGGCACGCAGCCGGGCAGGGGCCAATATGCACCATGCCTCCCTGGGGAAAGAGGCAGAGTGTGTGCGATGCAGTAATGCCACTAGCCCCACACACGAGCAGGTACCCTGAGAAATGTTGCAGCAAAGCTCTCCTTAACCTGATCCTCACACTGCGGAACAGGCCCAGCTGAAAACTCATTGCTACACATTTATTGTGGCTCTGTAGCCACATAGTGATTACAAGAACAATTTCTGGGGCTGTTTTTCCTGCCAGCAGGGAAAAGAAACCCCAATCTTATGACTGCTCTTATGTCAGTGCCACCAAACAGCTCATGGTTAAGCAGGGGAGGCAGTTAAACCGGGAAGAAACTAATTGTCTGTCCCCACTCAGGGATGGGTCAAGGGTGGATGTGCTGCTATCACACAAGATTGTCCTTTTTTCTTTCTCTCCTTCCCACCACCCATGACCATGAAAGAAGATCTTATATTATGCAGCTACCAAACAAAGATAGGAAATTTTARGTCCATAAGATCTAGCCCCCAGGTTCACTCTACATGGCCTCTGGTAACATCATTTTTTGCATATGTGTGTCCACATATTGCTGATTAAGTTGATAGGTATTTTTTTGGCCAGGGCTGAGAAGGGCTTTCCACTCCCACTGTGACAAAACTGGCTATGGACCGACATGCTCTGTGCCCTTGGCAGTTCTGATCTCCATTATSTCTTCTGCAATAAGCAGGGAGGGAAAGGTGCTTCCTTCTCCCTTGCCCCAGACATGAATAAAGAACAGAGGCAATGCTGGTGGGAAGAGCTGGCCCATCACAGCCAAAACGCTGCTTGTCATTGATTAAATGGAGACTGCAAAAACACATGGGAAGGCAGGAAAAATCAGCTTGCAGATTTGCAAGTTGATCAAGCAAAGTTGACTGAGGCTAGTGAGAGGCATAAAAAGGGTGCTACAAGGGTGTTGTTCTCAGTGCTATGAGTGCTAATACCTGCCCCAAGGACCTTAATTATTAACCCTTAAACATCCACAAGGATCTCACTCCCATTGACTGAAATGAAGAGCAGGCAGCCAGAGAGCTTGGTAAATCTAGGTGGCAATTTTCTCTGACCAAGATGAGCTGTGAAGCCATCAGGCCACCCTTGTTCTCTGAGGGGGCTTTTTATCAGCAGCAATAACAAGCATCTTCCTTGCTTTTGAGGTCTCCTTACCCAGAATCTGACTCACCTGTTTGGAGGCGATGCACTGGACCACTAACTCCCCAGTAACTGTGGAAGAGAAAGAAACACATTTTTAAATACAAACGACAGCAGTATCTGGGACTCATGGACAGAGGGTGAGACAGAGATTGAAAGCCTGCCCCAGGGGAAGTTGCCCAAGGTTTGTGATCAGGAAGAAAGTCTTGTGGGCAGGGCTGCCACTAGGAGCCCTAGTTGCTGCAGGTCCCTCAGACACTGGCAACACCCACAGTTGCTCCTGTTCTCCCTTCTCTGGCCACTGGGTTGCTTTGTGGCTTGCCTCCTAAAGGTTGTAAAGTTTCTCTGTGGATGACAAGACATGTGGGTTGGACATTTGGTGGCCCCTTCCAGACTAAATGTCAGCTTTTGTGGGTTGGTTGAGCCAGGTGATTTCTCCCAGCCCTTTGCCTGGCTTTGGAGGGCAAGGCTAGATGACATACATCCCATCTGCAGCTCTTGAGACCAAGCTCCTTCAGGGCATCTCTTCCTGAAGTGGGAAGAGCATGCTGAGCACATCATCCTCACCCTGCAAGGGGCTGGCTGGGAATTCAGTTGTGCTAGCCTGCAAATGTCAGTCAGAAAACACAGACTTTCGACAGGGCAGGCAGGGCAGACCCCAGCACCTACCTGAGCCTCTCGCTCGTGGGCTTGAGCCCACACAGTCCACAGAAGCTGGACAGCAGGCGGATGCTGCCACCAATGTCCAACCCAATGCCCAGGATGGAGCCTCCTCCTGCGATCAGAGCTCCCTCCCCTCCAGAGCAGCCTCCAGGGCTCTTCTTGTGGTTGAGAGGGTTCAGTGTCTGGCCATAAATGGCATTACTGCAGTCATAGCTGGGAGAGATCAAAAGGGACAAGTCAGTCACCGGGAACCTGCTCATCATCCCTGCTCTGGAGGATGGGGGAGCACTCACTCAGTGGGTAAATTCAATTGGGTGAGAACAACTTGGGTAACTCAGAAGTGGACAACATGGACTACTTGGCCAATACAAGCCTGCTGCTGACGAGTCTTGGTCCCTCTTCCAACAGCAGTGCAAGCACGGGGGAAAACAAAACCCATGAGGGACCACAGAGCTCATGAGTGGAGAACAGAGGGAAGGAGRAGGCTGGGCCTTGCTACTGTCCTCAGCTCAGCTGCATCCATATGATGGAGCATTGGTGGCTGCAGGGTGGCCAAGCAGAAGTGTAAGGGGCAGAAATGGATGCACCTTGAACCACGGTTATGCCAATAGGTAGGCCCTGAGGTGGCTTCAAATTCAAGGAAGGGGACAGAGTCTAAGTTGCCTGGTCTGTGAAACCTTGTAGAGAAATTAGTGCTCAGTGTATTGCAGAGCAGCTACTGAATTGCACTCTTCCCTGTTGCCCCTCTCCAGCTTCCTGAAGCAAAGGTCTCAGCGGTGTCTCAGGGAGTCAGGGGGCATTTTCTACCGCCCCCCCAAGACCATGTCCCAGGGCARGTTCCACAGGGCTAAGCCTGGGACAAGACATGGCCACCATTACTGAAGTAGGTCCCGCCAATTACTTGATCACGCATTGTGCCGTGTTGGTTTTCACGAAGGKGATGGCTCCTTGGCTCCTCAGCACTCTCACCAGCACGCTCTCCTCTTGCTCTAGGAGGCTTAGTTTCGGTCCCGAACCACAGATGCAGCCATAGCCCTTGAACCCAGAGGGCAGACACAGAACTCGTTAGAGATAAGAAGTGGGGATACGGCACCGCTGCTAATAAGCAAGCTTGCAGGCCCAACTTGAGTGTTGGGCCCATRGAGACATGGAAACCATGTCTCCAGCCTGAGGCTGTTCCCAAAAAAGAGTCTGACACTCCAGGGAAGTTTTAGGACCAACATGTAGCTGCAGTCAGATGCAAATAGGCCTTTTTTCCCTTATTCCCAACCTCAGGCTCAAGTGACTCTAAACACTATGACACTCTTCCCTATCCCACACTTCAGTCCTCTCTCCTTTCCCCATTGGGCATTTCCCCTTGTGGAGGTCTGACTTCAGGTCCCTTTTCCCCTCACCCAGAGCAGGCTTTGCCCATTCCTCACACCTCYAACTCTCCTCATGGCTCTGAGCCCTTCACCTTTCTGCTCCTACCCAGTCCTATCRGAAGATGCTTGACACCAGGTTTTGGGGTGGGACCATTTGGAGGAAGCGGGTTTGAAAGGCAGTTGCCATGGAGTCCAGCGAAAGACATGATTAGTGGAGATAGGCACCATGGTGAGGTAGCCACTGAAATCAGTGCAAATGGCATCAATACAGGGAGCAAAATTTGCCTCCTGAAGAGGTAACCAGGGTTGGGAACTGAGGGATCAGTGCTGTGGTTCAGTGCCTTGCCTACAGCTGGAGCTGGAGGRAATTGCCTTAGGGAGGCAGCAGTTTAGGGTTTATGGCATCTATTTCTAACCAGCARGATGCAGTGGTGAGTAGACACAGGAAAAAGCCCATTATAAATCAGTCTTCTCAATGACATGGCATGTGCACATCTGCCAACCTGACTGCTCACCAGCTCTTAGCTCCACACACTGAGCTTCCCAAATAAGGGGACAAGGGGAAACACCTTGCAAGCCACATGATCCTTAATGCTGATGGGAACACCGTAGAGCAACCCTTTCTTCTGGTTTCTCATTTCCTGGATGTGATGCAGGCAGCTAGGAATAAATGCTGTCACACAGTTCACCTCCTGGTTGACTTCTAAGGCCTTAGCACGGAAGCACAGAACAGAAGAGAAAGGCCAGTCACCTCTCTATTCCATGCAGCTCGCTGTCCTGAGCTTATTCTTTAAAGTTATGCATTAGCAAGAAGAGAAAACCCACCACTACCTTCTGGGAGATTCTCTGCTGTTTCCTATTTGATCTAAAAAGTGCTCCATCCCAGGGTTTCCCTTTGAAGGTCCCTTTGAAGGATCTTCAGGAGCTGAGCACTTCATCTGATGGACTGTATCTGGCCCATGAGCCCTTAGCTGACAACCTTCCTAATTGATATCTGAGGTTCATTCAGCCTTGGAAGAAAGCAGGGTTTTTTCTCACGAAAGAGATTTTAAACACATCACTATCTATCTTGAGCATGGTACTTGTGATGGTTAATGCACCTGTGGGGACCTGGACTGGATGTCCTTCTTAGCCCTTTGCAGTCTGGTGCTCCTGCCACAGTGGAAGGTGTACAAGGTGCTCTGCAGGCACACAGTAAGGCAGGATCTGTCCCTGTACCAGAGCACCAGTCCTCTGCACAGGCAGAACAAGGGAACCAGGGCCATTTCTGCTGGACAGGTGACAAAGAAAAACTCAGGGAGATGGACTTCTTTGTTCTACGGTCAGAAAAGACTGGGGATTTATCTGCTGCCTGTCCTGCCTAGCAGGGCTGGTCCCTCACCTTCTCTATGTAGGAGTAGAGGATGGTCTCCGGAGACAGGGAACCTTCCCTCAGTTTCTCCACCAGCTCCGTGAGCGGCAGTGACAGGATGTGGCTAGTCTGGACATCCAGGTTCTGCAAAGGTGTCAGGAACAATTTAACTTCACCCAAATGAACTCCTGTTTATAACAAACCCCAAAAGGAAAACAGGTTCATATCGGGAGTCAGCCCTATTAAAGGCTAGGCTGCTGATAAACCAGCTGTGCTAGGCACTGCCAGCATGTGGCAAYGCCAGCAGTGTTTGGAAAATCACAGTGATTGAAGTTTGAGCTGTGAGTGAAGTGAAAGAGCCTGCATGGAAGCAGGAATGATTTGCAACTAATTTAGGACCTGATCCTGCCAGCATTAGGCTGAGTGATCCCTTCCCTCCAGCATGCATGGAGTTAGCGAGCTCTGGACCCCCATCTGCTCCCCGGTGTGCGAGAAGCAGGTGCCCTGATGAGGAGCATGAGATACAGGCTGAGCAAAGAAGCTTGCACAAGTCTAGGTCCTCTTCCAGACCAGTTCCCCTCAGCTCTGCTGGTGGAGAATATACGTGAGCGCTCCCTAATCTGCTTCAGAGCAGTGTCCACCAAGCTGGCAAAAACTACCTGTTCAACCTGTTTATGGTAACTCAGATACTCCAGCTTGAAGCAGATTAGGGAGCAACCAGCCATACCTCTGACTGAGCTCTGGAGGCACAGCGAGGAGGACTAGCATCTTTTGCAGTCAATGGTGACTACAAAGTGAACAGATGTCCACACCCTCATTTGAAACATGCCATTTTCTTGCAGGGACAAAAGGAATCAAATGTGACATTACCTCTTTCTTGAACTGCTGGACAGCCTTCTCCATCTGCTCCAGGGCCTCTGCATGGTGCTTAGCTCGGACAAACTTCCTCTTCATCAGCTTTCTCACGGCCCAGGCGAGAGCCATGAGGGCTGCGGTGGAGCTGCACACCAGGATGGGGACGGAGCAGGGGTTATCCCTAAACCCCGAGAGGAGCTGCTTCACCTTCTCACAGATCATGGTGGCAAAGCCTTCTCAGGAGTCAGCAACGTACACGGAGAGAAGAAACGAAGGAAAAGAAGCTGCTAGCTGCTGTCAGTGAAGCTTGGACCTGCTTCCCAGTAACAGCAGGCTGGACAACCCGTGGGGAGCGAGGCCGGACCCACTTCACCTCTCTGAAGGGCGGCCCGGGCGCTTTCTCCTGGCTGCGGCGTGGGGCTCGGCTCCACGGCACATCGGTGCCCCCAGACCTCACGCCAGCCCCCGCTGCGTCCCCCCGCCGGAGCGCGTCGTGGCCGTCCCCCGGCACGGGGCCACGGGCCAGCGGCACCACCGGTGCCCAACCGCCCGCTTCCAACCGCCGCCTGGAACCCCGGAGCAGAGCCGGCCGGTGCCGCCACGGCGCTCGGGGCTCCCCGCGCTCCCGCGAGGGTCCGGGGCTTGCCACCATCCCGCACGGCACATCCCCTCCGCCGCGTTTATCCCCCCCATACGCTCGCTCGGGAGAGGGGAGAAGGTGGGTCTTGCGCAGCGGTGCCTGGGGGGACCCGCGCGCCGGGCTCGAAGCTCCTGTTTTATTTGCTTCCTTCCGACAAGCTGAAAAGCTGGAAATCTTTCCCGCGTGAGAGGTTTTAAGCTGGGCTGACAGCGGGGAGAGGGTACAGGAGTAATTTTCATGGGACTGCAGTGCCCGTGGAAGCTCGCGCTGCCGTCTAACCCTCCAAACCCCACAGCCAAACAGAGTGGGGGAAAAAGGGGGAAAAGAAAAACAAAAAACAAACAGTGGCTGGGAAATAAAAGCTGTTGCTGCACATTACCTCTTGATCCAAACTAACAGGGAGATGCTTGTGCTCAAAGACAGAGCAAGAAGCTGCGAGCCATGAGTTCAGAGAAGGCTCTTCACCCAAACAGCGCACGCCTGGGTGAAGAAGGCCTCTCACATCRTGGGCTTCAGCCTTTCCACGTCGAATATTCGCATGGCTTCAACGCCCTCTGGCACGGAGAGTCCCAGGACACTGCGCACRTGCAGCGTGGCGTTTCCCTCCCTCTCGGCCAGGGTCTCTTGCCAGCCGCTGGGGTGCTGCCAGGGGAGTCCTGATGGCCTGAGGGCTGAAGCAAAGCCAGTGGCCTGACAGTAACGCCAGGAAAATCAGGTCTGGGGGATGTCACCCTCCATCGCATTTTCTAGCTCAGCACCACATCTGCCAGGGATGGCTTAGGCACAGCCGATCCTGCTGGGAGGCAGGAGGACAAAGAAAACATCCCAAATCCTTCCCACCAGTTTTTCCATGATCCTATAGAGAGCATCTAAACAGGACAGCTTGAAATATTCAGGCATGAACTTTTGCAAGCAGTGGGGGGTTTTTTTAGGACAGACCCATGGAGAAAGAAATCATTGTGGCGTTTCTCTCCAAACTGCAAGCCCAGGCAAGCASTTCCCTGGGGGAGCAGGGACGCCAGCTTTCCAGTCTGGACGCTGAGGTTTTTAGCAAAGCGCAGGCGCTCACCCACGCTTTGCCTCACCCATGCTTTGCCTGTGATGTGAACACTGCACTGAATTAAGGCCAAGGGCATTAATTGTTTTTTTCTCCCCCACAGCTGCCTGGGTTCGGGAAACACACAGGAGCCAGATATTTTCAGGAACCTTCTCTGCTCTTTTGATATGGCCAAGGCCATTCCCGGAGAGCACTGGCTGCAGAATTGCAGGGAGGGGCATAGACAGACACACACACTCCCGAGATCAAAGTCTCATTTAGGAAACTGCAATATTAACCCCATCAGAACGGGACCACCCAGCAGCATAGAAGCAGGGGTGGGTTTTTGTACAGGAGCCTTCCAGCTCTGAAACCATCTCCTCTCGGCGTGTGCTGGCACTGGCTGTGCCTGCGAAGCTGCAAACCAGCTAACTCGCTTCGCAGCAAGTCCAGCCCTTTCCTGCGTGCAGATCCCTCCCAGGTTTTGCCTGCCTCTYCCCCCGCTCCCCATCTGCCAGCGGGTGGCCTTGGACCAGGCAGGGAGAGTCCCCGGTGGGTGTGGAGGTGCTGCGGGAGGAGAGGGGACACCCTGCTCGCGATCGCGGTCACGGTCCCCACCATGCGGGTGTCTCTGCCCTTCCTGCCCACCCTGCTCTGCTGCTCGGCTGCCAGCCTCCTGCTGCTGCTGCGATGGCGACGGCGAAAGGGGCTCTGGAGGAAGGTGAAGGAGGCTCGGCAGAGGCACGATCGGGGCTTGGCACAGATGGAGAAGGCTGCGCTGGGCTTTCGGAAGCAGGTGGGTGCAATAATCTTCATGGGGGGAGGCTGTAGAGGGGCAAACACCTCCGCCCATCCTGCATAAGCTCATCACCCAGCCCAAAGCGGTCCTTTTCCCATGAGCGTGCAGGGGKTGGTGGGTGTGGAGCCCCTCTTGCAGGCAGCGGGTTTGTGGCTTTGCGATGGGCAACTGCTGGGCAGGTGGGAGGCCGGGCTGTTTTCAYGCAGCTTGCAGTGGTGTCGGAGGCTTGCCTGGGAATGAAACTGGGTCCTGGCTTATTTTTAAGGGCTTGCCTCCTAATCAGGGGGAGTTTCCTCCTAAAACCTGTGTGTCCCTGCACCCCCTAGAAATGCAGGCACCCCCTTGCGTGGAAACTCCCCTGGGGAGTGCGACAGAGAAGGGGAGGAAAAGCTTTATGGGGTTGCACAGGGCTGTCCGAGCAGAGGAGGGCGATGGGCAGCAGAGCAGGTGTCAGCAAAAAGYAACTCAGAGCAAGAGGAGAAAAACTCCTGCCTCTCATTTGAAAGTGCTGTTAGTGCTCCCTGGCCTCTTCCACCTCAGTAAAATGCTCGTCCTGGCTAATAAAGAGGCTGTAGGAAGAGGCGGGAGGGAATATATTGCAGGCGGAGGCCAAAGTGCAGCTGCACCTCCTGGGGACAGTGCCTGCAGGGCAGAGGTGATGGCACGGAGGCAGGGAGCTGCTCGTGTCCAGCTGAGTTGTCCTCAAATCCAGCTTGTGTGTGCTGCTTCTCTCGGGCAGGCTGCRGTCCCGTCAAACTGCCCACCCGACAGTATGAGCAAACTCGCTCGGGCTCGGAGCCCAGCTTGGGGAATGAGGCTTGCTGCTTTCTCAAAATATTTAGAAGACAGCAGGAAAATTTCTGCTGGCTCAAAAATGACCCCTGTGCTCCGAGCCGAGGCTCTCCCTAGGCCACCGTGGTGACGCAAGGAGAAGTGCTGGCTCCAGGGCCAATTTCATTCCTGGCTGGAGCAGCATCTGCAAACACAGGGCCAGTACACACTGCCATTCAGCAGGGAAAACTGTGCTGAGCAGAGCCCCCAGGCTCAGCTGTGGCCTGTCTGAACAAGGTTTTGTGAAGATTTTCTCCTGAACAGCAGGTGCGGGGCAAGAGCAGTCTGGCTGGGAGCACACAAACTTTGGATTTGTACTAACTCTGCGGGTTTTCTCCCATACTCACCAGGAGCAGGGCTGCAGTCTTGAGGCAGGCATTGGATTAGGATCATTTGGCCCCTGAAYGGCAGATATTTCTAGGATGAGCACGAAGGGGAGAGGCAGAGCCCTTGGCCCATCAGCCGAAGGAGGGGAGGGTCATTCCGTGTCCAATCTTTCCYGTAGCATCCCTCTGTGGACACGGTCTCCATCCTCTCTCTGCCCTTGCCGGAGCTCTCCAGGAAACTCCGCGATGGCTCTCTCCCTCCGGAGCAGGTCTTCTACGCCTACGTGGGCAAGGTGAGGAGCGCGGGTGGCATCTCGCCGGAGCTGGCACCAGCTCTGCTGGGAGAAACCCAGCGGGAGGGCATTGCCTGTTTCGGACGCTGCTGAGCTGCCACCACCTGCCGGGTAGCACTGGCTCCTTCGGCATGTTTCTGCGAGCTAAGGAGATCTGGGTGTCTGGCTGCTACAGCTCTGGTCTTGGCTTGGAGAAAAGGGGGGCAGCAAGCACAGCATCTGGGAAGCCCATACGTATTTGGGGGCATGTATAAGCTACACCTTACAAGCTATACTTACTAAGTTGCTGGGTGCTGGTATGTGTCCCCTCCCCTCCATGTCTAAGTGGGCCGGAAAACCTCAAAGACTCAGTGTTTGGTTTCATTCTCTAATTTTGCYAGAATGCCCCGATCCCCCCTGGATTTACACTTTGGGTGTTATTACTTTATGCAACAGCAGAAGCACAATCAGGGGAACAGCTTTTGCATTCTGCCAGGCTGAGTGCCAGCTGGGACACATCCATTTGTACCAGCCAACGCTATAGTCCCCCTGCATCCAAAAAGCATTTTGGAGTTTGGCATGAAAACATCTTGTAAAGAGGTGCAAAGGGCTGCCCTGATATAAAACTGCCCAAATGGGGAGGTGGGCAAAGGGGAAGAGGCAGATGCCCTTTTCAAAACAGTGTTGTGCAATGGTGCGGGCTGCGTCTCACCCGTGGACTTTGCTGGTTTCCCCCAGGCCCTCCAAGTCACCAGAGAGACCAACTGCATCACGGACTACCTGCAGGAAAGCGAGACCCAGCTCCAGCAAGCAGCACGGCCCAGGCAGCTGGGTTTGCTCTACGGGGTGCCCATCAGCATCAAGGACTCCATCAACTGCCAGGTACCACCAGCGTTGCGTGTCCCGAAGTCCCCACGATTTCAGGTTTGGCRGCGGGGGGAGGTTTGACCTCCGTGTCTGGCTGCACCGCAGCACTTGCTCTAGCGGACGCGGGGTGCCMCTGCCCTGCCAGGTGATGGGATTTGCTGCCCATCTCCCACACGAGCRAACGGAGAAGGCTGATCAGATTTATTACAAATGCACTATGTGCGTGTGCCGGATGGGGGCATCCTCACCACTAGTTCATGCTCATGAACCACTAGTTGCAGGTCAATGCCCTGATTTATTTAGGTGTTTCCTCTGCTCCAGAATATCCCGTCAGTCCATGGCAGGGTGTTGTAGGGCAGGTCCCATCTGTGGCTCAGCCAGTAGCGCGGTTCCTGAGCACCGTCCTTCCCACGACAGCTGTGCCGGGGCCCTGTGACCTCTTTCCCGTAGCAGAGAAAGGGGAGGAAACAGGAGGTCAGCAGGGGAGTGAGGAAAAGCCACTTCAAAAGCAGCTTTCCGGCACTCACCATCTCCCCTGGGGACCTCAGTCTGTCTGTCATCCTTGTGACATCCCTACACAAACTAGGGGGACCGGTACTGGAGGTGCATGCACATACCTCTATAAATARCACAATGTATTATGTAAGCAGGCACTTTGGGGTGCTTAAAAGGTCTTCTGCATTTACATAAAAACCACGCCGCTGAGGAACACTGCAAACCTCCGTGTGGAAACCTCTTTGTCCTCCGTTCCCAGGGCTACGACTCCACGATAGGGTTTGTAAGTAACATCAATAACCCTGCGGCAGAGGACAGCGTGCTGGTGCAGGTGCTGAAGAGGCAGGGGGCAGTTCCTTTCGTGAAAACCAACGTCCCTCAGTCCCTCGTCAGGTAGGTGGAGAGCCGCCTGCCCTCCGCTCCCTTCCCTTGCGGTAGTGGGATTCCTCACTCCCTGATCTCACATGAGGGTTTCTATTAATTATAGGCTAATTCACATTTCCCCCTTCTTTTTAAATCATGACACCTATTCCCCTTCCTTAGTCTCTCTAAGTTTTAAAGCTACTCAGAATGAAAATTAATTCTAATTCCAAATGAAATAAAGAAACAAAAGAGGAGAAGAAGAGAAATCTGCCCTTTCTTCCTGTGCTGGGTGTTTTTAAACTACTTTTTATCTAACTAAACCCTCAGAGGCAAATGCCCATTCGTGGAGGGGGAAACTAGTTAGCTACTTAAGTTAACGACCTTAAATCATCGTGCCGACCAAAGCTCCTGACGTGGCTGGCAAGACCACTCTCAGTGTCATTGGTATGGATGAGGTCAGGTGTGCTTTCCTGGACAGCTGCCCCGCTAGCATCCATGTGTCCTGCCAAGTGAACTGGCAAAGTTCCTCCAGTGTTGCTCAGCCCCTGAGAACTGCCTTCCTTAGTTTTGTGGCAATGATTGGCCGTGCTTTCAAAAAAAAAAAAAAAAAAAAGCCACACAAAGGGCCTGCCCCGGGATTATCAGATTTTACGCTGGTTCCTGGGGGATCCCGGTGTTCAAGTATCACTGCAGATTGCATTCAGCCTGTTCCCAAGCAGGGGCTCGTGCTCTGCCATCCCTCCCACCGCAGGAGGGCCTGGACCTGCACTGGACAGGCTGCTTCAGATGGCCAGTGGCCCTCAGGACTGCCTGAACAGGGAGTCTTCCCAAGAGGTTTGATGCATTTGTGCTGCCAGAGGGTCTGTCGTCTTGGTCTGGGGATGACTTGGCACTAAAATTAGTTGGCAATGAATTCAAGTTCTTGGACCACCGTGAAAATGCTGGTCTTCTCAGGGGTTTTGGGAAGCTCTCTAGGCCCACGGGATGTCAATGTAACAATTGGTGAACTGCCTATTATAGAAGCTTTTAAGGCCAGCCTGTGGCCTGGGTCTCCCATGTGACCTTCCACATCAACAGGTATCTACACTTCTCTCATCTGCTCGCTCTCTCTCTCCCCAGCTATGACTGTGAGAACTTAATCTTCGGCCAGACATTCAATCCTCTGCTCTACACCAGAACCCCCGGAGGCTCCTCCGGTGGAGAAGGGGCACTCATAGCAGCAGGTGGGTCCATTCTGGGCTTCGGGACAGACCTTGGAGGGAGTCTGCGTTTGCCTGCTGCCTTCTGTGGGATCTGTGCACTCAAACCCACTGGGAACAGACTCAGGTACTGCGAGTAATGCAGCTGCTCAGGTGAGACCCACCCTGCCACCCCRCTGACTGCTGTGCCAGGATGCTCCTGCCTCCCTCAGCAAAGGGAACCAGGCAGGGCTCGTTTCTCCCCCCTGCCCAGACATTTCCTGAGGCCTGTACGGAGGGAAGCACCATTCCAAAACAGGAACGTTCCCCCAGAACAGAGATGGGGAGACTTTCCTGTCCCTGTCTTAAGGGGGGTCATTCTTGACTGACAGGGCATAAATCATTCCAGCCTACACTGGGTCCCTCTCTCCTTGCCTTCCTCTTGGCCCTTCCTTGGCTGACCTCTGCATTTGCTTAGGAAGGGCAGTGCTTTCACTAGCACTTGCTAATGCTTGAAGACTTTCCCTTCTCTGAAAGCTGTTCATCTGCTGTATGTTGTGTGTCTTTACTTCACAGCAAGAAAGGAGTCATTTCTGGTATCCTTGGGCAGAAGTCAGGTAGGAACTGATGGTTGTCTTCCAGGGAGGGGAGTGGGGCAGGCATGGGAAGGACCTTCAGCTGGCTATGGGGGACCTTCTCCAACACATTCAGAGAGGGAAGGTTCCCTTCCAGGGATTCTTTCCAAAAGTCAGCCCCATGTGGCATCATGCAGCCGACTCAAGGCAGCCAAGTCGGGCATGGGAGCCTTCGCTGGGAGACTCGCTGCACCTTGGATGTCGATAGGGACAGTTGTACAGCGCCTGAGACATGCCCTAGGAACAGGCAAGGTGTTGTGCTATAGCTGCACTTGGCTGAACTGTATAGCTGTGGCCAGAAGGCCCAAATGCCCTGGTTTTCCTGGAGCGTGCATGGCTCTAGCTTGGGCTGCAGGCCAGCTGGAGGACCCTTTTTCTTCTGAGCCTGTCCAGTCAGAAACTAGAAGTCTCTGGGCAAGATGTCTGGATACATATCAATGGATAACAACTCTGGGCCCATAGCTATCACAGTGAGTGGGAGTAGAGTTTTGGCAAGGACACAAGCTCCTGTGCCCCCGGGTCAGGATGTGGCGCACTTTGAGCAGGGCAGGCTGCATCCTGCCTCCCACTGCTTCAGCAAGCCATAGGCCTGTTGGTGGGAAGAGCTGGGTGTGCGTCCCCAGCCCAGTTCTCAAAGAGGAACTGTTGCCAATGCTAGATTGGGTCAAAATGATACCCAGGGGCCCTGCTTTTGGAGGACATCCTCTGTGCAAGCTGTGCAGCTCCTCAGTGATCCCCTACCCACCAACTATGAATGCTCTTTCCCGATCTCCTCCAGTGGTTGCGGCGGTGGGGCCGATGGCAAAAGACGTGGAGAGCCTGGCACTGAGTATGCGGGCGCTGCTGTGTGAGGACATGTTCAGCCTGGACAGCACCGTGCCCCCCCTTCCCTTCAAGGAAGAGGTAAAGGACTCCAGACAGGGAAGATGAGCTCGGAGAAGAGCTGCCTTTGCTTAGTCTCAAAATGCCAGTGGCTCACAGGAGCCATCCGGGACCTGTTCCAGCCTGTCGCATGCTGCGGGTGGGCACGCGGGTGAGAAACTTACTGCTTTGCAGTCTTGCTCTGAGGCATGGGTGTACTGCCTGCTCCTGACATCACCAGTGCCCTTCCAGCTGCAGCRCTCTCTTGTTCCACAGGTGTATTCTAGCACGCAGCCGCTCCGCATAGGCTACTATGAGACCGATTTCTTCACCATGCCAAGCCCTGCCATGAGACGTGCCGTTCGGGAGACAAAGCAGCTTTTGGAGGATGCTGGTCACACGGTAGGACGTTACATTAACCCCTTGCGCAAAGATCAGGAGTGAAGTGGAGTGTGCAGATTCGTGCCCTCTGTCACCCGCTGAAGGGTTTTAGAAGGGCTTTTGCGCCTTGGGGCCTCTTTGGGCATCACGCAGCCAAGACCATCTCGTATCTTTTGAATCATCAATTGTTGCTCAAAGGGAAAGCTGCATTTTTAGTGGGAGGGATGGTTGGGATGGGGGGACCTGGTGGCCTCAGACACCAGAGGCTATCCTGGGGGCTCATGTCAAGAAATTCTCAGTGCTAGCCGAAAGGAGCCCAGCTCGGGGCACTGCGAGGCCCGATCACTTCTCCCACCCAGTCGTTGTGTCTGTAGCACTGACTCATCTTCCGTTGTCCTTTCAGCTGGTGCCCTTCAAACTTGATAACATCAACTACTTCATTTTTAACTTATGCGTCAGAGGACTGTTTGCAGATGGGGGCACCTCATTTTTCAGGAAATTGTAAGTATAGCCTGGAACAGCTCAGAGTGCTCAGTGCCTTACTATGAAAATCCTCCCTTGGSGGGGGGGGGGGGTCTGGGTTTCTCAGACAAATAATGAATTAGATTTAGGTCTAGTCTGGTGTTGGTTGGGTGACAAGGGGAAATAGGTCTGCTCTTTATCTGGGTGCTGGATCTGSAAGAGGTAGAGCTGGGTTTGGTTCCTGACTTTGCTGCAGATGTCCTGTGTGAGTTGTTTAACCTTGCTGYGCCTCAGTTTCCCCACTTCAGGGTGTCTGAAGCCAGTGTCCAGATATGGGAAGCAGATCYGCTAGAAGTACATAGTGGCTGATACCCATTGAGATTTACGGGGCAGCTTACAGACAAGCATTTCAGCTGAACCTTGGGGCTCTTTGGGAGTGTTACCAGCATGTGACAGATCAAAGAGAGTCAGATGCTGATATCCTATAAATGCCCAAACACCATGGGAATCGGAAACCCAGAGGGATGGAGAAGACTTCTTTCTTTCACTTAAATACATTGTTCAGGGGGGTTGACCACACAAAAGCTGATCTACTGTAATTGCTTCCTAATGCTGCTCAGCTAAACACCCTTTTCTCTTTCAGCGAGGGGGAGCTGGACAAAAGCAGCGCGGGGCTGCTCTTACGGTTGTCGAAAATACCAGACTGGCTAAAAACTCTCCTGTCCTGGATTACCAAACCCTTCGTAAGATCCATTTCTTCCTAGCATAGATGAAGTCAAGCAATAGGTGGTGAATAACTTGTTTCCCATTGGAATGAGGCTTTACCATGGTGAAGGCTCCAGGCTTTGCTTTCTGGCTGTGTTTAGACACATCTCCTCCAAACTGGGGTGATGCCATTTCTGTCCCCCCATACCCATTTTGGGGAAAATCCACAAGTCCTGCCTGAGCACTGAGTCAACAGCTTGTATTTGTGCTAGAGCTGTCTAGGAGGACAAGGCTGTAATTAATGTAAATTCTTTTCTTTATGACTTTCTCCTTCTCAGATGCCCCGATTGTCAAGTGTCGTAAGAAGCATGAGAGCAAAGTGAGTAAATCTGAGCCTAAGCCAATGTGTAAAGATTTGGGTTTCTCTTCTGGATTTAAAAACTAGACACCAGTGTTTTCTTCATTAGGGATACTGCGCAATCATGTGCATCTGAGAAAATATAAGGCAATGATGGGAGCAAACTGAGAGCACTTTATGCCAATGGCATAACTCTTCAGGGTTTGACAAACTGTTCTAATACTGAGGATGGTAATGAGGACAGGGGCTCACAGCCTCTTCCTTATGAATTAAATGAAACTTGCAGGCATGAAATATGCTGTTAGCTTCAGCCCTGGTTGATGCATACATCACGCTATGAAGTAGGGGCCGTGTAAGACAGAACAAAAGGCAAATGCACAGAAATAGAGGCTTGCTCTCACCTGCTGTGATGCCAGTGCTGAGCTGCCAGTGGCAAGAAAGCACTCGATTTCCATAGCTGAGAAGGTGTATTTTGTGTTGTGCCTCCAAGACTGTCCCCGCATCAGAGGATTAGTCTGTCTTGTCCAGGACTGGCCTTTTAGAAGAAGAGCCTTGCAAGGAGGTGCTTGTTCCCCTGAAGGCACTTGCATTTCTTGGACACAGAGCACTTGGCAGAAGATGCTCTGGCAGTTCAGTGGGAGGGCTGAAAGGGACTGCGGCCAGCTGATAAATAGGATATAAAGACTGAGGTGCTTTTCTTCCTTTCCAGCACAGTGGAAGACCTCTGGAGTCTTCACTATGAGATTGAGGTAAATTATCACCATTTGGGGTGTTGGATGTTTCTTTCGTTCTTTGTCTCTTTGGGAAGAGGTGGATTTGGTGGCCACCAAGATTAGGAGGCTATCAAGTCACCATCAGCCTGAGACTCTACATGGTTTTAGGGTTAAACATGCCAGTCTAGTAGATCTTCATTCACTTATATTTGCCCCTTAAGTATAATAAAATCAGCATCTGCATCTTGCAAGCTGATGATATTTTGGTAGGGACAACTAGAGATCCCAGAGCAGAGCAGGTCCCAGTGCACCAGACACTGCGCAAATGTGTGGTAAGAGCTGCTGCTTCTCTCCAATACCACACAGTCTAAAGAGACCAGATGAGCAGTGAGAGGAGGGACTGGTTTGCCTAAAGTCACCCAGCAGATTAGTGGCAGAGAGGAGAACAGAGCTGGAGTCTCCCCAGGCCCATCTCTATGGATCACACTTGCTCCTGTAAGGCTATGACTTCTGCCCTGTAAAAATTGGTGTGCAGCTTTCAAAAGCAAAGAAGTCTCATGAGCTTCTTCCCCGCCCTGGCTGGTCCCATGAATSCTATGTGGGCTCAGCTCTGTTGCTTTGCTCCAGGGAGATGGCAGGACCTGAGCTCCCTGCCTTCTAACAGGAAAAACAGCAAGTTAAAAAGATGGTTTGCGGGTCTACCTGCTTAAAGGTAGACATAAAACCAKTTTTTTCCAAGTGGAATCACACAGAAATGGCTTCATTTTCACTAGGGAGGAACATATGTCATTCCTGAACTGATCTCGCTTGGATTTGCAAGGTCTCAGCACACTTAAAAATTAGGGCCACACTTAAAAAACACATTCCTTCTCTTGAATTAGTGCTTAATTTTGATCTCTTTGCCCCTCCAGTTTTAGCAGCAGTGTGGGTGCTTTGGTTGCAGGGAGGGCTGCCGGCCAAGCAGCAAAATGTTGCTGGATTTTTATCAGGCTCAGGTCTGATGTAGCTTGCCTGGAACTGGTGGCTGCTCCTTGGGAAGGGCCAGAAGCCAGGCTGGGAGCCCAAGGAGAGCTTTCAGCTGACAGCCGGGTGGCAGCATCTCTGCCCCACCGACCAGCAGTGCTTTTGCTCCTCAGGAATCTTGCCACAAATTTATCGCCCAGTGGAAAAAGCTGAATCTGGACGTCATGCTTTGTCCCATGCTGGGCCCTGCTCTTCCTGTTGGCTAYCCTGGGAAGCTTTCAGGTAGGACTGCCTGTGGATGCAGGAGTAGTCAGCCTTAATCCCTTAGCTCCACTGTCCCCCTCCTGCGGCACTTGCACCAGTCTGAGTGGAAAATATTGCCCTTCACCCCTAGCTTCTCCAAGGCACCACTCAGCAGTGGGGAGAGCTTAGCTCTTGGGGCTGCTGAAGGTCCAGCCTCTTGGATGAGCCCCACAAAAACCACCCTGATGCATGAGGGAGCCAAGGGGCAAGATTTGCTTCCMGCAGCCCCTGACTTTTCAACGCAAATGACCTGTTAACTAGAAGTGGCTTTGGGCATTTGCCATAATTCACRTGCCGCAGTAGCCTTCGCACGCAGAGGGCTTTTCGCTATGATACACCGGTGCTGCAAGCTCACCCCCCTCTCCCGCAGTGGCAGTCAGTTACACCATCCTGTATAACTGCTTGGACTTCCCCGCCGGAGTGGTCCCTGTCACTACTGTGACCACCAAGGATGAGGAGGAGCTGAAGGGCTACAAAGGGCACTTCCAGGACTGGTGGGACCGGATCCTGGCGAAGGTGAGTACTGCCAGGTCCCGAGGGACGCGGGCATCCCTGGCCCATCCCGCRGACGTACTCCCTGCCCTCACCCGCTCTGTTTCTGCGACAGGGCTTTCGCGGCAGCGTGGGGCTGCCCGTGGCCATCCAGTGCGTGGCATTGCCGTGGCAGGAGGAGCTGTGCCTCCGGCTCATGCGGGAAGTGGAGAAGCTCACCCGGGAGAAAAACAGACTCCTCTGAGGCCCGCGATCTCGCTGAGAGCGGCRTCCAAGTGGTGCCTACCAGTGCTAACGGCAGCACAAGCCATCGTTTCACTTAACTAACTCGTAGGACTTTCCCACCCATGAGGCTGCACTGATGATAGCTGTGATGGTTGCTCACTTTGGGGCACAAGGGGAAACTGAGGCTTGCTCCACTTGGGTGGAGTTTTCGCAATAATTGTCCTAATACAATTTTTTTCATTAATGAAAAGAGTCTGTTATTTCAGGGAGGGAGGTGTGTTTGTGTTTTGGGTGGGAATTAAGTGATTCTCTCAACATGCTCCAGAGAAGTGCAAGAACATGATCTTATAAATGGGGAAACTGAGGCACAGGTGCCGGTTTTGTCCAGGCTGCCTAGTTGTTCAGACTCCTGTTCACAGTGCCATAGGAAAAGAGCTGCTCCCTGAGCACTCCACTCTGCAGAAGCTGCTCCATGGGGAAGAAATTCAGTATTTTCCCCTGCTACAGATCAGCAATCGGAGACCAAAACTGCAGCCTCTGGTAAGCAGGGGGGAGCTGGGCAGCTTCCCACGGTGCAGAGCTGCTGGCACCCGCCTGCCAGCTGGCCGGGCGCGCAGGAGCTCGCAGGGGAAATGCCCAGAGTGGTTATTAGCTCCTGCATCTGAACAAACACCTCTTCTTGTTTTCCCCGCAGCGGAGGTACAAACTGCTTCAGCCCGCCGCATTGCATGTGTAAGCGGTGTGCCGGTGTCGGGCATCCAGCGGGATGCTCGGCCCTGCGTGCTCCCTCCTCCGTTTGGTGGAGGGAGCCAGGCCAGGTTTTCCGGCTGGGTTCTCCAGCCTCTGGCAGGAGCTGACCCCGGGGCTGGCAGCACAGGGTTGGCGCTGCTCTGGCTTTCCCAGGGTGCCAGGGAAAGGCACTGATCCCGGCTCTGGCCGCAGAGCAGAGCGGGGATATCTCACTTGAGCGTTCAAGGCAAATGGCCAGCCAGYGCCCAGCAGGGCCTGTGGCCGGATGAATGTTTCTTCCCCTTCAGAGCTCAAAAGGTTTTCCCAAAGTAGCGGTGTCACAGACAGATTATAACAGACCTTCAGCAGAAAACTTTTTGTTTGTTTATTTACTGTCGTTGAACCCAATTCATGCAAAAGTATGGGGTCTTTTCAAGGGCTGGCCAGAGGAGTTTATCCTACCCTGATTCTTTATCAGCAGGCATTAATAAAGGAGACAGAAAAGGATCTCCAGGCAGCCCAGGACTGAACACTATGTAAAGGCAAACTTCCAAAGAGTTGTCCTTTGACAGAGAGGTCTTTCCCCCAGTACAATTGCAGGGCATCACTGCCTACCCAAAAATTGCTAGAGGGGGTTGTACCCTTTCTCTGTTTGCRTTCTAAAGTTAAAGCATGTAGGAGATTGTCCCAGGACAGGCAGCGCCATACGCTGTCCTGAGCTGGTGGGACACTGGCCCAAGCAACACATTCTTGAGCAGCCAAGCGCTGCGTTGCCCTGCTGGTTTAACCAGTCTCTGCTTCGCATGRAGGTGGCAGGGTGCAAGAGTCCAAGTGATGGAGATGGCCTGTGGATCTAAGCCAGGAAATGCTCTGTTTGGGGACCTCAGGCGAAGGCCTCCAACAAGCCACAACAGCTGCCAAGGAGCAACGCACCAGAAAGGGCAAAGGCTGCCATGCAGCTGCTGGGACATCAGGCGGCAAAAATGGGCCCCAGTTCAGCATGACCGGAGAGAGGTTAGTGCATATGGTGGCACCAAAGCTGAAGGCCATCCTGGGGCAATTTAGGATCATCTACACCAGGGCCACCGGCTCTCAGCCCCCCCACAGCCAGCGGGGAGAGGTAGGGACACCCATGTTGAGATGTTTGGCTGTTTTCTCTTTCCATCCTAACCAAATGGGGAGGATYCTCCTCACCTTTCCTAGTTGGCAATGAATTTCTCTGCCAGGTCTTGCTTCTTCCCTGAGCTCCCTCTCTGCTGGCACAGGAATAAGGACATGTCCATAACAGGTAAGGTAACATGATAGCAGCAGGAGCACTGGCTTTCAACTCCCAAACAAGACATGTCCTTCAGAGAGCAATGATTACCCTGGTCAATGTCTGCTTACAAGCTCTGCTACTCCTCTTCCAGGAGCAGAGCCAGTATCTGCTGACAGATCTGCATCATTGCAGGTRTACAAGGTATCTGGGCCATTCATTGCATCTGGGCAGTGAGCTTCCAGAGACATCCCCCACTCCTTCCCATGGCTTTACAGATCCTCAAAGTTTGAGAGAAGCTTGATCTTCAGCCCATCCTTTCTGTGCTGAGTTGTGTACTCCTCTGGGGCAGTCCCATGATGGGGGAAACACCATGGCAAGAGTCAGCTTCTGCAGTTGGCAAGGCGGTCGGGTCCAGCTCCTTTGTCTTTTGCTGGTTGGAAGAGGGCTTGGAAACTGGAGAGCAGATAGGATCCATCAGAGGGATTTCCCAAGGCCGTTCATCACCTGATCTGGGTCACCAAGAAGGCATTTCAAAAAGGGGCTTGGCATGAAAATGACACAGCAGTCATAGTCCTTGAAGGTGTCTTCAGATGGCTCCTTCCAGGCCTTTCCAGAGTCAGCATGTCCTGCTTGCTCCCAAACCCTGCTCCATGCTTTTTGTTCTCCTGGCTCCTGAGTTTCCTCCTCTTAGATGGTGCAATTTCATTCCCTATACTTGGCCCCCCCCCCGGGGCAAACAGAGCTATGTCATCTCCAGGCTGAGGGCTGCACATGCCGTTGTCAGGGAGAGAGAGAGAGATGACAGCTGAGCACCTCTAGTTAATGGTCTTAGCTGCTAATTAATTATTGCTAGAGATGTGGGTGGGGTGGGAACAGCCCAGAGCTGGGTTTTGCAGCCATCCAGCTCTGTTAATCAGCTCTGTCCCCTCTGTGTAGGTAGCCAGGTGAGGTAGCAGTCAGTAGCTTGGGGAGACCCAGCCTTGGGCACACCCCCTCCAAACCTGGTGTGATCTGAGCACACTGCTTGCAGCCCAGCCTGCAACGCTCCTCGGGCAGGCAGACCCTTTCAAAGTCCATGGTCTAAAAAGTCCATTCCTGGACTTTGTTAACACAACTCTGCTTCAGAGTTGATCTTGCACAGGAGAGAACTGAATAGTCTGTGCATTCACCATCTCTCTAAGGAGAAGGTAGGAGCACCAGGTATCTGTAGCTGGACCAGAACGGGAAGGACTGGGAGAGAAATCATGACCCAAGAGCGACTGTGGCAGGACCTAGATCCTTTGTGGACAGATCCTCGCACCCTCTCGGCCCTGCTCTGTGGTTCAGCTGCAGCCATTATATTGCTGAAATGGCTGGGCCAAAGGCAGATCCAGCAGAAGATGGAAGAGGCAAGGAGGATGCGTGATCTAGCCCTGGAGCGAATGGAGAAGGCAGTTTGCAGGTTTAAAAAAGAGGTAATTTGGGCAAAAGTGTTGGGAGGAAGGAATTGTATTTTGGGTACCCCAACGAAGGCAGAAGTCCTGATCAGTCACCCTTTGAGTGGTGGTTAGGGGGACAGTGGGGACATGTGACGTGCATGTGCCTTGGGTCAGCACCACTCTTTTTGAGGGTCACTACTCTCCTTTGTCAGAAGCCCTGGAAAGGCAGCGTAAAGGAGGTATTGCTTAATACAGACCTGTTGTGGGAGTTCTGAGGATGACCAGAGTTCGGGACTCCCTGAATTGGGCCACCAACCCCAGAAAGTATTCCCAGACCTCCCTGCACCCTTGCATCTTCATCTTTCCCTACTGCCAACATTTTCTGTTCCCGTCCCCTCACCTCTGCCCCTCTGTAGGGAGCTGTCTGTCCCCTCTTCCTCAAAGTGCAGGGGGGGCTTTACATCCATCCAACGTCTGCACATCAGTGACCAAAAGCTGTTTCGTCCTGCCCACCCCCAGGTAAAGAATCGCCTGTTTTTTAGGAGGTTGTGTCCTTGGATTCAGGACTTGTCTTAAACTCAAAATAAGCACTTGTTGCTGTTCTTTTTTTTTTTTTTGGGGGGGGGGGGGGATAGGGGGTGTTGTAAACAGCCCAGACATTTTTTTCTCCCAAGTTAATGATAAATTTTGAAAACCTTCAGCTGGTTCAACTATCTTTCAACACATTGTCTATTAATTACAAGGGGCCAAAGGCCTGCAAGAAAGTAAACACAAACGGGCCACTCAAACCTCTTAGACTTTCATGMAGCTCTCCAGTCAAGAGGTGTTTTTCTGCCTATTTTGGTTCTGTTTTAGCAACCAAGACTCTGCAATTCCCTGTCAGCAAATTCCCTGCTCCAGCACACTGCTCTGTGGCAGGTCTGCATTTCTATAGTCAACATCCCTTAAAATGTTGCATTCAAGCTCATCACTGGGTAGATGTTAGAACTGATCAAAAAACAAGAAAGTGGTTTCGTGGGAGATTTTGAAGCTGTTTCCTTTTGCAATATCAAAGTGGAATAATTTCCTAATGAATTTTGTTGGTGTGTTCTGTATATGGTAATTTTCTGCCTGAAATTGTTATGTCATGTTTGTTCTTGGGATCATTTTTAATACCTTGAAAAAAATAGTGTTTCAGTGATGGAAAAATAACTCTATTATAATTCTCTGACATTCTTCAATATTCTTCAACGATGCTGCTAAAGAGAAGTAGGAATAAACCACCCTGTGATGTGAATGAATACACCTCAATGGTATTTAGGTGAGCCAGACTCTTCCCTGATGAAAACTGTCACTGTCTCCCCTGTGTATCCAATTTTCTACCCTTTGCAGAACCCAGGTGCCCAGACTGCACACATCCTCTCACTGCCGATGGTGGAGCTGGTGGAGAAGCTGAAGGAGGGGTCCCTGTCCCCGGAGAGTGTCCTCTACTCCTACATGGGCAAAGTGAGCGATACCTCCAGCGTATCTGGATGCTGCAGGGTTCTTCTGCACAAGCAGTGTGAGGGCGGGCTTCCAAACTGAAAAAAAGAGACAGTTTGCTGGTAGAACTAAACAACACTGGGGATCACAATTTGTCAATACCTTAATAGCTGAAGGGTGGTTTACGGGCAAATCAATCAGACAGAGATCCAGGGCAGAAAATTATCCCAGCAGGTAACAGCTGAAGTCAATAGGCAAAGTCTGAGTAGTGAATGCTGGAGGTTTGAGGAGACAGAATTTTCAGCTTGAAATCTCCATTGAAATGCTGTTGCCTTCCCTCCATCCACCTGTCTCACTGCTCTTCACCCTGTGTCTCTGGAGAGGCTTTGGAGGTGACCCAGGAAGTGAACTGTGTGATAGATTTCATTCATGGCTGTGAGGATCAGCTCCAGAAACTGAAGAAGCAGAAGGAGAAGGGGCTACTCTATGGCATTCCCATCAGCATCAAGGACCACATTAACTGCAAGGTACATCCTTGATTCCCCTGCCCCTTCTCTGTCCTTGGCCTGGGGCTGGGAACAGACCAGGACATCCAATCCTCTCCACCCCTTACAAGGGTCCCAAAGGGATCTGGGCTTGTTCCTTTTCACCCCATTGGGACTGGCCAAGAGTTTCCTCAGACAAGGATGTTCTGGACCAAGTATCTGTGGGCTCAGCAAATTCACCTTTCTTCTGAAGAAAATTTTGTCTTGGGAAATGTCTAACTTGCTCTGATCTGGTTTCCCCAGCGGTTCTGTTGGGTTCTGTTCTGGTCATTAGAAAAGTTGGGTGGCAGCTTTGTCACAGGAGGCGTCAGGGCTTATGTGTCTTATTGCCATGGCTCCAAACAGCACCTTCCCTGGTGCCTGAAGAGCTTTGTTTCCGATCCCCAAGGGCCACGTCTCTTCTGGCGGGATGGTGAAGTTTCTGGGCCAAGTGAAGGAAGAAGACAGTGTGATCGTCCAGGTTCTAAAGAGCCAGGGGGCAATCCCCTTTGTGAAAACCAACATCCCGCAGACAATGATAAAGTAATTGCTTGTTCCCCTTCATGAAAATGCTATGCCATGTGACTCCTGTGATCTGAGAGAGTGGACCTGCATGCACGAACTCCCACCCTTGTCCAAACAAATCATGCACATTAAGTTAATTTCTTTCTCATTTCAGCTTGAGTCTTTTCTYGTTGTCTTTTCTACAGAATGCTAGAGAGACAAGAAATTATTTCTCCTGTATCTGATGCCCCTTTCTTCCTAAATCTAGCTGTCCCAACAAATCTATTTCATACTGATCCTACCCTCCAGGATTAATTCCACACTCATCCCTGCGTGAACGCTCAGTGCCCTGTATTTACAGTTTGCAGAGACAGAAATACTTCACTCATCTGTTGATCTTCCTCTCCCCAGCTATGACTGCAGCAACCTCATCTTCGGCCAGACACTGAACCCTCTCAACCACAAGAAGAGCCCCGGAGGCTCTTCTGGAGGGGAGGGAGCTCTGATCGCAGGGGGAGGCTCCATCCTGGGAATTGGCTCAGATGTAGCTGGGAGCATCCGCCTACCATCCAGCTTCTGTGGTTTGTGTGGACTCAAACCCACAGGCGACAGGATCAGGTACATCCTGTCATCTGTCTGCTCCTTCACCCACTGTGGAGGCTGCAAAATGTCCCCCACAGTTCATCAAACTATAGAACAGATATCCATGGTTTCATCTGGGATTATGTTACTACCCTAGCCTGCCTGCTTCCTTGTCATATCTAGGGCTTAGGACTCTATTAACGACCCATGACTACCTCTAACTGCTAAGACAGCAAAGAGTTATTCAGTCCATAATAGCCCTGACCATGAAGCTGAAAGCAACTACTATAGGGTCATCTCCTCCTCAGATGGTTCCCGGCCCTTGCTTTGCTTGTAGGAGTTCTCTGTTTATCAAGGCTGATTTATTCCAGGATGAGGAATTACACCCACCAAGGAAAGGAGATGATAAAATCTTTCTCCAGCTCCTAGCAGCTTTCAATCCATGAAAGTCTTTCTAGCCTAAAAAGTGTCAAGTCGGTGCAGGATGTTTCATTCTCCTAGATGTTGCCCAGGGGCAAATGGAAGGTCTGCAACCCAGCATGGCAACTTGCTGTACAACAAGAGCTGCTACTAATATACTTCTCCCATTTTGTTCCTAGCAAGCTGGGTGTGGTTTCTCCTATTATAGGAATGAAATCAGGTAAGTCCAGATGATATATTACTACTGTCAGACCTTCACTTCTTACATCTCCTTCCACTGCTGAGATGCCAGCAAAAGTACTGTTCAGTTATGTGTCTCATGACCAGTTTAAGACAGAGATGGTCTAATAGACCGGATTCTGCCTTGTGGTATTACCTCTTCGCACCATTTATTCTGTTCTTGACTGTGGTAGATATTAATTGAATTAGAACAGAATTGAAACAAAATCCCTTTAAGCAATGCAATGAGTAGTAATGAGAAATGTGAGGTACGTGCCCAAAGGCCTGGGCTATTTCACTGAAGAATCTTCAGGAGACTCCTGGATTTAGCTGCTGCCAGGTGATATTGCTGTTGGCAGGTGGGCTACAGTCCTTGCTCCTCTTGAGCCAGTCTCTGCTTGAGTTGTGCCAGCAGAAGCCTAGCCCAGAAGGTCAGCCTCAGGAGGTGGTACCCTGCCTCTGCTCTGTTATGTGGGTCTGGAGCAAATAGACCAATTCTCTGTGTCTCCTTGTTCACTTCCCTCACAGACATTACACCATCCCCTGTTCCTAGCTTGATTGAAACTCTGCTCTGCTGGGTCCCCCCTAGGGGCCCATCTACCTGCAGTGATGGGATCTCTGTGCTTGCAGTGACCGGGATGCTGGGGCCGATGGCGAGGGACGTGGAAAGCCTGGCCCTGTGCATGAAGGCGCTGCTCTGCAAAGAGATGTTCCGGCTGGACCCCACTGTGCCCCCCATCCCCTTCAACGAGGAAGTAAGGCTGGCTCAGAGGTGATCCCATGCCTCCATTTCCCAATCAACAAAGTGGGATCTTAGGAGACTCCCATCTAGTTTCATGTCTCAAGATAGTGAAGGACTCAGAGAAACAAACTTCCTTCTGAACAGAGGGCCTCCTGCATAAGCAACTGCAAAAAGCAGTCTCATAGCAGGGTTGGCAGGTCCCTGTCAACTTGCCCTGATGAGACCTTCCAGATACTGACCCCTTACCTTCCCTTTCTAGGCAACGCTCAAAACAAGCTTGTTGGCTCCATCCTGGCTGATTTCTCCTGAGCAGAGAAGCTCACTGCTCACATTTTTAATGAGAGCTTGGTTTAACAGTCACTGACCTAAGAAAGTGCTGGCCTTTGCCATTAGCTCTCTGCTACTGTCGTCTGACTGCTGATTTTTGTCTCAGGTCCTAAGACTCTGATCTTCCAGTTGTCCCCGATACTCAGACAATACAGACCAGTTGCTTACAACTACAGAAATAGGCCCCTGAACTCTCTCCACAGCCAGGCATATCGTCTACACAGATGCTATCACACCCACCATCTCAAAGTTGGCACACATTCACATGGCAAGAAGTAGTGTCAGAAAAAACATATCAAGGACCACTGCTGCTGCTTTCCACAGCCCTATTGCACCTGTTTTTCCTCCTACCGAGAGTTCTCGGTTGCTGCCTCCCTGAGCCCTGAGAATGGTCCTATGTGGTACATCTCATGCATCCAAGTGACAGCTCCTCTCCTCACAGGTTTACTCCAGTTCAAAGCCACTTCGGATTGGGTATTACGAAGGAGATGGCTACTTCCAGCCCTCACCCAGCATGAGACGGGCCGTCCAACAGACCAGAAAGCTCCTACAGGAGGCAGGACACACAGTGAGTTTTCTATCCTCTTTCTCCCTATGAAGTTTGGACAAGTCACTTCCCATATCCACTTCTGCTGCCTGTAAAACAGGGACCAGCCTTCCTTTACCCATCTGCTGTGAGGATCACACAAGGGAAGGCAAATGCAATAGTCTTTGTTCCCAAACCGAAGCAATGCCTGTGTTCCTAGTCTAGCAAACAGGAGAGTGACCTTCAGATATCTCCAAGTCACCCCTTTTCTAAAGCCCATTGTGGGACATTGTTTTTTCCTGTGATGTCTGGTGTCCCCATAAATATCAAATTCTCAGCAGTTTCTGTGATCCCTCAGCCCCTGAACCCAGTTTACACTTTTTTTGGTGGGCAAGTGGGAAGGGGATTGGAGCAGTTGACCCCCCAAGGGTCCCTTCTAACCTAACTTACTCTGTAATTCCATTGAAGGCAATTTCTATATGGGGACTGTTCCAGTGATAGGTATTAATCAAAAATACTGGGTGTTTTGAGGTCTCTCAAGATCCTTCTCTAAGAAGCGGAGACAGATCACTCACAAGTATGTGTTAACGCCTTGGGGCATGGGGAAGGGCCATGGGCAGATGTTGCCTAATCAGGCCCCTTTGAAAATGAGGTTTTGCAGGGCAGCACAATTCCTGCTGTGAGACACCCCGCCTCTGTCCTGCTGTGTGATCCTACATACCAGAAGCACCTGGTCAGTGTCCACAGTCAGGGCAGCTGGCTAATCTGGCATGTTGCTCAATAAATGTGTGWGCTCCATGGGAATTTGAGGCAGAAGACAATTGTGTGAGCTTAGAGGAGTCTTATCACATCCCTTAAGCTTGAGAAGGTGTTTAATGAGCCCCCAGCAGTGGTAGGTTGCAACCTCCTGTGTAGGGGTGGAGAACGGCTGGCCCCACTCTACAGCTGCCCTACTGCAGGTAGAGGGGCCTGAACTTCTCATCATTTCCCACTCACCTCACTAGTGAGACAGCGAGATTTACAGAAGAGTCTACAAATCATTCGTCTCTTGAAYGTGGATGGTTTTCCTGCAGCTTGTTCCTTTTGCACCGCCCAAGATTGACTACGTGGTAGATGAGCTGTTCACTAGAGGTCTTTTCTCAGATGGCACTGCTCACCTGGTGGATTGCATGTGAGTAAATCCCATTTGCTTTGAGCGTGGGCCCTGGGACTTGGCACCATATGGCCAGGGGACTGTATGCATCCAGAATGTTTTTATTCCAATGGATGCATACTGAAGAATGGGCAGCAGAGGAGCAATTTCTGGAAGGATGAATTTAGTATCGACAGCAATTAGTTCACAARACTAGTTCACACACACAGATAAGAAACCGTGGGGTGATAAGATACTGTGTGTAAGCAGTGCTGTGGCAACTGATTTTATATGCATGGTTAGTCCATAGCACATGGGAGACATCGTGCATTATTTTAACCTCCTCTGGAGGCTAAGCAAATGTTCAAGCTAGCTTACATTTACCATGGGCTAAGGACCTACACACAAAGAGCTACTGCAGACTGGCTGATTTCCAATAGCCTGGTCTATACCCAGAGRGTTACCTCTGAAGCACTGCAACTCCACTGTCTATAAGAGCTTGAGAAACATTCTGAAAGCCACGTAGAAGGACCGGCCCTAGCAGTCCTGTACCTCTCCCTTCATGGTTGCTAGTGGATGCAGAGTTAATCAGTCTGTTTCATTTCTGGGATATGTACCATGGGCTGACCTTAACCCATCTGCATTTCAGTGACTTTGCAACATCCAAGCATTGCAAATGAGCCCCCAAGCTACAAACTGGGAGGATGTTAATGGCCGGGGGAAAGTAGCACATCTGTCCAGGTGTTGTATGTGGGGGGTAAAGGGTGAAAGGACCATTTGGAGAATGTCCTCCTGGCTCATTTTCTGGAAGCTGCTTGGGGGCCTAACCTGAACCAAGCTCTGGGCTTGACTCGAATGGAAAGGCCTGTTCTGGGATAGAGCTTTTAATCAAGTCAAGTACCATCCCCTCAAGTGTCCCCTTGGCCTTCACCAGCTGCAGCAACCCTCCTGATCACAGATGTTGAAGGAAGTTGCAAAATGACGTGGTTCTTGAGCTCTTTTAAGTGATTGCAGCAGAACTTCAAGGTGAAACATGTCCAAGGTTGTCCATGTTACTCTGTGTATGGGCCCACCTCTGCAAAGCACTTCAGAGCCTTTACAGTGCTGATGATACAGGAGTTGAAGTATTCATTTCTTTATAGCTTTTACAGTGAGCAATTCTGCCTGAGCATCTAAACTCCATGTGAGGATTTCTTATTCAGTGCTTTAGACTGAAGCAGGCAGACTTTGTCTTCTAGCAACTTCACCCTAAGGCAAACTGCTTCAGAAGCAGCACTGCTATTATAGTAGGTTTAAAACAGATGGACTTGTCCTGACTTCCCCTTCACTCTATCATCTTCCAGCAAAGGAGATATCGTGGATCCCAACCTGAAATCCCAGTTCAATACTTACAGGCTTCCTGTTCTGGTGAAAAGGATCTTGGCTATCATCTTGAAACCCATAGTAAGTGTGTGGACACCTCGCTGCATCATAGTAAATCTGCAAGATGGGAGATTTTTCACAAGCAGGGAAGAAACCTGCTTTACTCTGAGAGTGTTTTGCTGCTTTATGTTAAGTGCCCAACAGGATTCAAAGTGAAATACAGATGTCCCTAAACCCAGGCTTAACTCAYTGAGTGGCTTGACAGCCTTTTGTGGGAGTTTTGTATGGGGTGGCTAAACTATGATCCACTTTAATGAACTTTAATGAAACCATACAGCTCATCCAGCTCATCCAGCAAGGGGCTCCACAGAGAAAGGAGATCACTAACAAGGATCTAAAGAGCATCCCCACATCCGGGAGATGCTCCCCAGAGCTAACAGCATGGTCTAGAGCCTTCTTTGCATGGGTGGTTGTGATAATATGTGTAAATCAATGTCAGAATGAAACCACTGTGTTGGAAACCATACCTATCGTTCAAAGCCACTCCCACTAGGGCAAGAAGCATGCCCACACTGCAGTCCTTATTGTAGCCCACTATTTCAGCTGCACTGTTATTGACTAATCCCAAGTTTTTCTCTTCCCTCTGAAAGTATCCACGAATCGCTCGGGATCTCAATGCCCTCTGTGGAGTGGGGTAAGTAGCACTGAAGTAGCCCTAGAGAAGGGGGATGTACGTGGATATGCCCACACAGGTTCTTGCAGGTAGATGTCAGCCCACTGTGCAAAGCCCAGTCACGGGGCTGTGCAGTATGGGCTGAGCTTGCATGAAGATGTGCTGTCTCAACACCACCTGGGCTCTGCGTGGTGTTATCCAAGGTTATGTAGCTGGGGATTATTTTAAGAGCTCAGGGATCCTTATCACAACAGGGCTAGGATGTCTCCACGGAGCTCAGCACAAACTGAAATAGGCTACTGTCCCTGGGACCATGTAGATTCTGGTACCCTGTGCAGCATGTGCCATGTTAATGCAGACATCTCTGCATGCCTGCCTGTGCAGCGCCTGTCACAAGCATCTCACCCTTGTGAGAGAAACAGAGACCAATAAAACCAGGAGAGAGCAAATTTAGAAGACTTTGCCATGATTTTTGTCTACATGTAAGAGCAAACGGAAACATCATGGTATGTCTTTAGAGAAAGCTCTTTTGATGTACCTGTAGGCACATGTGAACAGTGTGGTCATCCGTGTGATCACCTGTGTGATACTATAGCTTGTTCCCCAGAAGATTCATGAGCTTTCCAGAATAATGAGCCGTATACACATTTTAGTGATAGTTCCCTGTTGCCAAAGTCCCAATGCTGATTAATTCTATCACCTTTTCAGGTCTGCCAAAAACCTCTGGAATCAGCATGGGGCAGTGGCGGTAATGTGATTTTTTTTTTTTTTCTTTTCCCTTACTAATTGTAGTGAGAGATTCCTCAAGTCTTACATTGAATTTCTGAACAGTTGCTTTCTGCTTTTTGTTGAATTTGGTATTGGAAATGGATCCTGTGGAAATAAAACAGCTGGGCTTTTCTTTGGGAGTCACACTTTGCAAAAAGTGATAAGACCTCAAGGCAATAGATGCTTGTGTGGAGGTCTCTATTGACTGGAGGATGGGGAAGAGAGATTATCCTTTGTCCTGCATTTTTTATGCAGAAATAGCATAAGAAAAGCCACTAAAGATGTGGCTTTTTTTTTTTTTTTTAATTCCATCTCTTGGAGTAAATCCTTCACTTCAGGCATTAGGTGCTATTGTCACTTGCTAAGATCATGCCTGAACTATCAAGCAGAGACCCTAGGAGTCAAAAATTGTGGCCATGAACTCCTTGGTTTAGATGGATTTTGTATGAATTCATTTGGGATGAGGAACATAGGAGAGGAAGCATTGGCCTGGGCAACTGAGTCCAGTGCTGTTCACAAACTGATCAGGTTCCTCTTTAAAACTAGTTGAGTTGTCTGTTTGCATTTGTTTTTACTAGCCAGCTCCTTTCCTCCCTGTTCTGGTGGTTAGAAACCTCCTTATTTCTGGTGCTGTTTATTCACTTCCATTTTATCCTCATTTTATTCTTGTCCTTGAGCCTAAATAGCTCTTCTCCTCTCTGATATTTTCCACTGTCTTCCTCATCCTTAATCTATTTATAGACAGCAATTGTATTCCCTTTCACCTGGTATTTTGCAAGGCTAAAGCTGCTGAGCTGTTTTAGTGTCCTCCCACAAGGCAGGATCTGTGTCCCCTGGAACACCTTCGTAACCCTTCCTGAGGATGAACATGCCCCTCTGGCTACACCATGCAACCCCCGTCAGTGTCAGTCACTCAGTGGAAGTGTACGCTCATTTGCAGCAGGTCCAACATGCTGTAGGGCAGGGAAAAAGCTCATAAGCCAGCCTAGTCACTGGACTGATGGGAGTGTTTGGAATGAAAAGGTCTTGGGGTTTCTTTTAGGTGAAAATGGATTTTTTTTTCTCCCTCCGAAACCCTCAGAAATGCTTGCCTCAGAGATATTTTGGAGTTATTTTTCTTTATTCACATTTTTTATCTACTGCAAGCAAGAGCTGATCCCAGATTTTTGGCTGGCCACTTGATTTTTCCATCAGAAAAATTAAGATAAGCTGCATTGATTGTGTTTCCTGGAAACATAATCTCTCTTGTTGAGCTTTCAGCAAGGAGGATCTCAAACTGAGGATGAAATCTGGTGTCAGACAGAATACCCTACTGGTTAGGCCTTTCATGGGAGATGTGGAAGACTCTTATATAAAACATGGGGTAAGAGACAGTTGCATAGAGCCCAGGTTAGAACATGGGACAAATGTGTTCTATAACAAGCGTAGGCTACAGAGTTGGCCACACTCTGGTCCACTGATATTTATTTACTAAGACAAAATGGAACAGCTCTTAAAGGATGGATTCGTTCATTGCTTGATGTTCACGAAGATGTGGAAGACCAGAGTGCAAATCTAGATCTCTCTTGGATCTACAGTGCAAGCTTGTGCCTTCTAGCTCATGGGGGGGAGACTTCAGCACTTAACTAACTGTCACTTGTGGCTTCTTTTTCTTAACTGTATCCTGTTGCAGAGTGAAAGGTTTTTTGATAAGATTTAGAATTCATGTTTTCTAGATCTCCCTACCAAAAAAAAAAAAAATTTTTTTTAGGAAATGTACTGTTTAGTCATCTGAAAATGGTCCTTTGAAAGACTGTTGATCTTCATTCAACCAAATTCAAGCACAAAACTAAGCATAAAAGAAGATTGGTTTAATGCTTAAGAGAATCAACCCTGAAATGCCCATCTAGCATCACTGTCTAGGTTTGGACAGGACATAATATTCTTCCAGGAAACATAAGGATGGAGGAACAAAATCCATTGGCTCTTTGAAAACACAGCTCAGATTTGATCTGATTTTTCAGTTGCATCCAAGAGTTCTTTTTTCCTCCTTTTTTTCTATCCGGTAGGTATTGATTCACCACTGCTGTCCAACAGACACTGTTTGTCATCTCCTCTGTCTTCCCCTGCAGGTTTACTGCACAGAATTCATTGCTAAATGGAGGAAGCTAGGGCTGGACGTGATTCTTTGTCCTGCGCTGGGTCCAGCCTTTAACCACGGCTACGCTGGGAAGCTATTTGGTAATCTCTAGTTAGATGTCTCTGGATGCACACATGTGGTATTTGTGGGCAGAGCTGGAGCAAGATATTTTGGTCTCTTGGACTTCCCCTGAAAAATGTGCAGAGCCTGGCCTTTCCTCTGGGTGGAGAAAACAAAGGAGAGGTCTCCTCTGGGTGGGTCTTCTCATGCCCCTGCTTCACCTGAGCTGCAAGTGTTTGGGTTATTGTGGAGTAGCAATTAGTGGCATATCTGTTCCGGTCATTACCGTGTGACCTTCCCCTGGATTGTCCATCCTGCTCCCAGGAGCTACTTCTGTATCAGAGGGGTGGCAGACCTTAGCACAAGGGCCGGGCTCTTCTGAACACTGCCTTCTCACATTTCCCAGGACACAGGCAACAGAGCCTTTCTGCTATTTGCAGTGACTTGCAGAGAGGCAATTCAATACCTTCTAGCAAAGTCTGAATTCTTCATCTCTCTAGCAACAGCCCTTTCAGATCCAAAGTCCTCAGGATGGTGTTACTGAGCTGGAAAATTGGGTTATCTTGAAAACATAGCCAGGATTTTCCCTGGGGCATGGGAAATATAGAGTCAGGCTCTGTCTGAACTAGATCAAGGATTTCTATCTCTCCCAGAGCAGATCTAACCTTCACCTCACTGAAAACAAAAGGCATGGGGTTCTCTCTGGTTTCAGCAGATGTGCGGCCCTGAAACTTTCCTACTAGAAGTCCCACTAAAACTAGTGTTTTTTTCATGGTTTCCTCAGCTTCAGCACCTCAAGTCCACAATTCCTCCAGCCCAAATTGTCATCTGAAAATCACTGCTGGCCCAGCACACTAAACCATGCCATGTTGTATGCTCTGTGTCATCTTTTCCAGCTGCTACCTCCTATACCAATTTATACAACGTCTTAAACTTCCCTGCTGGAGTGGTGCCAGTCAGCACGGTCACAAGAGCCGATGAAGAGGAACTGAAGCATTACAGAGGACACTACGGGGACCCTTGGGATAAGARGCTGAAAGAGGTCAGCAGGGAAAAAGTTTAAGTCATAGCAGAAGGCTCTGAATGGCATTTGGCACCACTGGCACATTGTTCCAAAGGTCTCTCTCCATCTCCTGATGAGAGGAGTTTCTTTAACAGTGAAGTTGCATACACTGTGTTAGTACCATGACTGTGGTGCAGCTAGGCTGGTTTACAACAACTAGAAGTCTGTCCTCTCGTATGTCTTCCTTGGTCTCTCTTCTGTTTAATGTCAGGAGACTGCATTCCCTCGTGTGGCTCCCCAGGTGCTCTCACTCACACCACACTGACTTTTTTGTCACTGCTGCAGGCTGTGGAAGGAGCCGTGGGGCTGCCTGTGGCTGTCCAGTGCGTGGCTTTGCCATGGCAGGAGGAGCTGTGCCTTCGGTTCATGAAGGAGGTGGAGACACTCACCCATGGCATGAGGAGAAATGTGTGATTTCTTGGGGTCTGCCTTCACCATGAAGTTGGTTTTTCATTCCCTGTCCATCACTCCAGCCTCTGTCTACCTGATGCACAAAGCAAGCTATAGGCTGTAGGTAATGATCTGCAGACTCTGAATCATTGTTTTCCTAAACTGGCAATAAATGCTGTTTTAAAACAGTCAGCAAAATCTCATGTCAGTTCAAAAAGTGCTTGTTTGTTAGAGTTAAATATGAGTCAAAGGTTACTATCAAAAGTAATGAGAGTTAATGTTGGACCGAAGGAGTCCAATAACGATACTGAAATGGTGTAAGATCTGTTGCATGATACGAGGTCAAAGAGCCATTTATCCCAATATTTTGCCACAAGTGGACAGTAGCAAATATTTGTGGAAGAGTATTAACCAGTAAGTATAGAATTCCCTTTCTGCCTGTGCCATTAGCTGGTTAAGAGACTTTTTGGCTAAGAGTTGAAGTCAACCTATCATGTTTAATAGCCTCCAAGAAAACTCTCCTTCATGAACTTCCTGGGTCCCTTCCTGAACTAATTTATTCTCTTAGACTCCACAACATCCTGTGGCAGTGGGCTCCACAGTTTAATCAGGCAGTGAGTAGGGGAAGAAAAACTTCACGTGTGCTGTGAGAAATGGTATCTAGTCCTTCTTCATTCACTTCTGTTCCTCATGGTTTCTTCCAGCTGAGCAATGAGAGCAGAAGGGATTTTTTTTGTTGTTTTTTTTAATTGCTGGTGGACACTTGAGGGAAACTTGATTTTAAGCAATACTGTGGCTACTTTTGGACTGTTTGCGCTGTCTGGTGCTTCCAGTCTCACTGTGACAACCTTGTGCTTTCTGGACCTGTCCCTTCCTCTTGAGGTAGAGGGAGAGGCTGGAAGGGAATGTGGTGGTGATAGAGGTGGATGAAATGCTTTGATTACGTAAGTGTGCCTTGAAACAAAGCATCAATGTTAGCAATGATCTGGGCCTTCTCCAAGACCTGCATGCCTCTCCAGCCATATTGGCCAGAATAGAGACAATATTTCCCCAATAGGAAGAGAGAGGCACAGGGCTAAGGAGCAATGCCACTCTAGTTACTTATCTAACATCTGCCCTAAAGCCCCCCTAGGACTGCCTAGCGATGCCACACGCTGGCACTTTGCAGTCAGGTCTGGACGTGGCATGTTGGCAGTCCTCATCCTGGTCTTCCTTCTGCGCTGGAATCACGTATGCCAATCCTGGCTCCTGAGCCTGACTCACGATCCTCTGTTTTGCACAGAGCAGAGCAAGGAGCCACAGCACAGCCCTGCTCATCAGTGTCACCCATACCAGACATCAGTGGCAATGGGTCAGTGATGCAGTAAAAAATGTGTAAATATATCTAGAGGCTGTGTGATGGGGCTGTATCAACTTTGTCTCCTTTAAGCTAATGCAGGTGAGGACAGCTCTGAATTAGGAAGATTTTCAAAGGCAAGATGCCCTTGGAGAGTCAGTATCTAAGATGTTCTCAGGTCTGGCATCACGATGGTGTCAAGTCCTGGGATCAAGGTGATTTTTTTTTTTTTCTGGTCCAAGCTTGAGTGCCTAACACAGCTGCAATGAAAATGCATGTTCCTGAAACTCCAGTTAAGTCCAAAGAAGGTGCTTAGGAATAAATGAGGTGCAAACTGGTGGTACTACCTGTGTCCCACATGAGTATGGTCACCACTCCCACTTGGGGATCTTGGACCTGAATCAAAGCCAGATGAGAAAAACTTTGGAAAGAAAGGTACACTTGGTCTTGTTTATCTTCAGTGCAACCTGGAGGAATGAACTGTGAGTCAGAAAGGCTTGACTCCTCTGCTATGGACTTGAGGTGTCATTTGAGACATCCTTTTGCTTCCCTGCCTCAGTTTCCCCATGTACAAAAATAAATGGGGAAAGCAACATGCTCAACCATGTTACATGAAGGTTGTGAGCATGGGTTAGTTCATGTCAAAGTGTTTTGGGCATGGCAAGGCATTACAGATATGCGACATTTTATAGGTTTGCTGTGGTCTTTGCACTTTCCAGGTCAGTGAAGAACCTGTGGACGCAGAACATTGTGCTGGAGGTAATTTTACTTCCCTGATAGAAATGGTGGGGGGTTGTGCCTGGGAGGGGGTTGATGTTTAACTATGCCTTTGCTTACACAGTCGTTTCTGGACTGAGACAGAAGCCATCAAAGAAGTAAGAGACATTTTTCTTGGCAAGTTGGGCAGTGTTAGAAAGATCTGGAGGGGAAAAAAAAAAATCTATATTTTCCCATATCCTTCTAAACTCACATTGTACAGAAAGTTAATGATCCATTGGCTCACTTGACACCCAGGTAAGCCTTTCCCACCATACAGGACTGAGCTGTGTCACCAGAGTGATGGAAGCTGATGAAGAGCTGAAACATTACACAGGGCACTACAGGAACCCTTGGGCTAAGCAGCTGAAACAGGTCAGCTGGAAGCAAGAAAGGCCATTTTGCATGGGGGGCAGAAGTAGGCCCAGGAAATTTCTTTGCCCAAGTCTTGTGCATTTCTGGGGCCTCCGAGTGATGCAGAGTTGGGATTGGAGGTGCACGGGGACTGGCCCCTGTATCCAGCATTTGCCCTGAGACAGTCCAGGGTCTGTCTTAGCTAAAACTCTCATTGCAGCTGTGCTTTTGGGAACAGCTGAAAGTTGTGTGGGCCACCATGGTGTTGTGGGGTGAGGGAGTGAAAAGGCTTCCTACAGCGGATGCCCGGATCTGGAACTTCCCTGATGCTGGACCCACTTTGCCTCAGTGCTGAAGCATTTCTTGTGAACTGGATTCCTGGGATCAGGGATATGATAAACTCAGAGTTGGCTTCCCAAATCCATGAGGACAGTGGTCTCTTTCTCAGAAGACACCTTTTTTTCCCAAACACCTCTTCTTCCCCTTAGCCTAGCTGTGAGTCCACACAAAGTCCTCCACCGGGACATCAGCTCGTCCGCCTCTATGTAGCTGTTCCCATCCAAGGGAAGGACTCTTTAACTTCCTGGGGTCCCTGTGCAAGGTGAAGTGCCTCAGCAGCCCAAAGGTCTACTCAGAGGGTGTAAAAAGGTATTTGTGTTCCCTCAGGGAGGATTCAACCCTCATTCCCTTCCAGACATTTCCCATTGCCTGTGTCCCTGTTGCAGGCTGTGGAAGGAGCTGTGAGGCTGCCTGTGGCCATGTAGTGCATGGCTTTGCCATGGCAGGAGAAGCTGTGCCTCCAGTTCATGAAGGAGGCAGAGCTGCTCACCTATCAATAAGAAAAGGGACTCCCTCAACAAGGTTTGGCCACCTGGAAATGCTGCTGTGCCTGCTGATAAAACCTCCCTTTGAAATGCCAAGTCTGTTCAGACACAGCTGGCTCTGTCTCCATTAAACATTTACCAAGTGTCTAAAGGGCAGGATCAGAGCACAGGATCTAGTGTGCAAGTGGATGTGGGAAGCCAATGCCCGATTGCCTCCCAGGAAGGGGTAAATAACTCCCTCATCTGCTCAGTCTGTTGCAGGGGTTACATCACCATTACACCCAGACACCCAGAGCCCACCTCTGGCTCAGAAAGCCCTTGCACAGATCCCTGGAGGCTGGGAGAGGATTTGAGTGTCATTTCATGCCAACTCTGTTCATATGCACCTTCCCAAGGCATCTGCTGTAGCTGGTACCATGGGGCAGGAGCTGGAGCTAGATGGGCTGCTGCTCTGTCCTCAGGTGACTAGTCTTGTAAAACCAACAGTGGTTTAGCTGAGGATGCATCCTCTGAGACGAGGACGCCACTGAAAGGGAACACAGTAAGAGGTCAGCTTAACTAGGTAATTGCTGTCATCTTCAGACTGTTTCTTAGAGGATGCCAAAGTCAGTTTTGTCCAGAGTCCCTCATGAATCTCACTAGTTAAAAACAAAGAGAACATTCACTACTCTCACCAATTTTAAGGGGAAACAACAATGAACTTGTCTTGTCTAACAGTTTAGAATGGACCTGACAACRGATGAAAAAGCAAGCATTAAAGGACTCTCTAGCCTTGATGAGGGAAGGCTCTTTATCTTTCTTTCTATATCCGGTTCCACACTCTGTTGGACTGGGATCAGGTTCTGGGATTCTGTCATGACTCTTCTGAGCAGATGGTCATGAACTCTGGGTGAGAACTCTCTCCCCAAGACAGGTAGAGAGGATCACAGATAGACCATGGCCTTTCGCTTGAGGCTGATGTCAGCTAGGTTGTTGCAAGAAGTGTTTGCTTCTTGCTGGAAGGACATCAGCCAACAGACTTCTCTATTTCTACTGGGAATGGTTTGCTTCTGGGCTGCAACCCTGTGGGATTTTCCACTCCTAAAGTGGTATCAGCACACTCTGTAACGGGGTGCACCCAGCCTCTCCCCATGGTGCATGCAGACATTGTGGCAGTGCTGAGCTGTATCTCTCAGGCGGGCTGAAATGGGAGCAGCACAGGCTAAGGAGCTTGGGCGCTGACGGGCACCCAACACGTATGGGTCCTCTTAGCATACCATCACCCTCACTGTGCATGGAAATCTTGTGATATCAAGTTGGATTTTCCCCATTTCCCATTGTCCTTTTAGGTTGCCCAGGAAACAGGAGAGAAGCTATTTCCTTGCTTCTTCTCTTCAGCTATCCCACAGCCATTCCCTCCCAGAGGTGATCTTACCACGGTCCAGAAAGCCAGTATGAGCCTGACACGCCCCAGAGCTTCACTGGCCGTGCAAATTTCACCTTCTCCACTTCCCAGTCAATCATTCTCCCCTGCACGCCTCACTGAAGGCAGCTCTGCAGGGATTGGCATTGGACTTTCAAACCATTTTCTGAGCTGAGATAGTGGTGGTGGGAAGAGGGACAGTTTCAGGGAGGCAGTTAAGCTGTCCTGCCCCTGCCTTGCTTTTCTTTCTCGCTCCATCCCCAGAGACCAGAGAGCTGCATTACGATGCAGCAACAGCTCAGACAGCTCCTGCCAGATGGGGAGGTGAGTCCTTCTGCTGCCCTTGCCCTGCTCTGTGGCTCAGCTGCAGCCATGGCATTCTGGAAATGGCTGGGCAAACGGCAGATTCAGGAGAAAATGGAAGAGGCTCGGAGGACCCGGGATCAGGGTGTGAAAAAAATGGAAAAGGCTGTTCAGCAGTTCAGAGAACAGGTAACGTGCCTCTAGGGGGGGTCTGAGTCACACCGGGGTGGTCTGCTGATGTTGTTCTCCATCTCCTCCTTCTAGTTCACCCTTCTATAGCTTTTATAACAAGGAGCCCAGAGGAGATGTGCCAGCAGCCTTCAACAAGAGGAAAGGCTGCGTTGGGAGGAAGGGAGATCACTGCTTTCCTCAAGCTGAATGAGATGCAGTGGGAGTCTGTAGCCAGGGAGATGTGAATTACGCACTGGGAAGAGGTTTTGGATAACACAGGTGATGAAGCACTGGACCTTCATTGATCCAAATTCAAGTTCTTGAGGGACCTGGAAATGTCTCTTGCCTCTATGGGTACAAGAAAGAAATTAATTTATTTTCCTAACTCTGAGTTTATTCATCTGTCCATATCCTTCCCCTATATCTTTGGCTCTAAAACCTGGCTTCTTGATGGCTCTTAGAGAGTCTTCAAAAAAGCTTTTACCAGGGATCCTAGCCAGGGAGGCCTCCCAGCCCAGCAGGCTGCCCAGAAGATGCTTGGCCTGACTTAACACTAACGAAGCACAGGCATTTGGTGCCCTCTGGGAGCAACCAGGACGCAGCAGGGGTGAATAAGGCAGGCACCCAACCAGCACGGATGTGGTCACAAATTCCTACTGTGACACTGATTGTTAACCCCCTTTCCTCCCTGCTCCGTTCTCTTCTGAGTATGTCCTGGTTAAACCATCACCTTTACACAGGTAACATACCTGCACATAAAGCATACCAGCTAAGACCCTTAGAAATTTTTTCTTTTGAATATAGTATGAAACCTTAAAAAGAGTTGGTGGCACTGAGATCTGACAGGCTTATTCATCTGAGTAGTCCTTATCTACCTGTGAGCCCCTACTGGCTTCTTTGTAGTTTGCCAGACCTGGATTATTAGATGTTTAGGCCAGACTGGGCTGACTCCAGGGCTGATAGCACAGTGCCTGTACCCACACTGAGGGATGAAGGGCCAACCCAAGACTTGTGTGCAAGGAATTCATTACCAGCTCATTAGTGCTGGTGTTTGCACAGCTGAGATTACCTTTCAGTTGTGGGTAAGTGCCACAGTGCATGGAGGAAGGCTCAGAAGTGATGCATTGCCTTGTCCCTTGCTGCAGTGGATGTGTGAAGTTCTTCTATGCCTTCAGAGACAGCTGGGCTGCTGTGATTTACAGCATGTTCATGCTATCCACAAGGCCTGCAGATCAGCTCAAACTCAGGCTGAAACAGTCAGAGTCTGCCTTTCCAGAAAGCTCAGTTGATAACGTTGACAAAACTTAAGGGACTTACCCTCTCTGAGCCAAGGCACAGGCCCCTGCCTCAGGTACCTGGAGATGCTGTCCTGGCATGCCCTTCTTCCCTTTGCAGATCTCGCATGCCCAGACTGCTGCCATCCTGTCCCTGCCCCTGGTGGAGCTTGCCGGGAGACTGCGGGAAGGGTCTCTGTCTCCTGAGACAGTCCTCTACACCTATGTAGAGAAGGTGAGAACCCATCCAGAGCATGAAGGGCAAATCACTTACATTCCCCACACCATGGTGTGGGGGCTGGTGGTTGAGGAGACTTGCTGGAGCTGTTGATTATGACAAGTCTTTAATACAGCAGATATCAGAAAAAAGATATGAAAGGGAAGGGATCTCTCTGTCTCCTCGGTCAGACCCCTCACTGGACAGTCTTTTTAAAGGGTTTGAGCTGGGATGCTCTAGGGAGGGCTTATCTTCCATCCCGAGTCATTAGTCCTTGCTTTACGGATCCAGGTAGCTACCAAATGCATCTAAGTAATTACATTGTTCTTAACTAACACATATTTCTCAATGTGTCCCGGCAAAGGCCCTGGAAGTGACCCAGCAGACAAACTGCTTGCGACATTTTATCCCAGAGTGTGAGGAGCAACTCCAGGAAATACAACGGCGAAAGGAGAAAGGGCTGCTCTATGGCATTCCCATCAGCATCAAGGATCACATTGGCCACAAGGTGCTTTCCCTTTGTGCCCATGAAGCATCCCACTGAGAGTTAGGCTCAAATTTAGATGGGCTATGAGGTAAGGGGGACACAAGAGGATGGGAAAGGGGCCTAATCCTCCCCTCCTGTTTACACCACAGGAAACCCTGCTGGTCTGAAGCTGTGGCCCCACATCTCCTTGCAGTTGCAGCCCTAGCAGTTCAAGAGCTGCTCCTCCATGGAGATGAGCATTGCCACCGCATCAGCAGTGCTGCTCTTCTGAATGCTTTCACTTTGAACAAAAAAAATCAGCAAAGCCAGAGCAGTTTAAAGAGCAGATCTTTGCTAACCCTGCTCATGCTGGCAGAAGCAGGCTAGGGAGCCATCACATGAGCAGTTCGGCTGCCAGAAGAGGATGTGCGTCCAAAGCCTCAATGCAAGAATTCCTGAGCAGGGGAACCCAACTGCATCAGCAAGTCTGTCCCAGAGCCTCCATCAGCCAAAACCAAGGGGTGAATAGTTATACACCAGACCACTGAGCCCCTTAGCCATAAACCTGTGTTCAGAACAGATGCACTAGTGACCCTGTCACAGGGACAAGCCCTGATGAGGACTGGCCTTGAAGACCACAGACTCCTGAGCTGAATTTGTTGGGCTGTCTGCTCCATGTTGAGTTACCAACACAGCTAAGAGTGCTCAAGCCCAAAAGTAAGCCCCACACACCAAGAATAACTGAGAAGGGAGTACACTGTTTGCCTGGTTTTATACTGCCTCCCTGAACATCCACTACTGGCTACCTCTGGAGAGCAGGATACTGGGTTTGATCTTGAGATAGTGGGTAAAGGAAGAGCACCTGTGGAGTTGCATCTGGGATGGGGGAGAGAAATAGCATGAAAAGGAGCAAGGACAGCTTTAGGAGAAGCCTTAACCCTGCAAGTGCTTGGCAGCCCTTTGCTGCTACGGGCATCACTGGGACGAGGAGTCCTTGGCCCTTTGTGCAAGGGCACACACAGTAGGGAGCAGACTAGTACCCCAAACATGGACACCAGCTCTTCCTTCCCAAACTGCAGGCTGAAACTGCAGAGGAACTTCACTGACCCTCTCCACTGTCATTTCTCCTCTTTGCAGGGACATCTGTCGACCTGTGGGCTTGTGCAGTTCTTGAACACCCCGGTGCAAGAGGACAGCGTCCTAGTCAAGGTTTTGAAGAGACAGGGGGCCATCCCATTTGCACTTACCAACGTGTCGCAATCCCTCTTCAGGTAGTACATCATTAGAAATGTCTCCTCTGGCTGTACACCTGAAGCTAAAACCCAGCCCAAGGGTCAGGGGACAGGCTCCCTGTGTGTTTCTTGAGATGTTTCCTGGCCAATTTCCCCCTCCAATCAGCTGCCAACAATCCCAGTTCAGCTGAAAATAGCTTTTATATAAGATTTAGGGGAAAAGACACACAATGAAAGAAATCAAGTGCACTCATGTATGTGAGGGAGAACTGGGGTATGCATTTTCTTCACCACAACCCACAGTAGACAGCTTGAATACAGCTCTGGGACTCAGAGACCCCAGTTTGATTCCCTGCCCACACACAGTGATCTGTGACCTCAGCCTGTGCCTCAGTTCCCAACTTTTTCTGATGGGAACAAGCCATGTCCCAAAGGGATTACAAGGTGACAGGGGTTGGCTGTGCCACACAGGCTCACAGTAAGGAACAGTCAGCGAAGTCAAGGCATTAGGCTGTTCCTGACAGTCTGCTTGCTGCTTTTCTTCTCCCCAGCTACGACTGCAGCAATGCCATCTTTGGCCAGACACTGAACCCTTTCAACCACAAGAAGAGCCCCGGAGGCTCCTCCGGTGGGGAGGGAGCTCTGATTGCAGGGGGAGGCTCCATCCTGGGCATTGGGTCGGACATTGGTGGCAGCATCCGCCTGCCGTCCAGCTTCTGCGGGCTGTGTGGGCTCAAGCCCACGAGCGAGAGGCTCAGGTAGGTGCTGGGGTTTGCCCTTCCTGCTCTGCAAGGAGCCTGCAAACCCATGTTGCTCCTTACTGAGGTACACACAGCCCCTCTGAGCTCACATGTACCTTGTCCTACATGCACTGCAATCAAGGACAATCTGGGGCTGGTTCAGCAAACTGATGGATCAGCAAACAGCTGCCTGGTCACACAGAACCGCATTTCCCTGGTGAGGGAATGGAAATTCAGACTGAAGACCCCACTGTCCATTCAGACCTCCTGGGAATATCTGTTATTGAAATGACAGTATACATTTTTTTTGCCCCCTCCCAGCTTGTCTGGAGCAAGTGGCCCAATCGATGGGATTCTGTCGGGTATGTGAATTTAGAATTGTTTTTCTCTATATGCTGCGAAGAACAGGAAGGGTGGAAGGAGGGAGAGGCCAGGTTTGCTTGTGTCTGGACACTTCATAGCACAGCATGAGGCTTTGGCCTGGGTTCAGTATACCCAGTTGTAGACTGTCACAGCTCCTTAGGGACACCTTAGTGAAGTCATGTCATCTCTAAGGCCTACTGTAGAAGCAGAAAGGTTGTATTCCCTGTCTCTACTTTGTCTGTTTAACCCATCTGTCTTCAATTCAAGGATCAGCTCTTTATGTGTCTGTCCACATAAAGCAGAGGATGACAACATCCTATTTTGGTGGGGATGTTTAGACCCTCCTTAAGTACAACTGAAGGATTGATGCCTCTTACAGCATTTGCTTTTGCAGAGGCAGTCCAGATGAATGGGCTGGCAAAGAGGCAAACAGTGGTCTCCCTGCAGCTACCTTGAGCTTACCTTTCCCCACAGCACAGACATCCTGAGCAAAATCTAAAGCAAAGACCTGAGGAAGGTCTGAGATAGCCAAGACCTGTCAGAAGGTTCTCTGGAACATCCCACCTCATTGCCTGACTGTCCCTTGCAGTCAGCTAGGCCACATAGAGGAGGAGACCAGTGTTTGGTACACCTGCTTGCTTAAAGTGGACGTTTGTTCTCCTCCCCCTCCAGTTCCCTGTGCGCTGGGGCCGATGGCAAGGGACGTGGACAGCCTGGCCCTGTGCATGAAAGCATTGCTGTGCGAGGAGATGTTCCAGCTCGACCCCACCGTGCCTCCCATCCCCTTCAACGAGGAGGTGAGTCATTAGTGAAAGAGCACTGGTCCTCTTGAGGGTGCTTTCACGTCAAAACATAAAAAGGTTACTGTTTATTTCGTGTTCTTCAGGGGCGATTCACGAGAAGTCCGAGGTGGAATTTGCCACTGTGGAGTTACAAAGACAGTAACACCAGGGCATGGGACAGATGAAGGGAGGGAGGGTCCAGTATCCAGCCAGCTCTGAACATCCCACAGGACACCAAGGAAAAAGTACCTGCTCAGCATACATACATTTTAAGGGCCCACGAATCCTTACAGTATAGGTTTCCAACAACGTTGTTAATTTTCCTTGAAGGCACAAGTCATAATTGTTAGAAAAAGAATGGCTAGCAAAAAAAGTATTCTTTCTGCCTCTCAGTTGGCATATGGATTATTGGACTGAGATACCCCAGCAAAGGGTGGGGAAGGAAGAGAACATCAGGAGCAAAAAATGGAGATTTTTAAGGGAAGATGGGACAGGCTGGGTAACTCCTGCAGCAAATCTTCTCCTGACTGAAGACGCTTCCTCTCCCTCTGTGCAGATGAACTTCAGGAGGTTTTCCTAGCCCCTTCCTTTGTAGCAATGGCTGAACCAGCTGGTCTTGAGTGGCTGTGCTTTATCTGAAGGGAGGGATGAAGAAGAGACTGGAGACAAAGGGGGGCACTGGACATTTGGAAAGGGTAACTCGTGGAAACCATAAGCAGCAGCTCTCTAATACCTAGACCTTTTATCCCCTTCTGCAGTGGGCTTCAGGATGTGGGCAGGCCTAGTCACAGTAAAGTTGGAAGTCTTTAACTAGTGGCTCCTTTCCTTTAGGTGTATTCAAGCTCTGCTCCCCTCCGGATTGGGTACTACGACACGGATGGCTACTTCCCACTCCCTCCTTGCATGAGACGGGCAGTGCATGAAACCAGGGATGCTCTGCGGGCAGCCGGGCATGAGGTGAGTTTGACCTCACCAAATTCTTCTCCCCAAGGTGCCTCAATCTTTGCCTCTCTTTGTTGCAATCACTCTTCAGAGAGTAGATATAACCCCCAAACCCATCTGACAATGGACTAGCCAAGGATAACAGTGTGGGAAAAATAATCGAAGGTAACAGAGATTCTGGTGAAAGTTACTACATCCATATGCACAATGCAGTCACACACTGTAGGCCAGCACATCGCCTATCAGGTTGTTATAGCAGTGCCCTCTCATGGGGAAAGAGCACAGGTGACTAGTAAATCCATCTCTGTCTCCTTGCAGACCAGACAGAAAGCTCTGTAAACACGCTGCGTCTTGTCCCTGCAAGGCTGGCCTGGCCTTTTCTAGATCTGTCCTTCCCCACTAGGGCTTCGGGAGCCATCGTTCCCCTTTCTCCTCAATGTCCAGGGAGCCCTCTCCTGGACCACAGAGGGAAAATGGCCATTGGCAGGGGTTGGAAAACACCTTCCCCTCGGTCTAGACCTACCTGTAACAAATGTGTTAATGTTACCTGATCTTTATAGCAAGGTGAGTCTGTGTTTGAGCAGGTGTTGAGTCTGCTGGGACATGCTAGAAACTGGTGCAGTTTCTGGCTCAGTGATCGCCTAGAATAGGATGAGGAAATGGCTCTGGAAAGATCTCAGAGCTGGGCTGAGCAGCCCTCAGGGAAGAATAATCACACATGGGAAAGGGATGAACTGGGGCTCTCCACAGGTGTGTGGAGCCCTGGGAGGCTGCTGTTCTGCATTTGAAGTATTTCCACGGTCAGGCACTGGAAACTATTCACATCCCCAAGCTGCCACATAATCTTGTACTTTGATGCAGTTGGTGCCATTTGCTCCACCTCGGATCCACTATGTCATGACCGAACTGTTTTTGAAGACATTTTTTGCTGATGGAGGCCGTGCTTTCTTGGATCTGTTGTAAGTAGGAATCCTCTGGCAGGAGTGCCGTAAAACACTTTCATCCCTGCACCCATGAGCACCATGCATGGGTAAAACTAGCTCATCTCTCCTACCCCAAACAGGAGATACTCAGATTTCTGAGATAAGGCAAATGGCTTCTCTGCCATGATCCCCTCCTCCTCTTGTTTCTCAGCGCAGGAAATATTGTAGATTCAGGCTTGAAACCACAGGTGAATTGCTACAAGATCCCAACACTGTGGAAGAAGCTGTTGGCTCTGATTCTTAAACCTCTGGTGAGTCCCTAGCCTCAGGCTCAAGGCAAAGTGGTGTCAGGAAAGCCCTGTGATGCTTGAAAGGGTGGTGGTACTGGGAGATGCCTTTAAATGGAAACCCTGGGATTTCAGACCAAGGCAAACGCTACCACTTGGGAAGGTCTTTTCTGGCATCTTGCTAGGATTTATATAGTGCAAAAGGAAATGAGAAAAGGACCAGCCAAGAGTTGTAAAAGAATAATGCAGAGTCCACAGCAAGCAGTTCTTCAACACTGGACCTAGTGATGCCCAGTTTCCTACTGATTCATGCAACTGGGAAACACTGCAGCAGGCAGACTGGAGTTTGAAGCGCTATGCCTGTGTTTGAGGCCTCCCAAAGAGCTTGTTTTCATGGGAATTCCTCATGGTTAATAAGGGTTGATGCTCACTGTAACCCCTTCACCAGGTGAGCATCCTTTTGTAGGGTTTCTCTCCTCCATCCTGTTTTCTCTTTCTGTCCAATTGGGTTGTTATCAACTAACAGGATCAAAAAGGTAGCAGTGAATGTGAGACAACCAGTGTTTGCAGAAGTCTTGTTTCTGTGGGATAACACAGTAAAAGATGTTTTATTTACCAAAAATAATAAAAGGTGACTTGTTTCATGTCAGTGCTTTCTTCTGTGAGAAGCAAATATTGGGCTGAAAGAAACAAATCAAGAATCAACAACAAAGTCGGAAATGAACTAAAATGAGAGCTATGAGGAACATTTTTAAGCAATTTAATTCACTGTCAGAGCAGCATCCCCAGGGAGAGAGATGGGCTGCGACTGGAGGTCTCCCAAGATGACACAAGTTGCTGCGCCCCACATCCCAACCCTAACAGGACCCTCTTGCCTTTTCAGTTTCCCCGCCTGGCTGACTATCTGAGTGCCTTGTGTGGAATGAGGTAAGACAGCACCTTCCTCAGCTGCCTGCTGGGAAATGGGGTGTCTGTGGAAATGAACTGTACCTTCTGCAACGGGTGCCCATAGTGGGGTGAGGGACACCAGGTTCAAGACACACTCTGACCCACTCTCTGGAGGGGCTGTCCCTCTGTCCTGGACTATACTTTAGCCTTTAGGAATACATCTCCCCACACCCCTAGTATAATAACGCCTTCCCACAGGTCTTCAAACATGCTCTAGGTTGCTGCAAGGTGAGAAGCAAAAGACTAAGTCCTGCATCTCCCAGGGCCAGGATGCAAAGTCAAAGGCTTAACATTACAGCCAGGGAACTCAGGAAGCATTCCCTCTGGGAGAGGTTCCCCAGGAGACGCTGGGGCATCCCAGGAACCAGATGCACACCTGTCAGCAATGGCTTAGACCCACCGGGCCTGCCTTGGGTGGGGGAATGGAAAACAGCCTCTGATGGTTTCTGTCAGCGCCATTTCTGGTGATTCTCCACATCAGATTGCAGTCCCCCAGGGCCTGAGATAAGTTATGAAACACTTAAGAAATTCACTTTCAAAGCTAAAGCAAAGTTTTATGTAACGAAGGATTAAATGACATACCCATCACATCCCATTTTCATTATTCTCTACAGAGAGGAACTAGCAATAAAGATACTGATAAAGAATCCAGATACCCTCCAACACAAATGAGTTTTCCCTCCAGCTCTCTCAAAGGCTGCAGCCTTTTTGTTTCTTCAAGATGCCAAAGATTTACCTATGTTTTACAACTACCTCAGGCAGTCTGATACAAGCCCATCCCTCCTGTAGCAAATCTGGGATCCATAAAGGATTAAGGGACTTAGATAAGGTTATACAGTAAGCTTTCAGCAGAGCTGAGTACTAAACCCAGCCTCACAAGAGAAACCTTCTTTCTACCTCTCCCAGACATTTGCCCAAATCCCAAAAGAAACTTTAGAGAAATTGGGAGAGATGTACTTTTTGAATAATTGCTAAAATCACTGAGGCGTATCAACTTGGAGGATAATTTAAGGAATCTTCCCTTCCTCTTAAGGCTTAAAAATGTTACTGTGGTTTCCATTTGCAGGTCAGTGAACAAGATGTGGAAGCATCAGCATCAAATAATGGTATGTTTTGAGGACTTTTCTCTCTGGCATCATGCTATGAGTTGAGGCTTTACAGCAAGTACCAGATTGGGGGTCATTATTTAAGAAAGGGGTTGTGCAGTGGAGTGCTGAGGAGGAGAGATGGAGGGAAAGGCACAAACAAGAGACAAGCCTGGGCTACCTGGGCTTTGGGGTCAACCCAGGATGGCTTTTATGGTTTGCCCAGTGCTCATGCCCAAATGCCCATGCTCAGTGGTCCCAGTGCAGCTGATGCCTGCTAAAGAGGGGTCTTACCAATTTCTGACTCATGAGCCATTCAGTCATGGTTTGTCCATGTGTGGCAGGGAAAGGCATTCGCACACAGGCTTTTAGTGCAGGTCCTGCTTTGGAGAAAAAAGCAATAAGAGACCGCAAGAGCTGGGGCCATAGAGGCTCTGTACATAGCCTTTAGGGCTGGGACATTCGCTGACCCCCACCTTCCCTGGTAGTGTTGTGATCCCGGAAAAGTTTCTCCATCATGCAGACAAATGCTGTAACCAGCTGCTTTGCCCTGCCTTTTTCCCTCGTGCACTGATCTGCCTGCTGCTGCCTCCCCCAGCCACGTGAGAGCCTGGTGCACAGCCCAAAGAAGCTGAGATGCTCCAGGTGTTGACATGCCCTCTATATCATCTCTGCTCTCCTCCCCAAGGCGTACCGTACAGAGTTCATCAACAAGTGGAGGGAACTCAGGCTGCACGTCATGCTTTGCCCTGTCCTGGGTCCGGCTTTCACTACGGGGTACCCTGGGAAACTCCTAAGTAAGTGAATCTGGGAGGGAAAAGACCACTGTGGTTGTGACTGGACAGAAACATCCAACTGTGGGGGCTGCTGGGGAACTTTGCTGCCTACCTAAGCATTTTATGGGCGTTACTGGCAAACAGAGATAGACACGCAGATGAAGTGATTTGGTGAGAGTTGTTTCGTGCAGTGGGACTTGGACTCACATAAAACCAGCCCTCTGCAGTATCTCCCCCAGAAGCGGCTAGTTCTCAGGGGGCTTAAGGAACATGCTTGAAGTTTGAAAGAATATAGATGGCTGTGGCTACCTGCAGTCTGTCTTTTGCTTCTCTCAGCTGCCATCTCCTCCACGATGTTGTACAATGTCTTGAACTTCCCTGCTGGCGTTGTACCAGTCAGCACAGTGACAGAAGCTGATGAAGAAGAGCTGAAGCTTTACCAAGGATACTGTGACGACCCCTGGGACAGGACACTGAAGCAGGTCTGTTACACGAAAAGGGAAGGAGCAGAGGCCGTTCAGGGTGTTCAGAGTAATAGTCTCGCTGAAATCAGGGGTTCCTAAATGGCTCCATCAATACAGGCACAGTGAGAAGGAAAAAAAAAAAAGTCACCTCTACTTTATATATGCCTCACAAATCCCTTTTCTCCCAAGCCCCAAAGGTCACAAGTCAGTAAACATCAGAGAGGGACTGGGGGAGCACCTAAGGCCTGGATTATAGTCTGCAACCAGGAAGAAGCCATGGAGCAAAGCTTCCTTGAGTAGGTCCTTCCTATAGCCACAGCCTGCAGCACTGCACTGGAATTTTCTCCTGCTCCATGATCTGTTCTGCCAGGCCCAGGCTATCAGCAGAGCATGGATCAGGCACAAAGATGCTAAAGGAAAAGGGATCTGGTAGTAAGACAGCTCCAAGCAGAGCTGACTGGGGAGGGCTGACCTCACACATGCTGCCTGAGACTTGGCAGCCATTTCCATCATGAGAACAGCAAGAGCCTTCTCTCTGTCCCAGCACGCTTTAGAGAGGAAGCCTGCCCCTGCTTGAACAACAGGGCTCAGCCTCTAACCTCCCTGCTCTCGAGGATGAGCCCTTGGGTCAGAAGGGACTAGCCATGTAGCTCAGCCAAGCTTCCAAAAGATCTTGGAGGTCTGAGCTTCTGTGGGTAACACCTCACTGCTTGTGTCCTCACTGCAGGCCGTGGAAGGAGCTGTGGGACTGCCCGTGGCCGTGCAGTGCGTGGCTTTGCCATGGCAGGAGGAGCTGTGCCTCCGGTTCATGAAGGAGGTGGAGACGCTTAGCCGTGAGAAGACAGCAATATAGCCTCTCCAGTCCGGCATCTGCAGGGCCAGAGACAGCCAAGACACAGATAAGAGAGTGCTCTGTGATTTCTCCTCACTTCTGATCTGAAATGCATAAATTACAGCAAGGAGGGAAGGAGAAAGGAACAACTATTGACTCTCCCCCTCCTTGCCAATAAGCATACAGCCTGGAAGGGACACAGTGGGTTTCTAGTTAGCCATTAAAAGGATTGTAAGTTTGTCTAATTTCCTCCTGGAATCTCAGTGGCTGAGACAGAGACTAAGCAAGTGTCAAAATAATTTCTCCAGAACATCATCATGCAAACTCTTCACGCCACCAAACCCTTCTGCCAAAAAGGGCCCCTGCCTTGGCTGCGTTGCCTTCTTCCTTTGAAGAAAAATTCACACAATGTCTAAGGGCTCCAGACTGACATTGCAGCTTCACAAATCATTCTATAATCACATCCTGCTGCTCATTCTCATTTCTCCCCTCCTCTGCACCAGTAAACTGATCTGGCTGAAAACAACCAGTTCCTTCTACTGCATTAATGACTATGCAGTGTTCCCTGACCCAGTACACTGTGCAGCCAGACTGATGCTCATGTTGGCCCAAGATGCAATGCAGAGGGCAACACTGGCTTATGTTGGGTTCACATGGTCGTAAATTATGAATTGCCAGCTTCCTAGAAGGATGGACATGGATGGGGGTTTCACCCTCATTTTCATCCATGTAGTGTCTTGCAGAAGCATGGCAATGCTGAGAGAGGAAAGGATCCTTAAAGCTCAGTAGTATTTTCTTGCTGGCACACTGAAGTAACTTCATACAGATGTGACTGTGGGCTATTCTAACAGCATTGCAGGGGACAGTGTATTTGCACGAATACAGCCATGTCTGCCCAACCATATTTTGTTCACAAAAAATAAAAATGTAGATATTAAGCAAATCTTATCATAAGCGCCAGTAATCTATCATTTACTACTCACTGATGGGTTCGATTACAATACTGTGAGTACTGTGAGTGAACAGGTACTGCTTACTCAAAGTCATAGGAACACCTTCCCACTGCACATGAAATAGCATCTAGTGTGTTTGGGCCTGCTCACACCTTCTCCCTCAATCAAAGCTATCCTGTCTATGAGAGACGGCAATAATCACTTGCCTTTCCACAGCACTGAGCTCTTTCCACCAGCACATCTCAAGCATCACAAGGATATTTCCACCTCCACAGCAGCAGCTTCCTTAAGAACCTCTTCTTCAATAACCTCAGGCTGCTCTTTCTAAAATCGCGAAGAAGTGAGATAAGCAGAGAGAGCTGCAACTCAACTTTGCAGATAGTGAGATATGGACCAGAAAATCTGGGATCCCCAGATGGTGTTTATGAACCAGCTCATTCAGGATCAAAACAGACAGCAGGGAGAGAGCAACATCCGCACAGGGCGATTGAGCCCATTCTGAGACAGACAGGATGGATTGCTCTCCCTGGTAGGACCTCTCTCGCTTTCCAAGATTAAACACCTCGGCCTTAAACAAATAAAAGAGTAGGAGACTCCATGGCAGGTCTTTCTCATTTATTCTCAAAATCTGCATTAAAGAGCAGAATTCCTTTGGGACATTTTAAAAAGAAAAATAAATACAAAACAGCTTTGCTTTCCCTGGAAACGTGGGGTATTTCATTATAGCCAGCAGTGGGGAAGCAAGATCAGTTCCATTCAAAATGGCCCAGGGAGGTATGGTGTGGAAACTGGACCTGCCACAGAGCCAAGAGGTCTGTCATTCCCTCTACACTCGACGTAATTTGCAGAAATACATAGGTCCAAAGTTGGCTGTAAGGTGAGGAAGAACAAGCTCCCCCAGCCTGCAGTCTGAGGAGAAAGAAAATGTATCCTGGAAGAGTGTCCGGAAGTGGCTCAAGTCCTCGACATGGGTACTAATGTTAAATTCGGTTTCTGCAATTTCTATCGCTCTCTCGATCACATATTCATTCTGCAGCTGAGAGAGGGAGCACGTAGAATACACGACTTCTCCTCCTGGCTTGGTAGCAAGGATTCCAGCCCTATGGGCAAAATGAACAAACATACCATCACAAGAAAAGGACTGTAGTGGGACACCAGCATTTCTACCCTCCGAAATTAGGAAGCAAGCACTTAATTCCTAAGAGACRGAGAGAGACAAGCCTCCTTGATCTCTGCAGGCTCAGGAGCCTCACAGTGTTAGCGCAATTTCAAGACTGTTTTAGACCACAGCAGCACGCGTGAGACAAATGCTTAGACTGATAAAACATTAAAAATGGGAGAGCCACTACTGCAGAGCAGTTGAAAGAAATAATCTTACACTCACCTCCAAGTGAGTGAGAGAAGAGTAAACACAGGGCAAGAGGCTCTTGTAGTTAAAGCACTGTGATGGGATTCTCTAAGCTCGGCTTCRTTATTGCCACATTTCACAGTCAGCTAATATAGCCTCCCTAGTGAAATGGGGGTAATGAAATTCCCACATGCCCGGTGTTGCTGAGGGAAGATGTGGACAGCTCAGGAACCCTCCACGGCTGACTGCCAGAACCTGGGAGATCATCATAAGAAAGGACATTGCTATGTCCATTCTCTTTCTTAAACTCTCCTTATTACCTCCTTGTGGTTACTGCTGGAGATAGGAAGGACGTTTGGTTTGACCAAGCATGCTTTTACCTTCTTCTATTCCTTGTGGTTTGGTATGTTCAACTACTGCAGTTCCAAAAACTGCATGCATTTTCCACATTTGCCAATAGGAGCCTGAGCTCCCRTACAGGCACATGCAATGGGAGAAGGGGTTTCAGTGCTGGGCACTCAGAGAGCTGCTATCATAAACACACAAACGGCAACATAGCATAGCTTCAAGCTCACTCACATCAGCAGCTGCAATTGCAGCATTGGCAGCATCTGACGCTCCTTGGATCTCCTTCTGCTGAAGATGTTGTTGTCCTCCTCCATGACAGAGTGCCTGTCAGTCGTGCAGGGTACATCCACAAGGACCTGCAGCAGCAGAGATCCTGCATCGATTCTGTGCTCAGTTCAAGCTCAGAGAATCTTCTATCACAACCTTCTCTTTAGGCAGCTCCTCCACCCTTGCCACACACAGAAGCTAGATTAATGCAGCTCTTTGTACCTTGCCTAGCTCATCATATTGCCAGAGTGCAGGTATATACCTATGCTGAATTGTTATTTGTTTGACTGCTTCTGAGTCTCCAGGGTGAGCAAATAGACACAAAAGTGCTGAAAAAATTCACATTCTCGCACATATCCTCATTTGAAGTTTCCACTCAGTGCATCTTGTTGATACTTGCTACCATGGCAGAGAGTGACCCATATGGATGCAGCTATGCACTGCCAAAGCTTAACCACCTCCTGGAGCAACAAAACCACCTCCCACAAGCAAAACAAACTGCTGAAGTGCAAGCACAGCTGGACACCAACGCACCCCTGACTGAGAGAGGCAGGAATCTGGGGCCAAGATGTGGTTGAGAAGACAGACGTAACTATCTAAGCCTCAGATTTAACCCCTTACAGGTTATAAATTAGGAAGGGTTCTTTTAAGGGCTGTTATACAAGTAGATACAGGTACAACTTAGGATGTCCCTACTTCAGATCCTGCAGGAAGTAGGCGAGTATAGCTAGAAGAAACACTATATACGGCTAAGCCTTACCTCTTTCTCTACATGTCAGACTATGGAGAACTGGGCCTACCCAGTTACACTGTTAGATAAGCTACTGTCTTCCTCTGAAACAGGAGGAAACTGAACTCGATGGGCTTATCTTCATGTTTTTGGTCACCTACCTTATGGAAAGTTCCACCTTCCAGTTCCCCCCAGTTCCTTCCATCCCATGAAGTGACACACACAGTTTCCCTGATTTGCTTGGGAACATAGCTATTGAGAATCTGGTGCAGCCTCTTCGTGCGAGAAACAGTGACATCATTGGCTGCCAGATGCCCTGAAGTAAGAGAGACAAAATGGCACATTGAGAAATTCACTCTAAAAATACTAAATCTGACTCCTACCTCTTATAACCACAAAAGATTAATGGCCAGATGGGCATTTCCTGGGGGACCAACATACACTGCAGACCAGAGGCTGCCGAACTTCAGTAGGTGCAGTGAACACTGCAAGTACAAAAGCTACATCAAAGCTATACATTGTCTTTCTCCCAAAGACAACAGAAAAAAAAGCTTCCTGCAAAAGGCAAAAGCTTTTGTCTCTGTCTACATCTCAGCACTGAGGCAACAGGAGCTCCCAGCTCTACGTGAAAGAGAAAAAAAAAAAAAGAAAAAAAAGATGCCTTTCCTCCCACCCCTGTTTCTGGACAGGTGCTGAGCCAGGAACTGCATCATCACGGATGAAACACACCACATTTGGAAAGATCCACACTGAAATAACTCCCAGAGAATCATTCCTTATTGCCCTCAGTGTAGCTCTCATCTTAATCCTTGGATAGGAGGAGTTACCACAGCAAACTCTCTCATCCCAGTTTTGCACAGCAGTACCAGGTTGATGGGTGGGGAATAATCCCTTTACCTACCACAAAACCCCGTCTGCAGGATAGCCAGAGTCTTGCCACCTGGAGCTGCACAGAGGTCAAGGACAAAGTCATCAGGTTGAACGTTAAGTGCCAAAACAGGCAAAAGAGATGCTGCATCCATGAGATAATAGTTGAGGATCCCCAGAGTGTCCGGCCTGGTTTGCGCAAAACAACAACAACCGTGTGAGGAAAAAAAGCAAGTGAAAGTTAAGATGGGTACATACAAAAGAAGCTGATGTTAACACACACTCAAACCCTGAGACCAGCAATAATAACGTATGGCTTCCACTACTAATGTTCAATGAAACATTAGAAAAATCTGGCTGGATATAGTATAGCACTTCTCATAACCAAGTAATAATGTCTTTTAAAAACACAATTTTAACTCTTTAGCTAATTCAAGCATAAATGTGCCAGTATGACATGTATTTAATACTGGGGTGAAGAAAACAGGATAACAACCCTTCCTCTCCCCAAGGCTTTTGTTTTGCTGAAGTCTTACAACACTGGGATGAGAACAGTAAGTTTTGTTTCTATTCCCAGAATTCCTGCCATTTCTGTCATGAAACTGCTACAAAACAGGCTCTTCTAAGAAACCCAGACTTGTAAGGTGAGCGTCCCTTTTCAAGGCRAAATTTAGAAAAGGGCACTGTAAATGTTTGTGTGCAGCACAAGACCCCCCAACTCTCCAGTCAGTGTGGCCACCTTACCGTGCAGGACGAAAGCGAGTGACATCTCCTCTGGGGAACGTGTAACACTTGATATTGGAGGTGATGGGGGCAGAAAGCGGTGTCGGTGTCTCTGCCCGTTTCACAGCCTGGCATTCACCGGGCGCTTCCCGGGACGCACTTTCCTCCCTCTCTGCTTGTTCCGCAACCGAATCCTGCTGCAAACCTTGTGCCTTTTGGGAGGCTTCAGAAACAAAATCCACAGCGTTTAGCAGCTCCAGCTCTTGGGYGACACGGTCAACATCAGCGAAGTTGTTGACAAGGGCGCCGTATTTCTGCTCAGACAGAAGGCTGACCCGGATTGAAGGCCAGGTGTCCTTGAACTGCAAGCTGTAGTTCATGTCGAAGTTCTGCAGAGCCAGTCTGGTGGACGGGATGCGGGGGGCAGTGGCAGCCTTAAGAGAAAAAGAAAAGACGACATGAGGGATATCACGACAAAATTGCTCGATACCCCGGTGCTCCCCGGCCTCCACGTTTTTCAGGGAGACTCAAACCCTTGGCGCCGTGCTGCCACAGGTCCCTGCGGCCTTCGCAGCCCTTTCGCCGCGGGAGCGGCACCGCGGGAGCGGCGTCGCAACGGAGCAACGGGGCGAGGGCGCCGGGGGCTCAGCGGCCGAGCCGGGGCTGGGGCTGAGCTCGGGGGGCGGCAGGGGCCGGAGGATGGGAAATGGCAGGCGTCCCTCCACCCCCAGGGTCCACGCCCGGCGCGAAATGGCGACCCCGTCGCGAGGACCCCTCCATCACCCCCCCTCCCCAGGGTCCCCGCCCGGCGCGAAATGGCGGCCCCGCCGCGAGGACGCCCCCCTCGCCCCCCACCCCGGGGTCACGGCCCGGCGTGAAATGGCGGCCCCGCCGCGAGGACCC
>NW_020450982.1:4567827-4601765 GCF_003343035.1 Apteryx rowi
GGCGGCCCCCGGCGGCGGCAGCTGGGAGCGGGCGGCAGCGCCGGCGCGGCAGCCCCTGTTACACCGACTGTAGCTGCTTCCCCCTCCCCAGCCTTCTTCCAAAACCCCTGAGCCACAGGGGAAGGAAAAAAAGAAGGAAAAAAAGCTAACGTTACACTTGCTCCTAGCTTGTTACACTCATCCGAAGAAAGCTCCGTTTCAATCCCTTAGGGATTAAATTAGGAATCCATTAGCAAAAGGATTATGGACTACTACATTGATAAAACATCTACCAAGTTTTAAAAAGTGTTATTTTACTTTGATGATTTAAAAAACAGCTGAGAAAGTATTGGCTGCCCTGGGAAACGTCCCCATTCTTCCGGTGCTGAACAACCTCTTACTCCAAATCAAGGCAGGAGTCGCGTGTGAGCTCGCCCCCACGCAGCAGTAGTCCCCAATCATCAGACAGGGTGGATGGTAAGGGGGGGGATGACTCCAACCTCGCACCCCAGGAGCGCTCAGAGCCGCAAGGACGGCTCGCAGCCCAGGCTCTAGCACCGCTGTGACCACTTGCGCTCGAGAGCGGGTGGGAACCAGCTAGGCACGTCTGTCTGCAGCCACCTGGTTGCTTTTGTGCAAGCCTGCGCCAGAGAAGAGGCTGTTTAAAAAGAGAAGTCTTCAACCAGTGCAAAGACAATTTTTCCCAGTTGTTCAACTACACCATAGAAGTCACACTTCTCCTAAAAAAAGGGCCACTCCACATCTTCTGGTAGGCAGCAGGTGTTTCTGGAAGTTTAATTCAGTCACAACTTACTGTATGAACAATATCCATCTTGTAGGGCTTTCTGGCGCTAACAGAAAAACTCTTACCTTTAGGATTGCATTCCAGCCACTGCTCATAATGGCTGTACAAAAAGGATGTTCACAAAAGTGAAGAAAAGCCTCTCCCATCCACTCCCACAGATGACCCAACCCACACTGATTTCATCTTAACCTGGCATTGGTGCAAGTCAGAACCACAAGGATTAAGAAATAAAAGCAAGATATTTCCACAGGAACTTTTAATGTTTAATATGGAAAATTACAGAACATTAACATGGATTTTGCGTAGCTGCACATCTTCCATGAAAACAGGCACAGTGACTTGCTGACACTCAGTCACTGCCAAGCTGCCAGAAAGCTGTTTTGTTTATATTTCACATTCACAATAAATGGGCAGCAAACAGTACTGTGAATCCAAGAAGAACCTCCATGGATTTTCTGTTGGATCGTGGAAGCAGATGGACAATTACTCCAGTGTTCACTTCAGTTTATCAAAGAGTTTGTGAGCAACCTAAAAAAAACAAAAAAAAACCCAAAAAAAGCACTTACTAACTGTTAAGTTCTCTCGGTTCAAAAGATCTGGAAACCTGCACGCTTTTTCACCCATCACTTGGTTTTCTACACCACTAATGTGCATGRCCCTACACCTCTCTGCTCTTCTCAATGTTTTACAAGTATCAGAAAATCATTTAAAAAAAAATAAGCTGAGATTTCTTACAAAGCATCACTTCAGATAAAAATGGTTAACTCTGAGTGGGTAATGCAAACATAGTAAAGTGTTATTTGTATGGCACAAAAACGTGATCTATTTGTACTGTTGTTTAAAGCCTACAGAATTTCAGATGGAATTGTAACAAGTAGGAAACAGTTACCATGAAATCACAGTTCTTCAGAGCTCCTTTTGACTGTGACTTAACCGAGYCTCACCCTCAAATTGTTTTCACTCTCAGGAATATGGTTAAACACTTTCCTGCTCACAGTTTCAGCAGGGATGTTACACCCACCCATGCTGCACTTACACAGTGGTCCCTAGCATGCAGGAAGTCAAAAAGTTCCTCTGTACATTGCTCTTCTGTTTGGGACCTCGAGGAAACCCGTGCATCACACAACTCCAGACGTTCCCGCGCCTTCACACATTTCTCAGTCTGCTCACAGTGCTCCCTAATTGTGGTTAAAGGATCCTGCAGACACAGAACTGCGATGAGAACAGAGAGACCCTGCAACGCAGCTATTTTCTCCCCACAGAATTGTTTTTTTCCATTTATGGCCTGATGGGAGCTATACACCCATACCAGACCCCAGATTCAAACTACTTCCATCCTAAACTTTGCATCACCAGCATAAACCAGCAAACAGCAGCCCAAACCCACATAAGCGTGCTCGAGTGCCGAAATCCACAGTGCATCTCCTTGGCGCAACAAGCCACCATACAGCCTACAGAGCAGAGCGGCCCGTGCCCAGGCCATGCGTGCAGCAGGTGCAGGGAGTCGCACCCGAATGAGGGTGCGGGAAGGACCCAGCTACGCCGCCCCCGCCCCTCCCGGTCCACGCCGCCGATCAGGCCCCGGGCCCCCGCCGGGCCCCACTCCCCGCAGCGCTGCCGCCTCCAGCGTCTTACCACCAGCTCCTCTTCCTCCTCCTCCTCCTGGGGATAAACCAGAGCACAGCCGTTACCGACTCGCATGGCCTCACCCCCCGCCCCGCACACCCATTCCCGCCCGCCCCGGAGCGCCTCGGCTCAGCGCGGCCCCGCCGACAAACCCCCTCCCCCCGAGCCTCGCGACCGGGCTACGGCGCCCGGCGGCGGCCACAACGCATCGCCCGTACGCGGCTACGGGGCTCGGCAAGGGTCAGTGCACGCGGGATGAGCACCTGCAGGCTGAACGGGGGCCGGCAAGGGTCACACCGAAACCGACGTTCTATCCCCACAGAGCGGCTGCAATACGGCAACCGGCAGGGCTCAATCCGCGCTACCACGAAGATGGACCGGGGATGCACCCGCCCCACTCCGCGCTACCCGCTCTACAGCCCCGTCGCCCCGGGGGGAGCGGGAGGTAGGGGAGAATACTGGTCCCGGCACCGCTCACCTCGGGCTCTCCAGCGTGAACGACGTTATCGCGCAGCCCCATCTCCCCGCGCCTCCGCTGCAGTCAGGCAGAAGGACTCACCAGGGTCACCCGCCGGAAACGCCGCTTCCCACCCCGGAAACGGAAACGCTTTCCGCGCCGCAGCGACGTGCCGGGTGACCTTCCCAAGAGAGCCGCGCTTTAGGTCGAGTGCTTCCCTTCCCAATATGGCACCCCAATATGGCTGCGCGTGTGACCTCCTCAAGATACCTGCCGCAGGACGCTGTGTCTTGTTTTTGTTCTCCTTTCTGTGAAAGCAACACTGGGTCCCGGTCGCCGTGACCTCCCTGGCCAGGCTGCCTCTGTTCCTAGCCCATCCTGCAGACTGCGAGACAGAGAGGCCGCTCACGGTGACCTCCCCAACATGGCCGACGGCGCCATCCGTCCCTCCCCCTCGCCAAGATGGCGCGCGTGGCTGCGCGCTCTCCGCCCTGCCCAAGATGGCGGCAGTGGCGGCGGAACGGCGGCGCTGAGGGGGGCTCGCCGCGGCCATGGAGGGCGGCGGCGGCAGCGCGGCGGGGCCGCCCAGCCTCTTCGCGCTCAGCGGCGCGGCGGTGAGCTGCAGCATGCGGGCGCTGGAGAGGGACGTCTGGGGTAAGGCGCGGGGCCGGGGGGCGCGGGGCGCGGGAGCCTGCCCGCACGCTGCCGCCCTCTCCTTCTCCCGCAGCGCTGCCTGGACACGTCCTGCGCGGCCTCCTGCCGCTCCTCAACGTCTTCTACCTGGAGCGGGCCGAGGGCGCTGCGCGCCGCGCAGGTGGGCCGCGGCTGGCGGGGGGCCTGGGGCGGGACCGGAGAGGGGGAGCGAGCCCCCAAAGTGGAGACACGGACCCCAAAGTGGAGGGGCACCCTCCAAAGTGGAGACACGGACCCCGAAGTGGAGACATGAGCCCCAAATTGAAGGGACAGCCCCCAAAACTGGAGAGATGAACCCCAACCCGCAGGGACACTTCCCCCAGACTGGAGAGGTGAACCTGTAATTGGAGGACCAACTGCCCCCCAAGCTGTGGGGGGCTTCCCCCCCCCCCCCCCAGCTGGAGGAACAACACCCTCCAAACTGGAAAAATCAGCTCAGAACTAGAGGGACAAAAGCACTCCCCTCCCCAGCCAAATGGGAGGGACACCCCACACCCTTACTCCCTCAATTTGGAGGGACAAAGTCTTGCAAACTGAAAAAATAAACCCTAAACTGGGGAGATGAACCCCTCTGAATGGCGAGATGAACCCAAAGAGCATAATTATATCCCTTGCCTGGGACGCTGGTTACTTGACTTTGCCACCTTACCACAAACACATGGAAATCCAGCAGGAAAGGCAGCTACTCTGGCCCAGAATCCCAAGTCATGGACGCAGGCGGGGTTTTCTGGTAATGTAGGGTATGTTGTAACTCCCTTGGCTCACCAATTTGCTTCTTCTGAAGACCAACAAAAACAGCCATTTTCTAAGTCCTATCTCTTAAAAGACAATGTTTTTTATCTTGTTACATCCTTCATAACAAATGTAAAACATCTTCCTTCTGCTTTAAGGGTCTGAATTTGCTTCCCCCTAGAAAGCTGTTCCCTCATCTGTCCAAACACACATATGAACCCCAAGGAGGGAAACTCTGCAGGAGGACTTTAGGCTGGGAAGAAGGGGTAAAGGTGCCTAGTTTCTTTTTTTCAGGCCTCTCAACACAGCCAATTTGGCGCAAGCTCTGGGATGATGTGATGAAAACCAGGCCACCCAACTCAGAGGTGAGGAAAAGCTGCTTATGGGGAGCGGAGAAAGAGCACAAAGCAAATRCCCTGAGTTTGGAAGAATTTTCTTTACACAGAAGAACTGAAGAAGCTCCATTGATTTGGCATAACAAAAGAATGGTTAGGAGACAAGTTAACCATAGCCTATAAATAGACACCCAGGAAGAAAATTTCTGATAGTGTGTTCTTTAATAATTTAGCTTCACTTTCAAACCGCTGAATATATTAAATTAAGCTAGAAGGGGAATGAAGAGATAGCAGCAAGAGTAACTCAGCTTTTGAACAAACACACTTAGGAAGCATGTTGTGGACTGGTAAAGTAGWTTCAGTTGTGCTAGTAGTTTTGTTTGAGGCAATATTTACTATAAGCTTAGCAGATAGCAATAATTTGATTTAGAATGAGAAAGATCTTAGCTGACTTTTTCTTAACATGGCTCTGTTGAATGGGTTTTGTCCTGGTTGACCCTAAGGTGATGTAATTGCAGAATATAACCTGTTGGAGGAAGAAGTTCCTTGAAACATTCTTCTCAAACATTCTTCATGGTGTCTTGGATGTTTCTTCTGACTGGCGTCTCAACGACCATCATTTTTCACCGTTGCTCCACAGCTCACGGCACGTTACCCAGCTCACTCTCTGCAACGTGCTGCAGGGGGTGATGGAGCTCACTGCTGAACACAACCAAAGGGTGCTTGAAAACCTGGCTGGCTCCCTGCGGATACTGAAGTTTCGGCACCTGCTTTCCTCTGACCAGTCTATCAGACGTTCTCTGGTTTTACTTCTTCACCGGCTGATTCACCATGGCTCTGTCAGCCAAGTGTCCATGTATTCCTGGCCTATTCCTGACACAGTTCTTCTCATTCTCATTTTGAGCATGAGTGCTGGGTATTGGTGCTCAGGAAAGGTGCTTACGTATCACAGCAGCCCTTGTGGCTTTTGCAGAGAGGGCAATGCCCAAAGCCAGGAGTCAACACAAGAGGGATCAGAGATGGACYGTTGCAATGAGAAGGAGTGGAGTGACGGCAAGAACCAGCAGGCTTCCCTCAGCGCACTTGAGGAGGCTGACGCTCAAGTGGAGGCGAACAGACATGGGGCTGACACTCCCCAGAGCTCAGCCCTTTCTGGACTGAGAAGTCATCCTTCCCAAAACCTAGTACGTGAGGAGGGAAGCAGCGAGGCGTCCTGTGACCCCACCAGTGTTAAAGACCCCCCCAGAGGGTGGTCTTCTCATCGCCTCTCAGAAAGGCTGTCCTGTCGCCCCATTCTTCGAAAGCCACGTAGACGTCTGAAATCTGCAGTAGGGAGGAGACGCCGCTGCCCCAGACGAAGCAGGGGGACTTATGATGACCCGGAAGACCTTTATGATTTTGTTTTTGCTGTTGCTAGAGAGAATGCTTCAGAATTACTCTTTGACAACAGTGTCGCAGAAGGAGAAAATGCCAGTAACTGTGCTAGTTCCTCCACAGGATCTCCATGCTCTGGCAGTGCTGGTTGTAAGAAAAGAGGAGGATCTGCTGGGAACTTTTCTCTGAAAACTGCTCACCGCTTCCGAAGCGTGTCCACACTGGAATTGTTCTCCATTCCTTTGACTGGGGATGCGTGTCGGACTCTGAGTAACCTGCTGAGCTCCTGGGTGTCATTAGAAAACCTGGTTCTGTCTTACAACGGTTAGTGGTATGAACAGGGTACTTCCGGCCTTGTTTTAATAGTATGACTTACTGCTCAGGTTTACCCTCCTTTTATTTATTTATTTTTACTGGAATGAGCATTTTAAGAGTAACTGGTCCTGAAAATGGCATTGGCAGAGACACATAAAGAGTGCGAGGAGTCGTTTGAGGGGAGAAGGAAGCCAGCAATGACAGAGAAGGGTCATTATGTGTTGGAGGAAATGGTGCTGAGATGAAAATATGGAATTGCACAGCCCCGCAGGGATGAGGAGAAGGAGGGAACGGGATGTAAACCCAGTAGGATCTCAAGGGCATGCGATGTGGCTAGGAGACAAAACAGAATGCAGGGCAAACTCCATTCACATATTGAGCCCACCTTCCTTGTGGGGAAGTGTGACAGGCCCACCCTAAGCCTGCCGGTTTTTCCAGGCAAGTGGATTCTCATGTGCTGTGTTTTCATGTGGGAGCAGAACCCTTGCACTGTGGGGTAGGTAACGGGATGGGAGACTGATAATAAACTAATGTGAATGAAGTGTAGCAAGTTCTGTGGGTATTGAACTGGGAAGAACAGAGTTGTGATGATTTTGTATGTCCACTGGTCAGGACAGGAATCTGTGACTTACTGGTTTTGCATCTGCAAGTGTTGATCTGTATGAAAGATCAGAGCCAAACACTAACTGCATAAATTCTATTCCTTAGAAAACAGTTTGGTCCATTCATTCTTGTGATACGGATTTTCCCCTTTATGATCTAGTGAAAGGCTACTGGATTAGTTTTTACCAACAGGAGGTAAATGTTCAGTTTCGACCTTGAATCCAGTCCTCCTACCTGCCCATGAGAGACAGTACAGCAAGAAATATGGGAGGTATGCAAAGTGAGGAAGTCCAGGCAAAACGCACTCATGGTCTTTACCCTGACCATAGCCTGAGATCTGAATATCCCTGGGTTAGTGCACTGGACAGTTGCAAATGATTTTGATGGTGGCCCTCCTACTTCTTCCCAGGAGAATCAGAAGTCTGCCTGCTGGTCTCTCTTCTAGCAAGTGTTTGTACTAAGAGGGGAAGTGCCAGCAGAGAATGGGGCCCTTCTGCCCCAGAACAGCCCATGGCCTTGTGCTCAAATGCCTTCTTGAGAAGGGGAAGAACCAAACCTCTATCTCTCTCTCTCTCTCTCTCTTAAGCTCTAGCTTAAGAACTTGTGGATAAAGCATGTGTAGCAGAAACCTTCTTCTCCTCTGGCACTTTGTGGATTTAGCCCTTGACTTGCTAGTTGCTAGTTGCTTGGCTGGGCACTGAACTGAAAGCTCCACTGGTGGTGTAACTCCAGCCATGTGTTTCAGCTTTGGGTCTCTACGTGTGTGACACCAGTTTTGCTTTCTGTAAAAATGTTGGTTCCAGGCCTGGGAGATAACATCTTCTGCATCCTGTCTGGGCTCCGGGCCCTCTCCCGCCACTCGGACTGCTGCCTCCACGTGGTGCGTGTGAGCGACGTGTTCTCCCACATGCCTTGCATGGACCTTGTTCGCTGCATCCTGAGTGCCTTTCCCCGGCTCCATACACTCTCAGTCAGCTTCGATCTCAAAAACCAGCTGGAGGGGAACAGGCCAGAAGGGAATCCAAGCTGCAGTGAGGCAGAAATCTCAGGTAGGAACAGATTTTGAGCGATGAGCAGGATGTGGCTGTTAGAGCTGGAAAAGCTTGGCACAAAAGATTTGAATTCCATAGTGTCCCAAGTGGCATTTAATTAAGTGATTACAACCTCACCTTCCTGGTTTAGTGTTGTAGTTGGTCATTTCCAGTCTTTCACATGGACTTTGGAGCCCAAGTCTTGGACAAAGTCTTTTTGCTTTATACAAGGCTAGTCAGAACCTGCTAGCAATGCCTGTCCATGCAGCCTGTAGGGAGCATATCTCACCAGACCTTTAAATTGTTCAGGAGCTTCTGCTCTGTCTATCCTATTGTTTGTGAGGCTCTAAGCCTTAGACAGCTTTGGCCTACCTTTGGGTGGAAGGAAAGTATTTTTTGATCGTCACAATACCAGAGGTGATGGCAAAACATTTTTCAGGCCTCTGGGTTACAGTCTGGGAACTGTAGCAGGGTGTTTTCAGCTCAGAGGTGTCTCATCACTCTTGTTAGCCCCTGTCACGGATGAGTGATGCACTTCACTCATAAGAGAGAAGCAGCAATATGTTTTATTGAGATAAGAGTGATTTAACAAGGTTCAATGGCAAGGTACACTGTTGTTTACTGCATTGAGAGTAAAACAATAACTACATATAAGGTTCAAACAAAATTGTCAGGGAGACCTTCCCGTTGAGTCACAAGATTCAGAGTGGACCCCCTTGCTTTCCAAACTCTTTCTCAGAGGAGTCTAGGTGCGGCTGGATCCAATCGTAGTCCCAGACTTGGTCAATGGTTTATGTCTAAAGGATTATGTGCAGAATCAATCAAAGAAGCAACTTAGCAAAGTTTCAGCATGCTATTAGTCACTTACTGAGGATCTGTCGCGGGTAAAGAATCTCTCGACCTTGAGGAGTAACCTTGAGAGGCATCCTTACTCAAGAGGAGATTCTGCTGTGCAGCCCGCTGCCGTGCAGGAGAGCTCAACAAGCTCTGGGCTGCTTCCTGTTTATGGGGTAAGATGATTGACTCGTAGTCATATTTGCATACCAATCATATTTGGGTTGGCGCATGCTCAATTAGCCCTTGACTATGTGCTGTTACCTGTGTTCCCAAATTCTGATTTGAACTGGGAGCAGCCATCATGACTGCTACTGATGGTTATCACCTGAGTGGGATTATGGAGAGGTCAGGTTGGGGGGAGGGGAGGGAGCACACCATCACAGCCCCTGAACAGAACAGAAAAGCAGAAACCAAAGCCTGAGTGAGTATCGAGTGGGGTCAGTGAAGACTCTGCTCTCGGGGAACACTGACTGGTTTGTGGATAGATGGTGAACTTTTCTAAAGTGGTGTTTTGCTGCTAGAACATGGTAGAAATTGGTGGCCCCGTGGTCTTTCATGACTCCTGAAATGGGCCTTCACTGATTTAAGTTATCCTAAGTCTGCATTGCCATACAGCTCTGTGGGGCAGCAGGCTCGGTACAGGCACTTTCTACCAGTTTAAATGACAGCCATGTCAGCTGGGCTTCTTCCTTGCTCCAGCAAGCTTTACTGAGGACAGGTACTCAGACTGAGCTCTTTCACTGTTTGTTTTTCTTCCCTTAGAGAGCTGCCTAGAGCAGCTGGAAATCCGATTCCCCAGGGAACCTCTGCACACTGCGTTCCTGCGGCCAGTGCTGAAGGCATCAAGGTCTCTCCAGCAGCTGTCCCTTGACAGTGCTGCACTGCCCTGTCCTCAGGAGYTTGAGCACCTTTTACAGGCACTCAAAGGTACTGTGCTAAAGCATATGTAGCGTCGCTGGAACAGAGGGAGTAGCCCCCTTGCTGTGATAGCCCATCCTTGGGGCCTCATTGCTTGCTTCTTAGTTGGCTTGGGCTCTGCTACAGCCTGATGCAGACACCCCCAGTTGCTGCTTGCTGTTAAGCCGGCCAGGCTCAGCTTGACTCTGGGAGCAATTCCACTGCATTCATAAGGCTTTGCACCCAAGCTGCTAGGGCACACCTGCTGGGAGTACTTGGATGCTCAGGCACCTGAACCTCCTGGATGTAAGCTCTGGGTTCTTGCCATGTCCCTCAGCCTTTTCAGCATGGAGCCAGCTCGGGTGGGTCCCTTTCTTCCATGTGGACATCCTCGAAGTCACTTAAGGAAATGGGTATCAGCCATCCCATTTTGTGCTGAGCATGTGAATGATCCTGCACAGCAGGTTGGTCCCTCTTTATTTATTCACAGTCCAATCAATTTCTGGGTGTTAACTGGCAATTGTGTCAGGTTCTTTTTAGCCCAAGGCCATGCAGTGCTTTACCCAGGAATTTGTCTTGCTTTTAGAGTGCAATCCAAACTTGAAGAAACTGAGCTTTCATGATGTGAACCTGGCTGACCACCAGAAAGAAGTTCTGCTTTTGCTTCAGGACCCCATCCTGCAAGGTACGGCAAATTCCTAGGCACTGATGCCTGAAAAGGTTCTCTGGGCTGCCCTGCAGGTGGCTGCTTTTGGTTGGCTGATGTTTTAAGAGGTGATCTTAGGATGCACAAGGTTTAGCCAAATGCCATTTCCCCATGGGCAGATCTGTAGCTGTTGGCAGAGAGGAAATATGTCTGTTTCTCTGAGCCAGCAGGGCAGAGAGAGGAGCAGATGCAAAGTTGGCTGTGCTGCAGAGAGGAGTCCATAGTCTTGGCTACAAAACAAAAGGCTTCTAACCTGCAGAGCGTGTCTGCTTTTAACTAGGTCAGCTGGCTAAACCACCTTCCTGGGTGTGATCACTGCTGTCTTCAGGTAACAAAACAGAGGCTCTGTTCTGTGCTACCCACTGTGAGCATGTTGTAACCTGGTCCCCGCTCCTGAGGAAGCTTTGTTTTTGCATATGTATTAGGGGCTGGAGCCATCTGCAGGATGTAATTATGGAATAATGAAGTGTGCAGGGAGTACTAAAATGCACTGTCAATCCATTTCTTCTGTAGAAATCACATTCTCCTTTTGCCGGCTGTTTGAAAGTTGCACTACTGAGTTTTTGTCGGAAATAATCAATACAGTGAAGAGAAACTCATCACTGAAGAGCCTCAAACTGCCTGGGAACCGTCTTGGTGCGTACTGTGAATTTAAATATTTAGGATAGTTTGCAGCTTGTATCTAACACCTGCATTTCCCCCACCTAGGAAATCACAGGCTGGTTGCCCTTGCGGACATTTTCTCTGAAGATTCTTCTTCTTCTCTTTGCCAGCTGGATGTCAGGTATTCTGCCCTAAACACCCTGAATTTCATGTTTCAGGAGGCCAGAGCTGAAGTGGGCTCAGACAGCCTGAGCACAATTCTGTTCCTTCCCAAAGGGAATATGTGCCTAAGAAAAGTTTAGGGAACACTGTAATAGGCACATAAAACCTAGGGGACCTCCAAGAGTCACCGAGGGCAGGCCTTGCCCTCTGAGGCATCACACCGTCTCCTTCATAAATGAATCAAGCTCCATCTTAAAAGCAGCTTTGTTTTTCTGCTCTCTTGGGAGGCTGCTGCAGACCCTCCATGCTCTGAGGGTTAGAACTAATGTCCTTACATACATTTATTCTTAGGCATCAGCTTAATAGCTCTGTTCCCACTGTCCCAGTCTGTTGAGAGTGCTCTCATTGCCCTGTAAGATGCTAAGAACTCTTCTGTATTCTTTTCATCATCTTTGGTCCTTAACCTAAACTGCTCCTTACTTGAATGCAAATGGCCATGAACACAGACAACAATCTCTATGAAGTGCATGGGACCTGGTATTTCTGTAATACTAGTGACTGAGTTTTGCTTAATTCCCCCCCCTCCTTAAAGACCCATTTTGTTACATCCTTATGGCTTGGCTTGGTGACATAGATAGCCTTGACACTTAATTTGACTACAGCCACCTCTTTAGCAGCCTTGAATCATGAAGCTTTCTCTCCAACTGGCTGTTTTTGTGCTTCTCATAAAATTAACTCCAGCACTCAACTTCATATTTATTTACACATTGTGCAGGGGAAATGATCTTTTAATCTGCTGGAATACTGGGACCTGACACCTGTTCTCCAGATGCTCCCACAAGGAAGAGATAAATGATCTCTTACCACTGAGGTTTGCACTGGGACCCGTGGGCTGGGCTAGGCCTTTTGGTCCAGGCACCTGCCAGCTGCTGTGAGACTGGAGAGCACAGCTTAGCTAATAGTCTGGGTCTAAGATTTTAAGGCCCTCAACTAGGTCTACTCAAGTCACTGGTAAAACCAGGTGACTGAGTTTAACTTGTCAGTGGTTCCCAGCATAGTTAAACACTTTTAATAACTTCCAGCCCTTACTATAACTGTGCTTGTTTTGTTTTACATCAAAATTAATGCATCATCCTCACTCTGTATTGCTGAAGGAAGCTTAAACCTCCTACTGTACTTCGCACTGAAACATTCCAGAGTACCTGCACGGGCATTTACTGGAGGGAGCAGGCATTGAAACTGATCAAATTATACCCTACAATCTTACTGACTTTTTTTTTTTTCCCCCCCCCTGTCATCCTTTCCCTGGAAAGCTCAAATTGCATCAAACCTGATGGGCTCCTGGAGTTCACAAAGAAGCTGGAAGGCCACATCCAGCAGAGAGGGGGACACATTAAATTCACCCACCTCCGACTCTTTCAAAATTGGCTGGACCAGGATGTCGAAACAGCTCAAGAAGCACTTCGGCGTCTCAAAGCTGTGTGCAGTGTTGTCAATGACACATGGGACTCCTCCCAGGCCTTTGCTGACTACATCAGTGTCATGTGATGGATACAGGAACAAGAGAAAACTGATCAGCTTGTACTAAAACCATTCAGTCCATGGCCTATTTCATAGTGCTGGTGGGATTTTTTCCCCCTGGTCCAAGCAGGGTGTGCAGTGTTTCTTGTCACTTCTCTGTTGATTTGAAGAGGTGCTGCAGTGAAATGATATACAAGATCTGGTGGATCAACAGCTGTAGTTCAGGGTTGTCTAACTCCACCCTCTTCCCAAATGGGCTACTCAAACTAGGACACACGCTTCAAATAAACTTTTGTGACATCCTGCAGGTCTCTGAACAAGCAGTTAATTTCACTGTGTRTAGTTAAGAATTTATTGTCGTTTCAGCCAATTTCTCATAAATAAGAACTCCTCCCTCCACATAAAGAAGAAACAAACAAGCTAAATGAAGACCCCAGCCTGGACCTCTTTTACTTTGTTAAAAAAAAAAAAAAAATTTACATTGCAAGTAGCCTGCTGTTTGTTTGCAATCATTAATCAATGTCTGGGGCAAGAAGAATTCTTGCCCCTATTCACTATCTGCACTCATTTTACAGAAGTTTTGAATAGTTTGTTCTTTTGTAACATTTTTATAATAAATGTAGAATTAAGACCCATAATGTAGCAAAGTGTGAATTTTATTACTGCAGTAATAAAATTAATTAAAATACTGCTAGATCGGGGATCCTGCCCATAATAAAGCAAGTGGTTTTGGAAATGGCATGATCTTAGTAGGGCCTGATTTCCTACTGCGTGAATGTTCTTTCAGACCAGATGTTCAAAGTACAAGTTGAAATGATTTTTTTGCATGAATCCTCTTGTTCCTGAGCAATTAACAATGCTCGCATTTCACAACAGAAATGGATCCTGCCAGTTTCTGCTCAGCAGCTGTAAGCCATAGCTGTCAGGGAAAAAAATGCAACTATACACATCAGCTGCTCTAAAGCTGCAGGCTTAGCTTAAACTTGAAGGCGAAACTTGGCTGAGTAGAAGGCACAGACATCAACAGCAGGAGAACCAGTGCTGATCAAGCACTGGACACAAAGTCCAGTTATTCCCAGTTCCTAAAGGGCTGTTTTCCAGGCACACAGTACAGTAGCAGAGGAAAAGCCATGGGACTCCTTGCTGTTGCAAGCAGACCCTGCCCAAGCCCAGGGGCCTTCCCACTTCTCAGAAGCCACACGGTTCTGCTCTTCCAGAGTCWYGCAACAATCCAGCATGTATCACTGTTCACTGTCCCTTTTCTTGAAAGGGATTAAAGCAGGGTAGACTGCCACAGGAGCCTGCCCTTGTCCCCACAGCAGACAGTGACCTGTTAGGGAATTCCTCGCTGCTCCTCATGGGAGTGATGATGGAAGGTGAAGGTGATGGCAGCATCCCAAGCAGCCTTTAGCACAGAGTCCTGCAGTCCCCGCTTATCAGCACAGTGGTTCCACTGGGAGAGGTCAGAGGTGCAGTCAGACCCTTCAGGAGGGGGCCGTACCTGGTGGCCGTTCACACAGCGACGACACTTGATCCTGGAACAGAGAGAACCGGTCAAGAAATGGTGCAAGGTCCTTCCTACACTACTTTGCTGCATTTTTAAACAATCCATAAGCCAAAGTAACATCTGGCTTCGCTCCCCTTCATCTGCAATAGTGGCAACTGGATTTTCAGGCAGGCTGAATCACTACCACAGATGTCATTTAAACTCGCAAACACCCTCTGGTATGCGTGACAGATGTGTAAAGAATCATAGATGTTTTGGAAACCCTGGGGTTTTGTTTCTAATGGTGCTCCCCCTCCCTGTTCAGCTATGTAGGAATGGGCTGCTGGAAGTCAACTCAAATCCAAGGAGAAGAGAGGAGCGGGCAGGGCCCAGAGGCAGTTTGGGATAAGTTTCTCTTGAAAAGTGAGGGGTGTTGCTCAGAGCAGAGCCCAAGACTGAACACCCTCACCACTAATGCATTCTCAGCACTGCCTCAGGCTTCCTGAGCTCAAGGGAGCACACAGTGCTCTGACCTGCTCTGTCCTGGCTCCCACAACCACCAAGTTTTGCTCAGATCAACTTGGAGGTGCACAGCCGAGCTGCTGCATAAGGATAAAAGCAGCAGCAGCCCTGCCAGCCGGGCTTGTTGCCATGCAGACAAAACACCTACACAGAGCTAAGCTTCAAGTAAGCTTAAAACTAATCCTCTCCATTTCTTGCCTGCACTAAGAGTCTTATTAACTTTCTCAGTGAAGCACTTTCCTGCATTCCCTGTCCTCTTTCCAGTGGCTACAATTCCACAGGTCTTGAAAAAAGGGCAATGCAAGATTTTTAGTCCCCATAGCAGCACTCAGGTTGGCTTCATGAATTCTTAAGAGCTGGCAGAATAGCCCTGGCTGTAGAAGCAGCTCAGCATTCTGGCACTTGGGGAAAAGGCAAACCAGCCAAAGGACAGTGGCAAGGAAGTCCAGGTTGGTGGAGTCCAACTTGGTCCAGCTCTGGCAAATGCCTCTTTCTCATTAGCTGCAGTATTGCACAACCTCCAGACACAGTGAGCCAGGAAGATAGTTTACTCATTTGTCCAGCTATCAAAGCTTTTCTAAGACAACAAAAAAGGAGGCCAGCAAGGAGGTGCTAATCTCCAGATGGTTAAGAGTTTCAGAAGCAAAGACAATCAAGGCCCTCCCCTGTTGAGCTTCCTCCTGTTGCTTGAGGAACCTCTGAATCAGCAGACCAAACTGCAGAGGTTTTTTGCTGACCCCATCCATCATTATTCAATATACTTACTTATCATGGGTATCACTCGTGGTGGCCTCATTCAGTGTGAACAGCTCCTTGAGCTCCCCAAGTGAGAAGTGCCTCTCTACATCCTGCTCCTCATCCACCACGCAGCTGCTGAGCGCTTTCTTGTGGGTCTGACGTTGGAAGATCTTCTCCTCTATGGTCCCCGTCTACAAGAGAGATGGTCAGAGATGAAGCATGGTTGGGATACTAGTATTAAACCACCACTACATTGGGAAAATGTCACAGATCAAATGGCAGTAAGCTGTCAGGACATCTAGTGCCTTGCTGGGCCAATACTGACACTGGCCTGTCATTCTGTAACTGCATTCCAAGCATGTCCCATTTGGGCACTGATTCAACCCAACTCTGCTTCTTTCACCACATCCACAGGAGTGGAGCCAGCTGAGATCTGGATAGGGAAGAGCTGTCACTTGTGGCTGGGGCACGCACACTGCACCAGGTTGTGATGATAGAAGGGGAAGGAGCCAAACAGCTACAGTCTTCTCAACCATTCCTAATAGATCTGCCAAGGTGCAGAACTTGCACAGCACAAGCTCTTAAAAGGCATGAAACAACCATCCCGGTGGTAGCCAAGAGGAGGCCCCTGAACTCAGAGCAAAAATCTGCTCTCCAATTCCTGCCAAAACCAGAATTCCCACAAGCAAGAACTCTCCTTTCCATCACTTGTTAAAGTTTCATCAACATCCCTGCCGGGGCGGGGCTCAGTAGTTTGGGAGCTAGCAGCAGCACTGTTTGCTAGAATCAATTGGTAAAGGACAAGAAAGGCTATAAAATCATCATTGTTGCTTGGCATTGCCGTGCTTCACTGGAGCAGTATCTTCTCCTGCAACAGACACTCCTCAGAAAAAAGCAACAGCAAGGGCTAGCCGCGGGTGACATGAGCATCAGCAGTATTTTCTGGTACACCCACACACTGATCAATCACACCCTCTGACTAGAGGGAGATGACTACTCCTAGAACAGATGTGCTTAAAGGCCAGTATGCTACATTTTTAAGGCAAAAATCTAGGAGAAAATCCATGGCTGTTTTGCAAACAAATGTAATACAACAGAGGAGGGTGATTAGTCAGATTTGCAGACTGGCTTGTTAGTTCTAAAAGCAAACAGTGCTCTGCTTCCAGATGTAACCAGGTCAGAGAAAAAGTGGAACACCGTAAGGAACAGCTGGGCAAAGAACACATGTACATATGTACAAATGCACAGAAGACAGAAAACAAAGATTATCTGTTTTGTCTAAGTAAAATAACAAATGATCAAGGAACACGAGCTTACAAAAAAAGTCGGCCTGATTTAAGTGGAAGGTGAAGTTAACAATGGGCAAACAGGTGACATTTGTGTATCATAACACTTTGTCAGGGAGTACTAGCTGCAAAAAGCTAGTCTCTCCTGATTTATAGAGCAGCTACCCCATCTAGTGACTGGTAGCCCCATTCCAAAAGCTACTGTAATTCTGGGAACATAGTTGCTGTTTAATAAGTACATGTACATGCAACCACAATAGACTGCAGCCAAACTGATAAACAGAGACTTCAGCATCAGACACGCTGTGAAATCAAAGAAGTCAGATGCCTAAAAGACTTCAAAAAAAAAAATCTTAATATCTTATTTGGAAAGTTTCAGTTGTTTCTATTTTCCCAGAAGTCAGTTACTATTAGAAACCAAGGCCTGCAGTAATGACCCTCCAGCTTGAACATTCATTGTTTTCCATGGTAATATGTCTTAAGCTTGGAAGCAATCAAGTTCCAATCAATTCTGATCACTGACACAGAAGCCTTCTCCCCCTTCTGGTCCCAGTCATTTTGTCTGCAGTCTGGGACGGCAAGGAGAACCCTGTGTTAAGGGGGCGAGAGGAATCAGACTCACCGAAAGCAGTCGATAGATGTAGCATGTCTTTTTCTGGCCATCCCTCCACACGCGAGCCATGGCCTGCTCATCATTAGCTGGATTCCAGTCTGGGTCAAACATAACCAGTCTATTAGCCCCAATCAAATTCAAACCACAGCCGCCTGCTTTGCTGCTCAACATGAAGATAAACTCAGGGCTCTGCAGAGAAAGACACGCATGGATTAAACAGAGGCAGCCCCACGTTTACTCACAGCTCCCTGAAAGGGGAGGACAGCTGGGAGCAACCAGCAGATTCTACATACCGAGGGGCTGTTAAATCGCTCCACAATCTTTGCTCTCTTTTTAATGGACATGGTGCCATCCAGCCGGACATATAAATACCTGGAATACATAACACTTACTACAGCATGAGTGTTGTAAGAGAAAAATCTTTCACAGCCTTGTAACAAGGGGCTGGCCTTTAGGAGCTTTGCAGAGGGCCAGAGCTTTTCTGCCCAGTGACCCCCAACAGCCAGAGCACAAGTCACATTAGTTCCAATTCAGGATTCTCTCTCTAAGGTACAAAACAGGTCACAAGCTCCTGCTGATAGAAACCTTAAAAATAGCCAGTTTCTTTTACAATGCATGCTGAAAGTAGAGTTCTGGGGGATTAGACAAATGAAGCCCAAAGACAAACCTTCTGTTCCTGCAGAGCTTTTCAAATAGATCCAGTGTCTGGGTGTAGTTAGAGACTAGAACTACTTTGTCATTACTGGTACTTTTTGTAACAGCAAGGATGTAGTCCAAAACCAGCATCTTTCCTGGAGAAAAAAAAAAAAAAAAAAAAAGGAAGAAACCTAGAGAAGTTCCCAAATTCCTGACCTTGGAGGGGTACTTGCTGGGGCGCTAAATACAGTCTTATAGGTTGCCTGTGTTAGGTAACACATTCATACTGTAAAGCTCCAGATTACCTGAAAGCTGAGGCTCCACAGCTTTGGTGCTGTAGCCAGCAGGGAACAAATCCAGGGCTCCAGTAAAACCTTCCTCCTCTTCCACACACTTGTCATAGATCAGGGCAGGGTCTGGAGAACAAACAGAGCTCAGTAACCATGGAGTGTGTACCAACAATGTAAAAACCAAACCCATTCACCCCCAGTGAGACGACTCACGATTACAGAGCTTCTTTAAGGAAGTGATGGAAGAGAGGGATGACACACTGATCTTGCCCTCCTTCAGCTCCTCCACTGGCTTGGCTTGCTTCAGGAAGTTCTTATACAGTTCAGCCTGCAGAGGCGTCAGTCTGAAACAGAGCAAGAGCTCTGCAGTCCCAGTCCTCCCCCAAACCAAACTCCCTCTTCCTCCGCCATCTACACAGTAGGTTCCTTTTGGTTCCATTCCCCAAATTTTTTGCTAAAGCACAGACAGTCTAGAACTGCCTCCAAGGCTGAAGATGGAGTGTTTATATCTCAGCCCAGAGCTAGAAGAAATGCTTGCAGACACTCTGCGTAGCCCATACCTACGCTATACACAGCTGCCCAGAGCATGCCAGCTGGCTGGCAGATGCCCATAGCTGTGGGTTGACCATTCCTGCTTCAGGAGGAAAAGCAACATACTGCTAATGGCTATAATTTTATTCCTGGTGGGGAACAGTCATAACAACCATCCAATGCAGGACTTTTTGCAATTGTTCAGTCCTTCCTGTTGCAGTTTCCTTTGCCCAGGGAGAACACATGCTTTCTGATACCTGCAGCAGACCACCTGCTCAATCTTCACAGGCAGATATTTGGACAGGATGTCCGAAGTTCTTCGGATTAAACACCTGCACGGAGGGAAAAGAAAGTCAGATGCCTGGATGACATCAAAAGCTTGTTTTGTCAGTATTATTCCTCAGAAGTTTGACACAGTCCCTGTGATATCTAGTCATCAAGGGTCTGTCTGTGACAGTCCAACACATGGCAAAGCCCTGGCATCAACCATCCACACCAAACCCATGCTACATCATACATGCTACATCACCCCATACTACAGAGCCTAGGATAACTCAGTATCTTTGTGAGGCTCCCAGTTCTTGTTCATGAGATTTGGAGGGATGAGGCACAATCAAGCCTAACAGAGCCCAGTCCCTTAGCAGAGAAACTCAACTCTTTCTCAGTCTACCAAGGACATTCAACTTGAGCTACAGCAGACCAGTCATGTGGACTGAGAAGAGGGCAAAGGATTTAACCACTGCACACTACAGATATAACCCAAGATATGAGCAGTCAGTTGCCCGCATAACTCAATAGTCCTCCTCAACCAAGATGAGTTCATTCTTTGGCCCAAAATTTGGAAAAAGGGCAGATCCTCCGGGGCTGTAGAAATGTCCCACAGAGCTGTTCTACCACACTTCACAAAAAAATGGAATGGACTACAGAAAGCGCTGAGAAGAGTGACCAGAATAAAAAAAAAAAAAAAAGGTGCAGAAACCCAGTTCTGCCAGGAAAGATCGAAAAGTTGAGGTTACAAAATCTACAGAAGAGAAGACAGCAGGGATATAAGACAGCCCCAAGATCTGTCAAAGGCTGCTGCAAAGAAAGAAATAATCTGTTCTCCAAACTCATAAACAGCAGGATGAAAAATCACAGGCTTAAACTGCAGAAAGGAAGATTTAGGTTACACATTAAGAGCATTTTCTAACTGCAAAGACAGTGATGGCCTGGAAGTGATGCCCTGGGGAATCTGTGAGGTCTTCATTGCTGGGTAGGGGTTGAGTAAGGAATGGCTTAGATCTAACTCTTTCTGCCTTAGGACAGCAGATGCCTTCTCCAGAGTCCTTTCAGCCCTACCCCTAAGATTCCACATGTCTTGATCACTCATTTATAATTCCTACCAATTTTGACTGATTCATCTGTTACTGTCTACATGCATCCTCTTCCCCACTTGTATATCATGACTGTTCCACAATAAAGAAAAGGACCTCACAACACAGCCAGGCACAAACATTCTTGAACACACTTTTACACTCTTCTCCATTAACTGAAAAAGAACCACATCCACTTCAGGAAGGAATAAGCTCTTCTCCTTCTAACCTTTCCTTTTGCTCAGGCTTCTGCAAGCTGGCCTGAGTCAAGGTCACGGCTGTTTCTATAGACAGGATATACATAGTGTGAAATTCAATCTGCCATAACTTTGAATTGCTGGGGTGTATTTGTGATGAATACAAAAGCTCAGATTAAAAAGGAAAGAAAAAGAAATGAGGGCACTAGCAATGCTGTGAATCAAAAGAGACTCTAGTAAGAGTTYTTAGAGAGAAGAGATTGCCAGCAGATTTGGATACCATGGTTTTATTCTTGAACAGAATGAAACAACGCTTAAAAAAACCAACAAAAAATAACCAAAGAGAAATAAGATGGCATTTTACATGACAGAGGTGCTTCTTCAGGATCAAAAGCCACATTTCTGACACTACTAGTCTAATCCCATTAGCCCTACGAACCAACACAGCTATGGAAGAGCAAGCTGGACCCTTTTCTGACTTGGGCATCATCAGTAAAACTGAACATCCCTTGTACTCCTTCTGTCTGCTACTTGCCACTGGGCTTGATGGATTTTCAGTCTTACCCAGCCTATGCTGTTCTTATATTAATGTAAATAAAAGGATACTACCTGACTGTTTCTGTTTTCTCCTGGGATCTGAACAGAAGAGTCAAATCATGATTTAGAACCCAAGTACACATGCTTGGGGGTTACTGAAGTTAAATCCACCATTTCAACATGCTATTTGTCAAACTAAAACTATATGCTATGTTGATTTTTTAGGGCATAAGTACTTGTACAATCACTTACTGAACATGTGTAACTCACAAGAGAATCTGTTACAGCTAGGACTGTAATTTGGAAAGATACCCATGTGCACCAAGGGTTTATGCAAAAGCTCTGTAAAGAGAAGGGGGCTGAAGTTCACCTGTTCACAATGCTGATCAGCTCTTTAAGCCTCTCTTCTCCTTTGTGTCGCTCAGCTTCACTCGCATCCGCATCTCTGCCTTTCAAGATGGGAATTTCAAAATGTCTTTTAAACTCCTGTGCTGTTCCTGTATGAAACACAACAGAAAAGGTAACATCTACTACCAAATAGACTTTGATCAGCACTCCCACTGCCCCAGCTATCATACCACAAGCATGGGGCCCTTGCCCCTTCAGTATGATTTGTTTTTCTCTCTAGCCCAGAAAGATTCAAACAAGGCAGGCAAACATGTACAACAGGAAAATATTTTGTACTCCAACAACACAGCACTGCCAAAGATCATATGATTTTTAATTAAACCTAAGTTCCATCAGGCATGTTTTGGTTTTGCTCACATATCAGCTACACTTTCAGTCCCAGAGTTTGTCTCTGCAAACAGCAGCACAGACATTATGTCTGTCTGTTCCAAAATTACTTGTAATCAGCTGCTTATTACTGGTCACAGGCTGAAGGAAGGAAAAGTGACTACTATATGCATGCAGCCTTGATGGCAGCATTTATGGTATTAACCTCATCTCAGAAAGAACTGGAAGTACAGGGAGACTAGTCTTGCCCAAATACAGGTCAAGAAAAAATCATATCAGCTCCCTGCAATAACTCCCCAGAATTGAAGCACATGGAAGAAGCAGGTATAGAACATCTGCTCCCAAGATTTCTCAAGAAGAGGATAGGATGGGGTGGGAGAACAGCTGAACAGAAAAACATGCAGCCCAAACACTGCTTTCAAGACTCAGAATCTGATGACTGGCATTTAGGTAAGGAGTGGTGCATGCACTGGATTTAACAGCAAGCCTTTTGGACTGGATTCCCAGCAACCTGACACAAACATGAGTGATAAGTTACAGCAACAAAAAAATTATTTCCAGACTGGTTTACTTTCACTCCTTGACAGAAAAATGACCTTTCTTGACAAAGATGAGCTGCTTCACACTGGAAAGCTGTGGAGCCGCTCCTAACCCAGGATGCAGGCAGGAGAGCATGTAAAGTCTACTTTGCTTTTAAAACGAAAACGAGCTTACAAACACAGGCAGAGCACAGGAGCCAGAGCGTTTTTTAATCTGTTAAATTAATTAAATTTTAATCTGCCAAATCTACCATTTTAATCTACTACCAGCAGTCGTAGAAGGTGTTTGAATCTGAAAACTCAAACTAGTCAGCATCTCTCCTCCAGAGTCTTTTTTTCTATCTCAGATAAGGTTTACCCCAGATTCTCAGGCCTTCCTTACCTTAAAAGAAAGCAGTCTCAACTCCAAGTGCTAGACATCACTACTCTAAGCCTTCTCTCAGAAATATCAGAAAGCGGGATGGTGGACTGTCAGAGATCTGGGCTTTGTCACCTGCTCTGCCACAAGGTACTCCATTCCACCTTGCACCAGTCCCTTCAACTTCTTGTGTCAGATGGGTACAATTAAGATAGCAAGGTGAAGCTGGTCTCCCAGACTTCCTCCACACTCAATATAGACAGCAAGTCATATCAAGCCCTCCCCTACAAAGAGCCTCCCCTACAAAGACAATCCCGGTTCAGGAGGTCTCTGAATTTGCTGTAGCCTGCTAGTTTTGTGGGAAGAACCATTATGAGCTCGCCTTTCTTGCTCAGCTCTTCCTGCAGTATCTCCAGCCTATCATCAGAGAAACCCCTAGCCTACGCAGGCTCTTTGGATGACCAGTATAGCCACACAAGGAGACCAGCCATCTAGTACTTGTGATAAGATATTTTACTCTAAAAATTAATTCCCCTTCCAAAACACCTCTATTAGACCCATCCACTTTAAATAACGAAATCCTTACATACAGAATCTAGAACATGGGACCCTGATCTAGACTTTCCAGATACAAGTCAAAGGAGAATTAAGTCTCCAAACTGTACATGATCTTTCCTTTTACTAATGTCTTGGTTTCTGCTTTTGCTGGCAGTCATGGCTGAAGGAGGCCTTGTCAGCCACTCCCCCCTTTTCATGTCTCACTCACATTCGTATTTCTTACCTAGGATGCCTGAATTGACAAAGTGCACCAGGCTGAAATATTCAAGGAGGTCATTCTGAATGGGGGTGCCGGAGATAAGGACTCGTCGGGGTGTATTTAAGCTGTTGAGAGCCTGATATGTTTGGTTTTCAGAGTTCTTCAGTCTGTGGCCCTTTGAAAAAGAAAAAAGGAATGCAGMCGATCATAAATCCAACGGCTCTGATGGAAAGCAGCTTGGAGTCCCCACCAACATGCTGTATTTGCCACAGGGCACCTCACTGCTTTTGCCCTTCCCAATCATGTTATTGGTAACAGAGTTTTATGGTAGGTGCATTCTACTGCTGTGCCACAGAATTCTTTTAAAGACAAGAACCTAGGAAAAAACCCAAAGCTATTACATGAAGAAACACGACACTCTCCTTACAAGCTCCCCAGAGAGGGGACATCCGAGTCACACCCAGGCAAGAGGGCCTGACATGAAAATAATGACAACTACAAGGTCTAACTACAAGAACTGTTTCCCATTCAAAGACAGGGACGTGTCAGCTACCAGAGCTAGGCACCAAACTCTGGATCAGTGCTCCTGCAGCATCCAAGGTCAAGACCACAAGCCATTCAAGACCACCTATATCCAGGACTGCCAGGCCATTGCACACTAATAAAAAAAAGGTTCTGCACCTACAGAGAGTGGTCTGAATATGGTCCCCATTTCCTGACCACAGAGATAAGGTTGAAGTGGATAACACATTGCTCTATATCAGTGTTTTGCAGCTCATGTTCCCTGGCCACTCATGGCTTGGAAGAACTGGGAGGTGAGATGAAAAATGACTCTCAGGAAAAAAAAAAAAAAAAAGTTTAAGAAATAAAACACACCCAGATTCTCAAGTGCATGAGCAAGTTAAAGAAACAACCCCGCAAACAAGAACGGAGCAAATCAAAGTAAGAGATGAACGTTTAAAGCCTGCCTATGTTTTATTTTGCCACAGACAGAAACTGTTAAGTTAACACCGCATATAAACACGATTGGGACCGCTGAGGGCTCTTTGATTAGAGAACTCTGTCATCCTTTGGTAAAGTGCTCCAGGACACTACCATATGCCTGGGCAAATCAGCTTTATTAGTATCTGGATGCTATGCTGCAAGACAAAGCTTAATCAGGGAGACACTTTTTGAAAGTGTCAGACCACTGCAGAGCTGAGTATTTATCAGGAACATGGGGAAGACACAAGGCCAAGGACCTGCACCACCAGCTGCTGGCCACAGCAGGCGTGCTTGGCATCTCCTTCCCCTCTGCCCAGTCCCAGGGGTACTTGGAGTGGGGGCAGTCAGGGCCGCAGTGGGTAAAAGTTGGATGGGAGTTTTCCTACTGAAGGAGGTTGTTGGCTTTTTAAGCTCCTCTCAGCAATGTTCTAGCAGATACACAACCAAACCACCGGGTGGCATCAACATTTAACAAATCCTCTCTAAGAGGTAGCATAGGACACCCCAACAGTGGCCAAGGCACCCCAGTTTGATCATTTCAGGGAGGCAGAAGGGATTTGTTTAATTCTCTCCTTCAGGGAATCTCTGACTCTCGCTACCTACAAGCGCAAACAGGGAAGAATAAAGGAAAGATCAAATCCACTTCAGCCATGGGAAGGCAGAGCTTGAAAAGCCAGACTTGGCAAAAACAGATCAAACGCTCAGCAAGCAGGGAGTGAAGCCAGGTTTGTCTGTTCTTGAACAAGCAGCACGTGTGGCAATGCCTCACCTAGCTCTCCTACTTCCTGCCCAAGTGTACCCATGGCGGGAGGGAGGGGAAGGGGGTCCTGCCATGGGAGACCCCTTCAGCAATCCCACCACCACAACTCCCAGCACAAAAAGAAGTCTTCTGAGCTTGCAGCTTCAGAGAGCAGGCCACTCCTACTCATCCCATGCCAGGGGAGCAGACATATTCTGGGACACAAGCCTGCAGGATACCTGGCTATTTTGAGGTCTGGGTCCCACTTCCATGGGATGTCTGTTATCTCCAGCAGAAGCATGATGGCACCTAACTTATTCTGTCCTCAGGAGGGCTGAGGCTTGGACAGGAGACAGGGAAATATTCAGGATGTTACAGCTGGAGGGGGGAATGTAACCTAGCAGTCTAGGAGGGCTAGGGGAAAGCGTGAATCAGGAGACTTAGGCACAGCAACTAACTTGATGCACTTCCCTCAGCAAGTCCTTAACAGTCTGAGCAAAAAGGGACCTCCTTCATACCACAAGACTGCCAGATAAAGTGGCTGAGAGCAGCCAAAACTACACACAACACCATGCTGAATCACAGGATTGTTTACTTTGAGAGACCTCTGGAGACCTCTCTTGATCAAAGCAGAACCACTTTCAAAGTTACTGGGTAGAACATGAGGCTGGACAAAACAAGGCACTTCTCACTTGAGCAAAGACAGAAGCAAATAAATAAAAATAAGAGCAGTGAGCCAGGGCACTGTCATGGCAACAGAGCAAGACAAGACACCGGACCATCTTTCTGCTACATACTTACACTGGTCCCTCACACTGAAAAGGCCCCATTAGGTGCAGACTGCTGTCAGGGACCCAGGAAGTGTTACCTTCTGGTAATTACCTGGATTTTTTTCATCTCTCAGTTCCTGAGAATACCTTCTCTCATTCAGGCCCACTTAGTATGGATGAGCTGGTTACCCAGAGCCTTTGAAACATAAGGATGCGTGCCTTCCACAGCTAATCACCCCCCTTCCCTTTAAGAAAGCAGTCAGTTTTACCTAGATCTCAAGAAAACATGAGGAACAAGTTTTCATTGAAGATTCCCCCATACCTCATCACATATGACCAGCCCAACGCTGCCCTTCTGTAGTGCCTCAGCATGAAGGCGGAAAGTCTCATAGGAGATGATCAGGATGGGTGAAGGCACTCTCAGTCCACGCTGGTTCATAAAGCTGACTGTGGATGGAAATGGGGAAAAGGAAAAAAGAGGGATGAGGAAAACAGTAAGAGAATCAGGTTCAAACTTTGCAGTTGAGACTGATCCTTTTGCCTTAAAAATTAAGAGAACCTTTCCATCTATATCAATGCCTTCAGACGCTGCAGAAGAGCTGCTTCCTCCATAGCACCTCTTCTGCCTGCATATACCCATGCTACTTTCTCTGCAACTGTCCCCATTTCCATCCATCTCCCACCTCTGCCAGTCATCATCAACCACTTCAACTGCTCGCCTCCTCACTAGCCCACTTCTCCTGGCTAGAGAAAGGAGGTGGCACTGGAACCGTCCTAAATTAAGCACACAGCTGGACTTGGATTATTCCTAAAGGTCAACTGTTACTAAACATGCAAAGACCTGATTTAGACATGAAGTTAGAAGAGAGACTTTCTTCAGCTTCCAGGGCTCTTATGACAGCTCACAGATCTTCACATCAGCTGCAACTGGGCTTTTTCTAATTTAAGATTTTGACCGAAAGCACGCTATTTGCAAACATTTCTGTACCTAGCTTACGGTCAATCTCTTCTTTGGAGCCTCCATCAATGGCCAGCGGCTGGATCCTTCCCCCCAGCCATTTCTCTACTTCGTTGTACCAGTTTCTCACCAGACTGGAGGGAGACACCACCATGGCTTTCTCGATTTCAGGCTTGCAGTCCGGACTTTGACGAAGAAGTGTCCACATGAGAGTGATGCACTGTAGGGTTTTGCCCAGTCCCATCTCATCTGCCATGATACAGCCATGACTCCCAGGGATCCGCCTGCTTGTCACACAGTCCCACAGGAATTTCACTCCCTGCCAAGAAATTGTTCTCTCAGAGCAGGATGGGGACACAGACAGAATGACAGCTTCATTACTGCACAGGACTGATATTACAACAAACAGCAAAACTGCGTAGCACATCCCTGGGGGCCTGAAGCGTTCTAATGAGACAGAGGGAAATCACTAGAGATGCAGCTAAAATGCAGCCACATCTAGGTTGGCATAACATTACTGGTGCTGACACATACCTCATAACATGTACAAAATCTTGGTACGTTTTAATTGTACAATTACAACTAGTTTCCTGACTCAACTTCCCAGAAATTCCTATCCTTTGCTACATTAGTTAGGCCCAGACCAGCAGCAACCAGCTACTCCCAAACACATTAAAACTACCTAATTGTGTGTTGTTCAGATGCTTGAGCAAAAAGAATCATAAAGTGCCCAGACGTGTTTCTATTCCCCAATTAACTCCCAGAACACCCTCAGCAGCCCTCATCTTTTCTGCCTAGAGACACAGAACCACTAGGACATACCTGGGGACACATAATCCAAAGCAGATTTAGCTTCAGAGAAGACACAGGGCTGAGCCTACAGCTCATGTCACATGCTGGGAGGAGAGCACAACTGTGTCCTGTGTGAGGCTACAACACAWGACTCAGGCAGATTCAGGGAAGAAAAGAAAAGACACAGACTCTGAAAAATGTTCCTCTAGCATGTGATGATAGGGAGTCAGAGAAAACCTGTGACATTGTCCTGGGAACACATGAACAACCTGAACTGTGTCAACAGAGCAGGAACTGGGGACAGGACCTGAAAACACCTGGATGGATTCACCCCACTATGGTCTGTTGTATTGGACTGGAAGATGAAACAGTCACTTTTACTTGCACTTCAAGTCCTCTTCTTTTTTTTTAGGCCCTTAATATCAGGTTAGTGAAGTTTATTTGAACCAGATGAATAATACATTGCTGACTAAAAGAGTGAATTTGGCTGGAGATTCAGTAAGGTAACCTCCCCAGGGACYGGGCAAAAGACATGACAAAAACTGAGCAAAGCTGTAAAACAGTCTGGAAGCATCAGTGGAAAAAACTAGCGCAGGAATCTTAGCTGGCAAAGACTGATTACTGTGACTAGAGCTGAGACTGCTATATGAAAGATACCTAGCTGTCAAAAAATAGACAAAATGCTCAGGACACCAACACAACTGTCATTACTTGAGAAAAGTGCCAGCAGGCAGCATCTTATCCAAAACAGAGTGCCTCCAGCTATGTAGCCAGAGACCAGCATTACACTGGGTCGCAGGTTCAGCACCAACTCTGAGATAAAAGTACAAGCTAGAAGCAGCCTACAGCGCTCTCAGAGCCATCTAAAGATCTCTTGTGCAGGGACACATCCAGCTTGACCTGCTTAGCCTGCAAGATCAGCAATCACAGCTTCCATCCATGCTGCCTCTAGGCTTAAATGATAATATATTCCATCTGTGATAAATCTCAAACTCTCTAGATACCTAAGGCAGATATTTGGGGATTAGTACCCACAGTTCCAGGGTTGTGATGCTGCATGTATTTAAGATAGAAAATGTTTTTCAGCACTCTCCACTGGCTAATTCCAAATCTACAGAGTTCACTGACAGCTTACATTTACAAAGAATAGCCTGTCAATAACACACAGTGAAGTGGGACACTGCCCCACACTGTGTTGGGAACCATCATACCAGAAACAAGAGTTTCTGTATTTACTGGCTCAGAAACTGCAGATCCAGTTGGTTCTGCTGATCAGTAAAACACAGCATTTTGAACAGTCTACCCTGCACATGTCAAGATTGTGCTGCTAAGATAATTTATTGCAATAATATCCCATCACATTCCAAACTGAGTTCCTTTATGAGCCATTCAGGAGAGCCACATCTCCAAATTTCAAGATAAGTAAAGGCTAGACTTTCAGCTCTAACTCTGCAAGATCTCATTCTCCATGCAGAAGCCAGTCTTTTCCTAAGGTTTCAAAGGTGACACAACAGCAAGACAATGTGCTTTCCTAGACCTACGAAACCAGTGCACAGCAGTCTCAGAAAGTCCCCAGTTCCCAACAGAAGCACATCTGACCTATATACCCACAGAGAACAAATCTGCACATAAGCCAACGTCATTTTTATACTGGGAGTACACTGACCCTGCTAGATCAGAGGCAAGAGAAGAGAAAGTTCCTATTCACCAGAGAGCAATAAATTCCCACATTTTTAAGGCCAAACAGGACTGCTACAATAGTCACAGCATGTCCTCTTGCTTAACCCAGGACAAAGAATATCTGCAGCATTCAGGCCTCTAAGATGGCGGTTAAAACAAACTCGTTTGATTTTGCATTTGCAACAAACTAGAAGAGTCTTATGTAACACAGTTCTCACAGCTGGTGGGTAATAATTCCAGCAGAGGAAATGCAGCTTTTTGAAATGCATCAAGACCTCCAGGCATACCTCCGGTCCCAATACAAAACTTACTTCTCTCTGATGGGGCCGTAAAACTCGGCTGAGGACAGGATCCACCACAACATGGACAGGTGCTTTGTCCCTGTAGGAGGCAGTCGAGAAAGATGAATATATGATTAATACACTCAGCACAGCATATGTTTGTTTCTCTTAATCTCACTGCTATTCTAAGCACTCCTCAGTGGCTTGAGGGAAGCAATTGCCAATGAGAAAAAGAAAAATGGATGAATTTAATTTTGAGAGAAGAGTCACAGGGGCCTGATCTACCATCTGCAATGTCAGCGAAGCTGGGTGTGTATTCAGGCCATGGTTAAAACAAGGCCAGAACATGGTTCAGAGGCACAGTTGAAAGTTATTACTATTTTCCTTGTCCGAATAACAAAACTAACTGCATTACTTGAGAGACCAAAGCAGGAACCTCTTCCTCTGTCCATGAAGATCCAGCTGATAGTCTTAGCCCTTTTATGTTACAACAGTACTGAAGGAACTACTTAAGAATAAAAACCACCAGACAACTTAACATTTGAGTGTCAGTCATCTCCCTTTGCTTGTCCCTAGATACTGACGTTTCCTGACTAACCACTGAGCCATAAAATTTTCTTAATGGCTTCTCCATGTACGAGTCCTTAGTCCCTCCAACAGGCTGAAATACACCTGAGCAATTCAGAGGCAAAATACCTGGACCCAAACTTCCCTTGATACTCAGACCCCAGTCCAGACACCTCTGGGAGGAAAGTAAGCAAACCTTCATGCACAAGGAGGTCAGAACAGAAGCATTTGTGCCAGGTGATGACTCACTTGTCTATTTTCAGCTGGTCATGGGCACTCAGTGGTGGGGGCTCATACAGAACCAGAGCTCCTTCCTCAAAAGGGTCGTGGAGAGGGCTCCTCAGCCCTATCCGTTTGATACCCAGTGCCCGCAAGCCCAGTGGCCCTGAAAGCAAACAAAGGCACAGCTCAAAGTACTGCTTTGTCCCAGAAGAAAACAGCGAAGGAGCGGAGGCAAAGATGAACCTATGACCCTGCCAGCCACATTGAGTGCACCAAAATGGGCATGGCTGGGTGCAGCAGATGCCGTATATGTTGGCACACAACAGTACAAGCTGTTTTTGAAGGCGACTGATGGCTTCATCCCAAACCTGCGCCACAGGAATTCAATCATTAGCAGGCACAATGTCTCCCTCAACTACCTTTGAGTACACCTTTTGGGCCATTCCTAGATCTCAAAGGCTGTTGTTTTGCTTTCTTGACAGACAAGCAGGATTCAAGGATGTACACTTTACCCTACATTCCTAGGTGCATAATATGTACTGGGCCAAATCCTCTTTTTGGAACACCTGAGTCAGGCCTGGCAGGACTTGTATCTTTTATGCAGGGTCAGGAAGAGATCTTTAACAGCAATGAAGTTTTATAGTATCACAGTTAGCACATACTGCCATTATCTAGTCTAGGGTATTATTTTCTCTCTGCTGATAAATAGCAGATGCCTGGCCTCAGAGGCAACTTCTGTGAAAAGCAGAGACTAAGGATGAATCCCTTTTCCTGATATTCTGATGTCACAGTTCTAGAATGGAGGTGAACATAAAAAGAACATGAATACAAACCACTTCTTCCATCAAACCTCAGCTCAGAAAGACACATCTGAGTCCTGGGAGGCAACTCTGCTCCCCAGGATTGATTTTGCTTTGGAAAAATTAAAACAGGGTCAATTCCCCCGCTGCTTGCTAAAGTTCCTTGCAAAATGAAAGTGTATCATAAGCTGAGACAACAATGCCTGCACATCAAGAAAAGAGAACATGAAACAGCCTCACCTCCCAATTAAGAGAGGAAGGTAACAGTCGCAGAAAGCAGCTTCCACAGTTACAACTGAATTTCAGCATCCTGACAAATTTGCTTTTCCACCAGTCAAGAACTTTGTCAAACAAAACTCTTCTTAGGTTAGTCATTTCATACTCAGTGTTTGTCTATAGACATATTTTTAAACTAATGTTTGAGCGAAACTGGCTGACCTGTCTTTGAATTTTTAGCTGGAGAGTGAAGGGGAAGAGAACGGCCCCATTTGTTTCTGAGATTTTGTGCTCCAGTGATTCAAAACCAGCTGAGGCTTTGAACTTCAAAACAACCTTTGTTTTGAAGTTCACCTTGAGACTTAACACACCACGTCAAGTAGAAAGAAAACTGGCACATATTATCTTTCTCACCCACAACCTTCCATCTTTTAGCACCATTAGGGTATTATTTAGATGATAAACTTTCAGGGCTTGGAATCCATCTCGCTYTTGTGTTTGCAATATGGGACACGATGTTTTGGCACTACATAAAATACATAGCAGTAACTATAAAAAATCCAATTCTGAAATGTAGGATTATCCAAACTAAACACTAGTAAGAAATAAGAAAACTTTGCTAATGTGTCAGTATTTTTCTTTCAGAATTAAGTCAGGATTTCTGGAACATATGCATCAGTGCAAAAAATAATAATAATAATCCCACAGATGTATTTGACAGGCCAAAGCATCATCTGCTCTGCTAGAGTCAGACAATACAGACAGCTCTTAAACCTCCTCATCTTACCTTTATAATTTGGAATGGGAACTTTGAAGGGTTTGGACAAAATGCTGCGGATAAAAGCCTCCTAAGAATGCAGAAAGAAAACACATGTTTAAAAAGTTTGACATCAAAGACTGCCAGGAAAGGAAAACCCAGGACATTTCTTGAGAACTCAGTTTTGCCAAGGGCTGAGAGCCTCTCTGTTCTCACTGAAGCTTCAATCCCAACTGTTTTCAAGGACATCCAAAAGCAAGAAAGTGAAACACCACAATTCCCTCCATTAACCCTGCTGTCTAAAATTGTTTTCTTCTGTGTTTTCCAAGGCATGAAATTGATTTTTATAACTCCATCTTCTTAAAACCACTGGCATTATTTACTTCTCTAAATGCTATTGCTTCCCCACCTGCTCCAATGATGCAGTCAGTCAACTCATTTCCTGTAAAGAAGTTGAGTTAACACTGTAAGAACAGTCATGCTGGATCAGCCCAGCGTCCAGCCAGCCCAGCACCTGGTCTCCAAAGGTGGAAGCCCAGAGAAAACAGGGCAAGCAGACAGAACTTGAGTGACTTGTGTGGAAAGCTACCCACATCCCTTAGCACGATCCTTCACACAGGCACCATAACACTCCTTTATTCAGATTTTCCATTACAGAAAGTCCCCCCACCACACTTCCTTCAACATAACAAAGTTGGACAAAAGCTCTATCCTAAAAACCTCGGATGAAGTTTGGATTCCCTTGATGAATGAGTTCCGTATGCAACCTCCCCACCTCCTGTGCTAGCAAAAATACCCACTTACATGTTGACTGCTATCCAGGCAATAAGGCCTATTGGTCAGCTGAGCCAAGGGTTTCCGGAAAGGTGACCTGTAACATTCCCCACTCTCCGTCTCACTGCCAGGCTTCTGTCTCTTCTGGGTCTAAAAAACAGAATCAAGACAGAAGTCATGGGTATTTGGTGAGACCAGAAGAAGACAGATGAATCGCTGTCACACTCAGTAAGCACCTAACCACACAGGCAAGCCACCCCACCAGCTGAGCATCTCTGAATAGACCCAATCATTATTCACCACCACTGTCAAAGGACAGAGCCAGCAATACCTCCAAGGTCAACGTGCCCTAAAGTTTAACCTACATGAAGGTTCAAACACTCTCTTAATTATAAAAATAGCTAACAGTTTCCAATTTGTAAAAGGGCAGGCTTGTCTGTACTAAGATCTGCTTCCCTAGCAGGCAGGTGGTTCAGAAAGAAAACAGGAAAAAGAGAAAGAAAAAAAAAGAGGGAAAAAGAAAACAAGGTTCATTTTCAGTGGGCAAAACTTCTTCACCAAAAAAAAGCAGAAGGAAAAAGGAGGGGGTCAGTAGCAGGGAAAACACTATCTGAAAGTCCCCAGAAGCTCCTGTGGAGAGTTTTTATTTTATTTATTTTTTTATTATTAAGCAGGTGAAAGGCCTCCCACTGAAACCTGAGTTTCAGACACTTAGCAAGGCATCAAGACAAATAAGTCACTGGTGTGTTTTTAATGCAATCCTGTTCAGGTTGTTTCCCTTGAGACAAGGTTTTAACTATCTGCTGGCACAAAAGAAGAGATCTGATACTGAAAACACTGAGTGAAGCTCTTTGATCTGTAAGACACAGAGCCTATCATCACAATACTTTCTTCTGATTTAAATATCTACATGTCCCTAGTTATCGGCCTTCTCGCAAAGCCCTTGGAAGCTCTGCCAGGGGAAAGTTTCCTCCATAACCAGGGAAGAAGCAACATCTCTGTACAACAGTTTTTTCTGCCAAATACACGCCCGCACACAAATTCTCCCCAAACTGACGAAAACTGCATAAACTTCCAGCCTGATCCTAGACCCACAGAAAACTAATACGATTTAAAAAACCCAGCAATCTCTAAGGAGACACCAG
>NW_020450982.1:4602218-4710982 GCF_003343035.1 Apteryx rowi
CGGAGGCGGGAAAGGCGCGGGGCGGGCTTTGCCCCGCCCCTCCTCTAGAGCACTAGGGGTGGCCAAGCGAGCGCAGAACCGGCTGTGCCGCATCGACCCGTTCTGGGCTCTGTTGGGGGAGAGGCACAGGCAGACAGGAGGGGGGAGAGGGATGAGGGACGGACGGATTGACGGACGGACTGACAGAATGGCTGACTCATGGGTGGACTGACAGACAGACTGACTGATGGATGGACAGACTGAGAGATGGACTGACTGGCAGACTGACTGACTGACGGACTGACGGACGGACTGACTGACAGCCCGCCGGGCAGCCTGACGCGGCAGCAGGGCAGCGGGCTCTCTGCCGCTGGGCCTGGGGGACAGAGACGCCCGAGCTGGTGCTCGGCGCTGCAAGCCTGGGCTCTGCGTGACAGCAGCTTCAGCGCTTCGGCCCGGAGGCAGCGGGAAGCAGCCTGGGCCTGTGCGCTGCTGCTCAGCCTTCCTGCGCTCGTGCAGGGCCAAGCCTGAGCCGGAGGGGGCTGTCGCAGGTGCCTCTGCACGCCCAGCATGGATGCGCCGCTCACAGGGAGCTGGCGGTTGTTCCCTGACTCTTCCCCGCCGTCAGCGGTCCTGTCTTTTCCTGAGTTTCTAGGCAGATTTCCTGCACGCAGCAATGCAAATAAGACCCTCCCACAGAGGACAGCAGCTGTGGATCCTCATCAGTCTGAACAGGAGCCCTAATGCGCTGTGTCATGTGTAATTACGTGCAGCTAATGAAGCCCTGCTAATGCTCTGTCAATATCAAGGATCAGGTGCTGGCAGGAAAATACATCTGACATCTTCAGTACGACACGCTTGAAAGCAAACTCCCCCAAACCCCCGCCTGCCCAAATCAGGGGACGAGTGAGGTGGTTTGGCGGAGATGCTGCCCCCCTACTTGTGCTGTAGCTCCATCTTCTGCGCAGGGTGGTGTGCCTGCCAGAGGTCTCAACCGGTGTGACTTCTCTTAAACCCCAGAGCCTTCCTACATCGTAGGTGGAGAGAGGTGCAGAGTGTTGCCAGGGCTTTTGAGGGTCTCTGAGAACAATACTACAATGGTGTTAGGGCGAGGGCTTGAACTTTAAAGTGAAGTAAGTTGGATATTGCCTCCGAACCCAGATGCTCATAGCTGCAGTGACTCCTGCTAGCAGGAAGGAAATTGTGGGTGTCGTCACAAGCTGGTGACCCTTTGTGCCGAGGGACGAGCTCGGTGGAGTAGGAGGCACCCTCCCTGTAGACTCACTTTTCAACACCTAACCACAAAATAATAATTCTACACTCTTTTTTTACATACTTACCTGTTTAGGGTGCAGCTGACCCAAAAATCATGATTTTAGACCAGCATCCATTTGTGCACACACAGACCACAAAAAAAACCAATGCCTTTGGTACATCCTCAAGGGCATTTCTGGCATTTAGGGTGAAAAGCAAACCCACAGCAGCAGTAATTTCGGAGTAGATTTGTTTTCCTTGGAAGCGAAGGGCTGGTTAGTCCTCAGGAAAAAATGAGGCTGTTCTTCTTGTTCCGTGGATCACAGCTGACAGATGATAAATTATGACTGATGCTCACTACGCAGTTATAGGACAAGCTTCTTACAAATTGCAAAACCACAGAATTTTGGAGACACCCAGCTAAATTCTCCTTTTGGCTACCCAGGGGAAACCCCAAATAACTACATGAAATTATCCAAGTCCTTCTTATTGTTATGTAAGAACAGTGGAAAGCAAAATTCGCTCTGTAATGCAGTTTCTCAGGTCCCAGTCAGCAGTGGATGGGGCCATTGCATCTCTGTGCAGGAGAGTAATACAGTCCATAATACAAGATATGCCCTTTAGTAGGAGTCAGAGCATGTCCTCAAGAGCCTGTGGGTTCCCAGAGGCCTCGGTCGCTGAGAGCGTTAATACATCTCAGGAAACACCAGTTCTCCAGATGCTGGCCACGAAGCAGCCATGCCAAMCAGAGGCAGGCAGGAGTGGAGCCTGACCTTCAGTGCAGTCAAGACACAGCAAGCAGTTCACCATACAGTGCTTCATCAGTGTAGTTCTTAAAAGGGCTTCATTATGCACCTTTAAAATATAAACCATAAAATAAGAGTGGGTATAAGACAAAGCCAAACTCTTGCAGCTCCAGGACATTTGAGGTGTAAGTGAGCATAGATTCCTCACAGTCATTTACACCAGCTGAAGATCTAGCACCTTAACTTTTTTTTTTCCCTGGCTTTTTCTTTTAAGACCAAATGCATTTGTCAGTATTTTATTTCTGAAGTGCTTTCAGAGCTCAGTGACTAATGTTAGATGTTGCAATTACTGGCTCACTGGGCAGAGAGTGGTTCTATAGGAAGGTAATTGGCTATTTTTCCTGGCATGAATAATATTCACATTAATAGCCTCCCTCACCACAGCTTAGAGAGCAATTCTGCTTTGTGCTTTCTGCTTGTTAGGGGAACAGGCACATTTTCTGGCCTAGGCAGGCTGGATCAATAATAAGAGGAAGGGGAGGCAAGATGTGTTTTCCTGCTTTGTGTAGACATTAATGCTACAGCAACAGGAAAGATCTTAAGTCGTCTTATATCCAACACAGAACTGCTGACAACTTATTCCTATTACGGCTTTTCTGTTCTAACAATTCACGAAAAGGCCCCAGAGGAAAATTTGGGGTGATGCCAACACCTAGGATGGCCAGCCCACTGCTAAGCAAACAACGCCGCAAGGCTGCAAGCCTGTAGCAAGGTGGGTAGGTGCATGAGAGATCCGATTATGTTTGGTACAAATACATACTGTGAGATATTCCCAGCTCCAAACAATGCTGGATAAGAGATGCATCAGAAAGGAATATTCCTTTCTTTCTCCAGACAGAAAGTCTGAAGGACTTGCCCAAGTGACAAGCAGTCAGCAACAAGGTCAGCAGCACACTGAGCTGTTCCAGCTCTGTGGATCCCATCCTAGGATCCACTCAGCACTCACATTTCCACTCTTTTCTCCAAACCAGCACCTTCAGTTAGAGGTAACTTCCATCTTTCTAATTACACAATTTACTCCTTTTCTGGCTGTAATCAGCTCCCATTTATACAGCCCTGAGAGACCACAGGATAATAAACACCATGGGGAATAATCCTGTGATTTCCCTTGCCATCTCTGCAGGATGCTGAGTCCCTCCAGTATGAGCAAGAAGAGAGGAAGCTGAGCATCTTTCTCAATGACTCTATAAGATTAGGCAAGAAGCAGCCCCAAAATCATCAAACTGAGCCTTACTTCCAGTCACCACCATGGCATTAACTCATGACACTTGCTCAGTGTCAACCAACAGCACACTGCAGTGACCAGACCCTGCACAAGGCTATTCGGTGCCGGGGCCAGATATCTGTTCACCCTCCCCATCCCGCTCCTGTACATGCGTGAGGCTGAGGAAGGCCAGGGATTGCTCTCACTTGTGTGAGGCAGCAACGAAACCCAGGGTCCTATGGAGAGCGACCATGTAGTGACAGACACAGCCTGGTGCAGGCTGCCCTGGCCCACGGCAGAGGCGATTTCCCCAGCACCTTGAGCCCAGCATCCCTCTCCTCCCTCCCTGGTTCCTATTCCACCCAGTTCCTGGCTGATGCAGTGGCTCTCCAGCAACTTCTCTGACTTGGGGGATCTTCCTTCTTTAATCAACCTTTTTTTTTTTTCTCAGAGAGGTCCCCCCCTCTTGCTCCAGACTGTAGGCTCCCCCCAGTTTCCCATAGCACCTTTTAGGAAACACGCTGCAGGAATCGGGGCCTCATATGCAGCACTTCGCAGGCAGGTAGTAAGGACAGGCSCTGCCCGAGAGAGTTCACAGCCTCCTGTCCCCTCAAGAGAGCTTGCGATCTTAGTGGCAGACAGAAAACAGCATGAGAGAAAGATAATGTGAGAAAATGTCTCCTGGTGGAGGCAAACCTCAGACCTTGCCTAACAGCTTCAGCCATTCTGCAACAAAAAGTGGAGGCAAAACCTATAATCAGGATAATAAGAGCAGAGCTACAGCTTTAACAAAATTCAGTGGTGCCATCTGGATCTTCTCAGGTGAAGGTCTGAATGGGCTGGGATTGCAAGATCAAGACCCCAGCACGCCAGTATAGCTTGGACATATTCAGTTGCAAAGATAATTACTTAAATATACTTTCCAGTTAATTCCTTTGCAAACCACGAGAGGGAAACTGAGTACGATTCTACCAAGTTGCTGTCAGCTGGAGTTGTAATCCCATTTCATCACTGTCAGAGACAGCTCAAATGCCCTTCCACCAAAGCCACTTACTGAGAGAGATGAAACATTAAGTGCTTTAAAAAAATTAACTTCAGGGAGAAAAATCTTTTCGCCCTCCTGAGGTCAGGTGCCATTCAACACGCAGCCAGGCTGCACACTGCATGCTGGATGGAGGCAGAGGTTTACAGAGAGGATCCTAGCATTGCAGGTGCTTTCAGCATGTTTTCACAGATGTCGCAGAAAAGAAAACTGAGTCATGAGCCCAGACTGATTCAAGTCGGGCGGCTGACAGAGTTCCCACCCCTGGCCGTCTGGTAACTGAGCCGTACATGAAGGTGCTCTGGATCCGTCACAGCAACTGAGCACCGAGCTGAGGTTGCTTCCTCTGCCAGGCAGTGAGGTGCTGTGGCTAAGGGCGACCCACATCACCCAGCCGTCCCTGCTGTAACCTCCATCGGAGGGGTAGCTCATGCGGATGGGGACAGCGACCACTTCAGCCTTCCTGCTTCAACCCCACGGCGCTCATGAGCGCACCCGAAGATGCAGTCCTCGTGTCGCAGAGCAGGCTAGTACAGCTGTGCTGCTGCTACCGGCCTCTGCCTCGGGGCTCTTTGCCATCAGGCGTTATGCATTAGATTTCACGGTTTCTTTTGATTTATTTATGACTGCTGTCCCTTTGGCCCAAATGGTACCTAATCCTTTTTAGTGTCAGAAGAGAAAAAAGAAATMATTGCTAATCTTATTTATTAACAAAAAGAGACCCACAAAATCCTATTTCCTTAAAGCAGCAAAGCCAAAAGGAGCAGGGAGATCTGGGGCTGAGAAATCTCCATGGCTGCTACTCCAGTGAGCTTTGAACCCCAGAACAGTCATGTTCCTGGTTTCTTTCTCATGAGGTTGACCATTCCCTTTCCAGACCTCTCCTTGGCCCTGTGTTTGAAGTCAGGAAGACCTCCCCTCCCAAGGGCAGAGACTTCTGCACCACGCTGAGCCACACAGCACTGGCATGAGAGCCATGAAGGAGAGGAAGGAACAGAGTGACACGGAGACAGGAGAAGGATATGGGCCAAGCCAGGAAGACGAGCTGGGAACTGGGCTGGCCTCCAGATAAAAGAACAAGCTCCCTCAGGTAAAAAGGCCTGTTGCAAAGTGTGGGACCTTCTCCTTCCACATTGCTGCTGCATCCAGCCTTAATCACAGTCTCTGTGTCACTAACTTGACATTAATAAGCAGCTGATTCCTATTCAGGCTTGTGGCATTGGCTGGAGGAGTGTCTGGAAGAGGAGGCGCTGCTTTCAGGCATCCACTCTTCCTTTAAGAAGACCCTCACCGCAAAGTACTTTCYCCACCCCACCCTCGCTTCTAAATTATTACTGTTTTGCCAGAGTGTTTTTAAAAGTGCATCAGTCTGACTCAGGTTTTGAATCAACCCAAAACATTCAATTGATGCACAGCAAAATGTTCCGTTTTGTTTATAAGCTAATTAGCTTTTCTTATCTCCCTCATCTTTTTAAACGCAGACAAGCCAACAACCCAACCTGCAAATATCAAAAAGCCTGGTTTTTGAAAATGTCATACTCAGTCTCTGTTGGCACTTCCAAAAACACATCCCTTATCTCTTAAGGGGGAGGAGAGGAGGCTGAAATGGCTTCCCAAATTTGGCTTGATTTTGCAAATTGTTTTAGCCCTTCTGAAGCTCAATTTTTGCAAGAAATTTACAATCAGTTGCAATTTTCCTTGCCAAGCTCAGCCATTTACAGAGCACTCAGGGATCCGCAGAACAAATCCAAGGGCAGGACCCAGCCTCACAGAAGGGAGACAGACAGCAATCGTGCTGGGTCCTCACCAGCCCCCCCAGCACAGCCACCACAATTCTTTGAAGCTGTGTTCATGGGTGCCACCCACAGATACAAATATGTCTCTATGCAAGTCCAGCTGCAGGACCAGGACTGAAACAAAGAGGACTGCAACCATCTTCCCAGGAGAGGTAYRTCCATCACATCACTTTTATGATCTCCAGAGAGACACTATAGTCAGTCTGGGTGTGAAAGTTGAAAGAGAACGTATACACACACACACACACACACACACGGACTCACTTTCTAAGCAGTTAAGCTGCCAAGCATCCTCAACCACATTTAAAATATGCGCTTATCCGCTTGCATGACCAAGAAAGACTTTGTTGCAAATAGGTTTTTCTCCAAGGCAGGTGAAACTGCTTCCCTCCCTGCTGCCTGAGCCCCRTAGAGAACCAGCGCTGGTTTCCTTAGGAGAGTGGTTTGGCCCCTGCATGTGATTCCTGCTGATTTACACAACCCCTGAGGGCCGGGAGCGAGGCTGGCCGGCAGAAGCTATGCCCAGACCCAGGTTTGTTACAAAGTGGGTGGTGGAGGTGCATGTCTTGAGCTCCTCTCTTCAAAGAGGGGCTGGCAGGGGTTGAGAATAACACAGAGGCAACTGGGTTTCCACAGGCCTTTCGCCGCGGCAGGGGGTCCTGCCCAGAGCTGCCCCCCACGGTGCTAGGCTGCCCCAGGCCCTCTGTGCCTCCCGCGAGCTCTGGGGCTTGGGGGCCCATTTGGGAGTTCACAGAAAGGATGGTGCAAGCTCAAATACACCTGGTTTTACCTGTGGACAGACCATCATATTGCTCAGCCACATCATCCTGAGCTCGTATGTCACCCCTAACTGCACGTGACTGCTCTCTCCAGCCCTAAACTGCTTTGCTTTTGCTTAAAAAAGCTCTTCCTCTGGCAGCAGGCAAAATTTTATTTTCTTTGAACCTGATTAAATCTTCAATAGTAATATAAATTCTGGCTCCTATAAGTAATGGCATAGGACATAGGAAACATCATTTCATTGGGGCAATTAGTGCAGTCTAATTAAACCTTAGTCTTCTGATCAGGTTCTACTGATTAAGTGGGTTGCAGACACTCTGGATTATATTAACAAAATGAATCAGTTAATTACATGACAATCAATAAGAACTAAAAAGTAGGACAAGCAATTTGCCTTTAAATGACCATCTAAATTCATCAACATGATACACATTTGTAAGTGTTAAAGGAAGGGGCAGACTTGACAGATCTCTTAGGCACAAAGATAATCATTTCTGATGGTTACAATCTTGAAGAGCAGAGAACATACAGCATCTCCCTGAAAAAAGAAAAAATTATTATTTTTTATAATAGTTTACAAAACAAGCAGAGTATCAGCTAATGAAATTATGGGGGCGGGGGGTCAGAAATTTAGCTCTTTGATAAACTGAAAATCTTAGTTTGGAGTTGTGACCTAAAATGATCAGCACTGCTTTGAGCCAGAGACATTGTGGTCTTGAATGATTATTTGACTTAGAGCTCCCATCCAAATTGAAAACCTTGGTGAAGTGGGAGCTGGAAAATGACATTGTTAAAGAGGCAATTTTTGCCTTGAAAAGCTTAGAGTCTGAATGGAAGGACTTAAAAATTAACGGGGGGAAACTATTTTGTGAAAAATACAGAAATGCCTGTGTCGTTCTCATTTTGCAGGGCTCAAAACAGACAGACTATGAGGGTTTTTCAGCATTTGTAATGAGTGCTTTTAATCTCTTTTAAAAAAAAACAGAAAGTGTTATCAAGATGGCTATTGAGAATTTCTCCTCTCTGAAAGTAGGCTTTTCAGTCAAGCTAAAAAGCAATAACATCTTCAAAAAAATTTTCAGTGAAAATGTCATAAAAAATGAAATATCTGACAAGCACAACAATTTTCCCATCCTTGAAAAAAAGAGATTGGGGGTTTTATTTTTGACTTTTTGCTTTAGGATTTTGGTTGGATGGATAAAGCAGAATTAGAAAGGTAACTTCTCCCTCTTTTAGAGATGGAGACTGAGGACCAGAAAGATGAAGCGACTCACCCATGCTGGCAATCACAGACTCATTTAGGTCAGGAAAGATCTCTTGAGGTCTCTGGTCCAAACCCCTGCTCAAAGCAGGGCCAGCTTCCAAGACTAATCAGTTTGCTCTGGGCTTTGTCAGGCTGAGTGTTGAAGATGTCCCAGGATGGGCGCTCCAGCATCACTCAGGGCCCTTGTTCTCAGTCACAGAGAAATCACACCCAGATTTTTTGCCTCCAGGTTCAGCGCTCTGATGAAAAAATATCCTAGTGCCCCTCACAGCCCTGAGATAGTAACAGAAGAAATCCAGCAGGGTCTGTGTGTGCGGTGGCATGTAGAGTCGTAGTGTGAAAGAGAGCCTGGGAGAAAAAACGGCAGAGAGCTGAAGCCTTCTGAAGCCTTCAGACTCTGCCCACAGCCTTCAGAAGGGACACGGTAATTGAGCCTGGGTGCTTTTCAAACCAGCCTCATCTAACAAGCCACGCTGTAGACATTCAGTCCCACTGCAAGCCGGTCTCTGAAGAGCTTGCACCCTGCACACACATATGGGACTCGAGCTCAGTGTGCGCTGGGTTTGCCTTAGACCGACAGCACCATAACCCCGGTTCCCTTCCCTAAACACTGTGCAAATGCTGTAAGGTGAAGCTGGACTAACTCCACCAAGTATCACTCTTCACCTCGCAGCATCAACACTGCTTTATCGGCACTGCAGAACTGCGATACCCCATTTGTTGCCCTTGCTTTCCACCCCTCCACCCCTTCAGTCTGCCAGCAATAGCATTTCTTAGAGCACAGAGGTGATTTATGCGTTGCTCTATGAACAAAAAGCAAAACTGCAATGCCATGGCCTGGCACACCAGGCAAGGAATTTGCTTGCCATTTGTGGGCAATCATTTGCCAAGTGCTGTCTGCCTTGCACATGGAGCAGATCAGGCTTCCAGGGGACCTGGCAGCCTTCAGCACTAAACCCATTAGTGAAAAAAAAACCCTGCAGGAAGCAGACGGGAGCAGATTGCAGTGAAACAGTTCTGCTCGCGCAGTAGGCAGGTTTTAGTGATGCTGAGAGCTCTGGGCTCCTGGAATTGCCTTTCCAAAGTCTCTCCAGCTAGTTGCCGAGGTAGGGCCTGCAGAGAGTTCAGGCAAATACCCTTCATCTTTTTTAAGCCTTGTTTCTGAAGGAAGCAGGATTATGTCACTGTTCTCTCTCTCTCTTCCTAATAACTCTTAAATCCTTTGGCTGTTTGCACCAAATTTTTCAGAAGGGGACCAGTCTCAAAGACAGGCAGTTCTGACTATCTGGAGTAAATCAGCAACCAGGGAGAGGAAAGAGGGACTCTGCTAGTGTAAAGTGCCTCTCATTGACAGTCACACCGTGCATGAAACACATGCACACAGAGCATGAAACATCTCATTTACTGGGCACTATGGAGTCCAAGCAGAGCTCAGCTTCCAGGAACAACTCTGTGGGAAATAGGCTGTGCTGGTTCAGCCCGTCTGTCTCCCAAGCAAGTCATTCTGCTTTATGGCAGGGTTTTGCAGTTTGCCCTGAGCAATGTTAAATATGCTTGTTTCCATGAAAACAGGAATAAAGAGTTGATTTGTAGCATGGAAGGAGGTTGGGCTCAGTGCTTCTTTAGTCCTGAGCTGCTAGAGCCAGCCCATGGGCAGCTGCAGAAAAAGAGCTTGGTTTCATCCTGGGGTGTATAATGAGGCATAACCCGTCGAGGCATCCTTCCTCTCTGTGCAGCTGGAATACTGAACCCAGTTTTGGGTAACCAGTTTCAAAAATATGTGGACCCACTGTCAGGAGGGCAGAAGAGTAACCAGTATTATCAGAGCCCTTGAAAACAGGAGATTTAGAAAGACTGAAAAGGACCGGGATTACTTATCCTCAAAAAGGGAAGTATGAGAGCAGTCTGCAATTTGCAAAAAGTTCTTGCAAAGAAGAGATTTAATTCTTTTCTTTGCTCATAACAGGTAGGAAAGGAAGTAGTAGACTTCAGCTGCAGCCCAAGGAGATGAGTTAAAAATTAAAGAAAACCTTCCTACCAGGAAGAATAATTCAGCCATGGCACGTGCTGTCTGGACAGGTTGATGTTCCATCACTGCAGGTTTTAAGAACAGGCAATGCACCCTTCAGTTAGGGCTACGCTTTGGGGGGGGGGGACCCTTAGACCCCCTTCCTGGCCTATTTTCTACAGTTCTGTAAAGAAGSCACCGTCACTGAGGAGAACATTAGCAGGTTTATGCACTGCCTAAATAGATGGGCAGGATACAAACCTTACAAGAGAGGACGGCAGTTTGTCAGCTTCTGTGGTATGTTTGGTGTGGCACAAAGCCCCCAAACAGTCCCTGCTCCATTGCTTTAGGCAACGAGGATGCTGCAAATTCCAGGTTCTCATTCATGTCTAAGTTTCCTACCTCTATTCAGGAAAACATTGGGGCCTTCCTCCACTCCAAAACTAAGCCACAGTGAATTAATTGTTAAAAGCTTTGCTGAATGCTATATCCAGTTAGAACAATGCGACTCTTGCTAATTCAAACTTGGCCAAACCACTATCCCAGCAAATAGTGGAAAACTTAGGTCTGGATCCAAACTTTGCCATTGTTATCCTGAGCATTTGATTGTCTGGAGTAAAAACAGTGTTTACAGCTTGAATTGTAGAAGAAAAATCACAAAAGAACCACATTTCAGAATAACTACAATAAAACTAATTCACATGCGTATCAGCAATGCTAGGTCAGTCTCTCCAGGAGCTGCTACATCTCTAGGTTAAATAGTACCCTAGCATTAAAAATAAGTCCCTTAAAATTCACTGCTACTAGTACTCAACAGCATATGGATTTCAGCACTCACTGGCTTTAGCTATCTCCATAGCTGGCTCAGAGCTCACCTCCTCAGCTGGGCTCTCTGAACTCAAAGATATTCTATTGCACAGGCCAAAAAAAATCTCCCTGCTTGGCAGAGCAAACAGGCCACTGCACATGCCCAACATACACACAGTGCATGCGGACCCACCATGGCAATCCACACGCTGGGCATTACAAATGGCCCTCTTAACATTAGGAAGAAACACTTTTCTTTTCCACCTCCAAGACAACCTATTGACTTGTTCTTCTTGAAGAGTCTATTTTGAAGGCATAAGGACCCTAAGTCAGCTTGTGCCACACCGTCTAATCAGCAAAACCTGGCACATTCATGTGCAAAGAAGGTGGGGGGGAATAACCGCTTGCCTTTCACCTTAACCAAGCACACCTTGATCTCAAGAAACCCAGAGTGCTTGGAGTAAAGAAGCACAAGTTCAAAGAGACAGCAGGAAGTTAATCTGAGAGCAAAGGGTGCTCTTTAGGCAGGCAGGCAGAAGTAATTAAAAAGCACAGCCATTCCAATGCTTCAAAATAAATGACATCAAGTCAGCCATTATACACTCACTAAAGCAAGTGGGTCCTCAACTCTTAGCAATCAAGAAAAAGCAGAAAATTGGGGATGCATGGGCTGGACTGCAAAAGCAGGAGCTGGTGGGGCCCTTCACCATCCTTTCCCAGCCAGCAAAGGCTGCATCACCACAGGCGAGGCAGGGAACAAGCTGCTTTAGGAGACTCACATCTGCAGAGGACTTTCTGCATTTAAGTGCACCTCTCCTTCCCTCTCCACCAGGAATATCTACAGCAAAAAACATGCTCAGAGGTACCCAGAAGAGGGACTCGGTGAGCTTTAGCTCTTGGTAGGCAACTGCCTGTGTACCCCTTCTCCACCTCCCCCAGCACCCTCTTGCCAGCAAGCACAAGGTCCAACTGAGCCCCTCACTCTGCCTTGCCTTTTAATGGTTTTGGTGTGGAAACCAAAACTTGTCCTGAATTTAGGTCACATTTGGCACATAGTTGCAACAAACAGGAGCGTGGAAGATTTCTGAACTGCCAAAATGTGTTATTTCTCCTTCTTCAAACCAAAATGTCCCATTTTGATGTTTTCCATGCAAAGTGCACTGACTTTTCAGTGCAGTGTTTTAGTTATTATTTCACTTTCAAAAACTAAAGCCTGGCCCATGCTGGTCCTGGGAAGCCTGGTGACAAATCAGAGGCCACTTACACTTCATGTCTCCCAGCCCCAGGCAAATGTAATGTCAGAGCTGGACTCATGCTCCTGTTGCTTCAAAACTGCAAAAGATGCCCTGGATTGTTCACATAATCCTTCTATCTCTAGCTCCCCATCTGTATAATGCAGCCAACCATTGCCTAGTTTTTGTCCATTTAGCCTGTATGCTCTTAGCGGCTATCCAAGGACACCTAGCATGAAGAGCCCTCTCCGTCAGGCAAACAGAAGATGACTTGCATGAGCTGAACGCAGGCAAGCCTGGCAGTAAGAGATGGCATCTTTTATCAGAGAAATTGATCCACAAAAGTCAAGAGGAGCAGTTTTCTCTCTAGCAAGCAGCATCAATACACATATATGGATGCAGTGTTAGTATTTCTCCCACAGCATATCACCATTCCCCTTTCAGCATCCTTTTCTCCCTGCCCTGTCCCACAGCAGTGTGACATTCAGGTGACTGCTCCCTGACTCAGGCTTTTCACATCTTACAGCTAGGCCTGAATCCCTTGCATTGGTGATTCAAAGCCACAACCTCTCTCCTTTTCCAGATGTGTACCAGACACAGCTGAGCAGCAAGAGCCACATTCCGCTCAGCTGCCTTTGACTTAAGGAGTGCCAAGGAGGCTGTGGTGCCTCACTGCTCCTGGGGGGCAGGAAAGGAAGAGGTGCCGTTGAGCAGCACATCCCTTCTGCAAACCAACAGCTCCTTTCTTTCCTTCTCCCCCAGTACCCACATCATGCAGTGTGGCRCAGCCTTGGAGGGCAGATCCTGTCATCCTTGAGGGCTCAGAGAATCACCTGGATGCTGAGCAGGCTCCTGCTGCTCTGGAGTTTAGAAGATGCCTGTGGGAGTGTGTGATCCCTGCTGCCATGCTTTGCTGTCAGCTCTGCTCACAGGCAGATCTCTATAAGCCTCCCAAAGCCTCTGTGGAGTTGGGGCTGCTGGCAACAGTAGGAGCACTTTCCCCTRCTGTAAGAACTGATCCCTCCTAAAACCTGAAGTGATTGCATTAATCAGTTTGCTTCGAAGTAGGCCATGCTGAATGTGTTTGAGCCTGGATGATAAAATGAGGAGGGAAGAAGTGCAAGGAGATTAGAAAGGGATCGTGCTTAATTTGGGAACATCTCTGAGGATTTATTCCAAAGCATGAAAGCTATAGAGATCACTCCCGCCCAGAGATTAAAGATGCTCTGACTCACATCTCTGAGGCCTGACAATAGCTTATTCAGGAGAGCTGCCTGCAACCATGATACAGAGGATACAGTTTTCCCAGGGCATTTCAACTTGAGGCAGAAAAAAAAATAGACTTTATTAATTTCACCAAATACAATGACATGCAATGGTCCTGACCTTTCCTAAAGCTGGCTACAGATCTCTGCCCTTTCATGGGCCTGAGAAAAATACAGCCAGCAGCTGATCACTACTTCTGAATTGCCACTTTCTCGAGTCTCCTATTGCCTTTGGCCTCCAAACCAAAGCAGAGCTCAGGAGCCAGCAGAAAGCCCCTGTCAGTCACAGAGGAAGAGAGCAATCAACTCTTTCCTGATGTGCCCCTTCATGTCTCCATCTTCCATAGAAGCTAAATCCAGGGATTAAAGCTGTACAGCTGTTGTGTCCAGTTAACTTCTTACAGGCTACATGGCTCTCCCTGCTACATGGCCAACTCTGTGAACATCACACAGCCCCCATGCAGGTGTCCCTGTTCTGCAGTCCCATGCACAGCCCACTGAGCACTGGGTGTGTGGATGGTGCCTGGACCTCAGTGCCTCTCAAAATCACCTCTTACAATCAGTGTAAATACAAGCCTGTGCTTTCACCCACAAGGGCCTTTCAGTAGATACTGCAGTGAAGAGCTCATGGCTGATGCTATTGGCACCAACACCATCAAGGTGAAGATTAACATGGGGTACACCAGCTTCAGCTGCATTTACATAGCTCTCTGATCTTCTTGGCACCCACATGCAGGTCAAATGAAGGGATGGGAGGCATCACCTCATGTCTCGAGGAGGTCAGATTGCTGCTGCAGAGTATGGTGCCAGCAGGGTCCCTCTGTAGGAACCACACTCCCTGAATGGGATCCTGCAGACTGGGTACCACAGTTCAGGGCATCAGGGGGCCAGGGACCAGGCAAGTAGCCACAACACTGTGTTAGTGTTGCAGAAGAGGCTCCTCTGCATTGCTGTGTGGCAAATCAGCTTCGATACAGCAGTAGAGACAGCCCTTTCTGAGCAGCTGTGATCGCTGCTCTTTGTTCTGCTCTCCAAGAAAGCTGGACCAGAGACAAGCCCAGCCCCATAAGCAGCTCTGCAGAGTTTGTTTTGATCTTCCTGCTGACGGGAAAGGACAGCCAGAGCCTGCCGAACAGAAAAGGCTGTGTACTAGCTCTCGGTGTCCAGGTAATTGTACTCATCTCCCATCCATCATCCTGAGAACGGCAGGTTCTGTTGCCAGACCTAATGCCCATTATGCCATTTCTTTCATGAAGCGGGCTTGAAATTGATTTTGAAACAGAAGCAAGAGCCTGTATCAATTTTCCCCTTGGAGGTGTGACAGCATGTCTGCTTTCTGCCAGATTAGTTTATTTTGTTCTCTGCTCTGTATGTGTGTCCCCCCTTTATTCACTGAGACAGGTAGAAAGGATGCCATCTTTCTAATGTCAGGCTGGTGGGGGATCAAAGGTGACTTGGTAATATGACATGGCAGAATGACAGCCACCCCCACACTTTACACTGTGTCCATCACCCTCCACTGTCTTTGTTTGCCAAGGGAAAGGTTCAGGGAAGCTATCTGAAGGAGATCCATTCTCTACAGCTCATGAGGCATTTCCAAACCATGATATATGATGGCAAACCATGGAAGAAAGCTGGGCTTAAAGGCTAATGCACAAGTTTTCTTCATTTTGTGCAAGGGGACTCCATTAGAAGGCACCCCCAGATTTCTAAGCGACACAAGGTTATAGGACTGCTTTTTGATGGTTTTTGAGTCTCCAAGGTTGATGCTTTAAAATTTGTCTCTGTAACTAGAACCTGCGAAGATAAGATCGTACAAAGAGGTGACAGCCATGAGCACCAGACTGCCTGCTCTAGTGTAGCCTTGGAGCAAGATTACGATCTTCTTATTGGAGACAGAGCCTGAAGTGGAGCTTGAAATCCAATGCCCTCTGAGTCTCCAAGAGGAGGGAAGTGCAGGCTTCAGTTGCAGAGGGTCTCCAAAATCAGGAGAAGTTTTCTTTACAGATCTCTTTTGGATTAAATACTACCAGATCAGTTAASATTTCCTCCATTCTTAAGCAGAAATCTTATGGGACCATCTGATCTTGCAATATTCCTGTTACCAAGTAGAGTATCATTCAGCAAACACAGCCACCAAATCTGGTCCTGTTGGCAGCTTGACACACTGCCAGCCAGTATGGACCTAAACCTGGTGTGAATATCGTCCTCTCAGCTACAGCCAGGTAGGGCTCGAGGAGCCTTTGAAAAGCCACTTAGTCCAGCCTTCTACATCAGTTTGAGCAGACATTTGTTCAACCTGTTCTTTAAAACCTCTAGCAATGGAGAGGTCTTGGGGGGGGGGGGTGTCTCCTAATGCCGAAACTGAATTTCCTAGTTGTGACTTATTCCATCCCCCAGAGACGCTAAAAACTCCATTATTCCATACCTTTTTACAGCAGCATTTTCCTCTTTCCAAAGCTGTTTCCATGTTTTCTTTCAACCTTCCTTTCCACAGACTAAYTCTTGTTTTTTCCCATTTTCCCTGTACAGTCACGTTTCCTAGACCCTGGGATACTTTACCCTCTCCTCCCCTTAAAAGATCTGTCTATGTCTCACTTTTTTTCCTCTAAGCAATTCACCCTTCTCTTTTCTCTCCTGATTCTTCTTCACTGCCCTTTGAAACTGCATTTCAAACAGTCCCTCCTTGCACCTAGCTAAACCTTGGTGCCATGTAGAGATGCTGTACAGTTAGAGATAACTCTTTTCATGATTTGCTCTGTCACTGAAGGGAATAGCCCTGACTTGTAGCACAGACTCGTTCATCAGTGTTTCATATCTATGCATCTGAACTTCTTGCATTCAGATTATTCTGGGGCTAGTTTTAATAGTGGTTGAGTGGTTTCAGCACAGCCCTAGTGAAATATCCACATCTTCTGTCCACCATGGAACAGATGGAGCTGTTCTCAGTGAGACATTCATGCATATGCAATATCTACAGAGGAAAACATCTCAGGTCTTATAGCTGCTGCCAACAATACTGTCTGTCAGCTTCTGGATGAACTCAACTGAAATTTATTTAGGCAGTATCAGAAAGGAGCATCAGTAGAAAATTCCTCAAGTCACGTAAAAATGCCATTGATGCTTCTGGTGGAAAATCTTCAAATGTTGTAAACACCCCATTGAGATTGCTTTTTTGTCACTGAGTTGAAATCCTGACAAAAATGCTTGAAAAAAGATCCTTTGGAATGTTTTGACCAGCTTTTCACAAAAGCGTGTGATTAATAATTACAAAATAATTACAGTCCTTTATACCTAGTGGAATCTTCTGGATGAATGAGATTAAGGTATGAAAGACTTCAGGAAGCAAAAACACCAATAGATTCAGAAAGGACAGAACGTAAAAAAAACAGGGCCAGACATCCACACTTAGCGATATTCTAGAATTAACATTAAGCCATTTTTGTGCTTGTCCAGTGATACAGGAGTTATGTGGCTAAAAACAGATGTATGAGGTAATCCTATGATTAAAGAATCAAGATTTTGGTGCCCTTGTGTTAGAAGAAATGATGGAGCAAGGACAAGTGGAACTGTTCTCTCACCACCTGGAGATGGATGCTGTGGCTAATGCACCTGCCTACCATAAACACCTACGAGTTTATACATATGGCTCAGTGAAGTGAGGCCGTGCCATACCCCTGTGTGCCTGTAACACAACAGACCAGCTCTCCTCTACCCCACCTTGTCCTTAATTATTGCCCTAAAGAATTGTATTAAAAACTGTTTGCCCTCAGTCATGTCCATTTTCTAACCATCACCCCTCTGCCAGACTGTCCCTCCATTCACCATGAAAAGCCTAAAATAAAAAAGCCAGTGTTTTCAGCAAAACACAAAAGCCACAAATGTCTTGAGTAGAAATTGAGTTTTTCTGGATCTTCCAAATGTAGGCACGAGTTTCTGTAAACTCTGTCCCCGAGTGTGTGAAATGCTGAATGGCCCAACAGAAGAGCTCAGGCRGTGCTTGCACTGATTAGTCGAGCCCTGATTGATATGTGGATGTTTTAAGCTTTGTTCTCTAATGTACTTTCAGCAGCACTAATAAAATTTCCTTTGAACAAGTGGGAACAGGTGATCACACCATTATGTGTGTCTTGTCTGTCTAGATGATTCAGCCTCATGTTGTCATAGCAGCGTGTTCCCATCAGGGACTCTCACATTAAAGTAGAGGTCTTTTGTATGTGCTGGTTTGCAATTTGTAAATAATAAACAAAACCTGGTCACCTGCTTTGTTGGAAGAGGATTTGCTCTGTTGTTAGAATTGTAACTGCATTTAAAAGCAGGAGGAAAAATAAGGTGGATTGTTCACATGCTTAGGGCAACCATGTTGGGATTTCCAAGATAAAAATGCAGCCCAGATTTGACTCTGATTCTGGGAGTAAAACAAAAGATCTGTTAAATTTGCTCCTATATCCTCTGGAGTCAGAGTCATGTTCCCTTTCCTTCCGAAGGAGTACAAGCAACCTCTTTGGCAGTGTTATGTCATTACTCGTACCATAACCCAGGGAGCAGGACTTCGGTTATTTAACCGGCTCTGACAAATGCTTCTCTCCAGCTCCTGAGGACAAATTTAAACCTTGCTCTGAGTTTGTGCTGGACACCAGTCATCCCAGCACTGTGTACTGAGACCACTGTGATACTAGCTGGGATCCAAGTCTGATGTCATGTGATGTCATTTCATGTCATGTGATGTCACATAGTGCTGCCCTGATCATATCCCAAGTTGCTGGCTACTTATATTTGCTCTTCTCCATGCTGTCCCAGCTGGGGCTCTTACACCTTTCAAGCTGAGCACTGTGTATCACCACAGCCCAAAGACAGCATGGAGGGTATCTAAAACAACAGCAGTGTATCAATGCCCTGTGACAAAACATGCCACCCCAGTCTGCCTTAAGAACCAAGACAACTGAAAAGACACAAAATTTCTAGCTTTCTTAGAAGTAGCCAAGTCTGAAATCTGCACGTCTTCCAATTTTTTTTTCCCTGCATACATACAGGTGAATACTCAGTGGGACATTAAACATACAGAGAACATTAAAGACATGAAAGAAGCCCAAGTTCAGCCCCATGGCTGGGACCCTGGCAGACCTAACCAACTGTACCCCCTAGGAAGGGCCACAGCCACAGAGGGTTTGCGTGAGCTCCGGCTGGGACACAGCACCGGCCTGTGACAGTGTATGTGAAGATCTCAGCGAGTGTCGCACGCACATCCTGAGAGCCAACAAATCATTGGGGGAGGCAGGGGAAGTGCCTCTGCTAGGCAAGCCTCCTGTTGCCACTTTTGAAGAGACACTTCTCCTCACATCTCATCCCTGTGTCTTCCTGCAAGGTCAAATTGACATCCAAGGAGGCAGATCCTCCATCAATGCAAATCACAATCAGTGACTAGTTTAACTTGCTTCATAGGGAGAGGGCCTGAGCAGCTGCAAGTCCATCTGAAGTTGATTTACAGCCAGTCGTGTTTTGGGGCATGTGCAAAAAAACCCAAAAAACAAAAAAAGCCAACACACATACACACACAGAGAATGGTTAAGGAAGAGGAAAATGAAGATCCTAAAAGATCCTAAAATCCTACATCTAGAAGCATTCTGAGTGTCACCAATTTTTCTTGTCTGTTTTCCCTGACAGACAGAGTACAACAGGATTCAGGTGTCTAAGGAAATTTTTGATCATATTTAAAAAGAGAGAGTGAGAGAGAAAGAGAGGCTGAGGAAACTAGAATATGAGATGGGATTGCACTGTAATGGTGTGACCTCTCTGTGCCCAAAGCTCTGCCTTAAATTGGAAGAAAAGTGCCAATTAATCTGATGCTGAGGAAGGCACAGGCAACAAAACCATTTTATGTCCGCTCATTTCCCCCTGTGACGCGTAGCGCTCTCCACCTTGCTAATTGGAGAAAGCTTGCTAACAGCTCTCTGATGTTAGTTTAATTAAATACCTTTTGAATGCCTCTGAGCTGTTGGAACAGACAGCGGAGTTGTTCCAAGTCTGACAGTCTGAGAGATGGCTTCAAATCTGGGATTCCTTTCTTCATTGCTGAAAAAGCACCAACCCTGTGGGAGCAACAGAGGAGTCTCTAATAATAATGGAGCTAGAAACTAACAGCTGATAGCATCTGACTGTAGAAAGGAGGGTCTTCCACATCCCAACAGTTCTTGTAATATTGCAGTGAAGGTGCTCGGTCATCTTGGGAAAGATGGAGCAAAGGAAGGGCTCTGACAGAGGGAAGACAACTCTGCAAGGGGCTGTCTCCCAGGAAGAGGGGCTACAGGTCCGTAAAGGGAGTGGAGTAGCCAAGGGTGGTGGAGAAGAGAGGAAGAAGACATGCTCCTGGGGGTGACAGACAAAGAGAGGTAATTCAAGCACCTGACAGTGCTGGAGAAGAGCTTTGTCCCAAGTCCACAAGAGACTCTTCAGCAGCTCTCTTCTGTTCTGTGAATATAGAGTGGTCTTTGTGCTTTCTTAGAGAAGCAACTCTGCACTGGAATCAGGGCTCCCATGTGCTGAGACAATCTGTGGCCTAAATAGGAGGGCAATACAGGACTGATTTTATAAATGGTGAGCTGTGGCAGGTGGAGGTGACACATAGATGTGGAGATGAAGGTGATCACAGGTACCAGGTGGATTGTGGTGCATTGGCAGGGGAACCCAGATGCCCTGACAGCAAGGCCAAAGCCTCAACCACAAGACAACTTTTCCTGTTTTTTTAAAACATCCATTTCCCTCCCTCCACTCATGATCAGTTTAGAAGCTGTATGGGTGAGTGCTGGGAATGCTGCCTAAAGCCTAGGCATTGCAGGAAAGAACTTGCAAATAATCTAAGAGCAAGAGGAAAATTTTCAACAAGAGTTTGAAAGAGCCTCTTTAGCTTATCAGAAAGGAGGTCAGGAGGTGACTTGATTACAGTGCATAAGTGCCGTCAGCAGAGGAAAACATCAGTTTCTAAAGAGCTTTCTAATCTATCAAAGAAAGCCAGAACAAGAGCCAATGGCTGGAAAATGAAGCTGGACAAATGCAAATGAGTCATACAGCACATATCTTTAGCAGAGGGGAAGATAAACGAGAAGAGCAAACTCAAGGAGAACGGCACTCTGTATTTTTAGGTGCCTTTGACTTGAAGTTGGATAACAGACCTAAGCTGGACAGAAGCTGGATTCCAAGTAGGGACATATCAAGGGGGTGTTCAGAAACCTGCAGTATATGGGTATGAATTCATCCTGCTTGATGACAAAAAAATGGTTTCTAACTACCCCTTATTTTTGCCATATTTTTTTTCCTTTTTTACTGCACAGTTTGGGTTCAATAAAGGAAAGATTTTAACAGATAAATCAAGCAGGCCCTTTTTGGCTCAGGGGCTATTTTATGGTGAAGCCAGTATTAAAATATTCACCACCTAAATACAAAGGAATTTCCTAGGTTGTGCTCTCTGGTAACTAAGACAGCTTATTCAGGATTGAGTTAAAAGTCATGGTTCAGTCTTTGAAAAAATTTCAGTTCAGCAATGGGTGTTTACTAGTGAGTAAGTAAATTCTATCATCACTGAAACCAGCTTAACTCTCCTCCACTCCATGGACAGCCAGTAATGGCGGTTCCCAGGCAAACTCTATCAATGACCTCTCCTCTTCTCATGAAACATCCCCTGCCCTATGACAAGCCTTGGAGCATCACTTAGATGCTCTTAGAGCACTTCATCCCTCCCATGGCAGGCTGGAGCTGAGATAACCTTTTGCAGCCTTTCCAGATTACACCCCTCTATGTCTGTTTATTCCCAAAACCGTGACCAGGGTTAACACAGTGTTGCGAGAACTCCCTTGAAAGCAGTGTACTCCCTGTTTAAAAAAATAAAAGTCCCTTAGGAACCTGCTTGATAGGACACATGAAAGGTTAGAAAAAACAAGGTTCAGTCGTAGGAGCTTGCTTCGCTGGGGAGAGTGGGAGAGTGGGAAGCAGCTGAAATTACTGGCTGCAAGTCTTTGCACTAGCCAGGAAACAGCAAACTGCCTTTAATTGACTTCAATTGCTGGCAGCAGCTCAGTTCCTCTAGAGTGGGAGAGTGAGAGTTTACACCTGCAGGCAGCCCTTGCAGCTCACCCTGCTCTCCTGTCTCATGGGATGAAGGCGATGGGACATCGGAGCTGCAGAAAGAAAGACAAGCCAGAAGTGGGGTACTCTGCCAAATGTTTACAAAACCCTGCTCAAGAAAACTATTTTGACTCAGATGCAAAAGCATGGAAAAACATTCTGAATCAGTCCATAATCTTTTTTTGCTTTGAAATGTTTTTAAAAATAAAAAAAATACAGTTTTATATATCAGCATACTTCTTTAATTTAAAATTTTTTAATTTATTTTTTTAATTTTTTTAAATCAATTTACTTTATAAAATTTAGGTTAAACTAAAGGTTAAACAGTCAAAATGAAAAAATATATCAAAGTATCAAAAGGAAACATGTTAGCTGACCCATGCTGAGAGTTAACTACTGTGGGTGTGCAACAAAAGTCAATATTTAGCTTTCCAACCCAGTTCATGCTAGGAAAGATTTTTCAACTCTTGAAAGGTATACTGGTTGTGACAGCTGTTTCCCATGCTTGTTTGGGTGGGAAGCTGGAGTGAATAATCCTGCCTATTCAAGTCATTAGGGACAGATAGGAATTTTCTTTACTGTTTGTTACAAAACAGCATGTACAGAGTTTCCATCTGAGAACTAGACCACCAATTCTCAGCCGAACAAACTAGGAGATAGGCTTGACATGGAAGATTTTGCAGTCTAAACACACAAAGATTGTTAGTCCTGTTTTACAGAGTGGATAATAAAACCCAGAGCCTTAAAAACTGGAACTTAATGATTTCAGTAAGAGCTAGAGAGTCTGAGCAGAACATAACTTTGGTTTTCTAAATCTGCTTTTACCTTTTGAGTAGATCACCCTTTCCCCAAGAAAGAAAAAAGTTGCCCAAAACATCACTTGACATCATGGATTTTTTCCCAAGTGTCTACCTAGGGGTGAGGGAAACATACTGCTAAAGTGCAGCTCATCCACAGTTGTGTTTAATCACTGTTATTTCTTGGAAACTAAGCGGGGATGTAAGCGCGTTACATCAGCCATCTGGAGACAATCCCAGCCTGGCTGGACCATCTGCATCCCCATTCAGGCTCACAGCCATGCCACCCATCCCATCTGGCTGTGCAAACTAATCAGGCCAGGAGTAGGGCTAGGAGGGGAGGCAGAACAGGGGTCCTGAGCAGAAATCATATGGAGTAGCTCCTGCTGGGATGTACTTCAGGCTGTGTACTCAGCCCCATCAACGCTGGTTTTCTGCAAAACAAGAGTGACGAAGCCCGGCTTTGTATGGGTTTATGCCATCCTGTACCCACTCTGTCATACCATAGCATAGCCTGTCTCCCCGCTTGGCTGAGTCAGCATGGTGCTATGTTAGCTGGCTGCGGGGTCCATCTGTGCCCAGCATCCCACCAGGTCCTGTCTCTTGGAGCAGAGAAAGGCTGGACACATTAATTTTGGCCTCTCTCTACTTTCTGTCTTTCATGAAGCTTGTAGGAATTTTGTATCTCAGAGGTGGCTGTCCACATTATGGACGGCAGATGCTGGGGGATGCATCTGCCATCCATCTGGGAAGCTCTCGCATTAAACACACCAGCAAGTTTTTATTCCAGGCCCCATGAGGTGTTGCTACTTGGTGGATAAGGAGAGGCATAACTCCACTCTGAGCTTTTAGAAGCACTGTGGTCTGTAGGCAGAGACCAGATCCTTAAATAAACTATGTATGGAGTTAGAGCCCTAAAGCATAGACTTGTACTGCCCTGGTAAAGGAATAGTCAGTCTCGAATCTTCTCCCTTCCCTCACCCAAGAGAGTGAATTTTGAGGATTCAGAAATTATGTGCTTGGCTTCAAAAAGTAATAATCCACTTTGCCTCCTCCTCTTTTTTTTTTTTCTTCTCTGAATCTTTAGGGGCAATCTGACCTCATTTCCCAGTTTGGGGCTTCTTTTCCCATCACCATGGAGCTTTAAAAACTAAAGTAGAAATGAAAGGTGAGATACTTATCCCATGACTCCAGGACCTCAGGCTTTACCAGAAACATGAGTTTTCATGAAATTCATGCTACAGTTCTCAAAGAAAACAGTGCCAGGTGGCAGCCACTGCAGGACAGCATCAAAACCTTATTCATCAAGCCAGCACCGTTTGCTTTCAGATATTTTTAATCCTCCCTGGACTCTCTCAGAAAACAGCTTGGATTCTCCTGTGAATTGGAGAGTTCAGTCTCCCTCAGCAAACCCCAGAATCAGGCAGTTAACAGTGAGGGGCTGTTCACAAAATAAAGGGCTGGACTCTTTAAAATGGATGCTATTAGTGTTCTGGGAAGAGCCTGGACTTGTACTCATTAAGTCTGCAATCTCCAAAGTATTTATAGAGGGGAAAAGAGCAAAGCTGGCTGATATTCTTATTGTTGTAGCAAATGATCAATGCACTATTCGCAGAGCTGTAGTGCCTGTGATTAATTCATAGCCACAAATAATAGCGGAGTACCTGCTGTGTTGCTATTACCTTATCTCTGCCTCACTGGTTGATTCTCAGGTACAAGCGAAACCAACCCTTAATTACTTGGTTAAAAACCTGTCGGCTGCTGGGGAACAAATGGAATGATATAGCCGCCTCTGCTGTGGAGTTTTACAGCTCCCAGAGATAATTGAATAGAACAAATCTCACTTTAAAGTCCCACAAGAGCCAACATGGACAGTAAATACCAGGATGTGTCCTGAGGAACTGTTAGGGACCAGGAAATGGCTGGCCAGAGGGGAGCAGACTTTGCACACTGGTGAAGAGCTGGATTATTTCTGTTCTACCTTCAGGAGGTCCTAATTTGGCCGTCTTTTCCATCAAATTTGAACATGTCCCAGCCTATTCACAGTCATACTTACTATTCCTGTGTAACATTTACTCCCCATTTTAGAGAGGAGAAGCTAAGACCTTGAAACACTCACACTGTGTCTAGGCTGAAACAGGAGTGCCACCTTCTTCAGGCGTTTATCCCTGTCAACCTTGTCTTGTGCATACCACAGACGCTGCCATGCAACCTGCCTCCCCTTCAGACAAGAGAGAGGGCAGTGGTTCCTACATCCTTAGCAGTAAAGCTCGAGGAAGGCCACTCAGCACTCATCACCTCTCTGGTACTGGCTAAGGAGGCTACAAGCTTCCTTTGGCCTCCGCCCAGCAGATTCAGTCACAACTACATCCTCTGAAGTTTGATACTGCACAGAAGCAAGGAGAAGATGCTCCAGAAAGACACAGGAAAACTCTGACCCTATTGCTAGTAGGATGTATCCACCAGCCGGAGGCTGGGGCAAATATTCCTAGTTGTGCTCCCACTGTGGATGGCCCTGGCCATTAATATCAGGACTGTATCCCTCAGTCTTGTTGGTATCATGCCCAAACATGACTTATTCATTGGGTCACAGAATAATTTAGGCTGGAAGGAACCTTTGGAGGTCTCTGGTCCAACCCCCCTCAAAACAGAGCCAGCTTAGATCAGGTTTCCCAAGGCCTTGTCCAGCCAAGTTTTGAATATCTCTAAGGATGGTGATTCCCCCACCTCTCAGGAGCCCTGTGCCATTGTGTGACCACCCTCAGGGCGAATTTTTTTTATGGTGATATCTAACTGGAATTTCACTTGTTGCAGATTGTGTATTGCCTCTCTTTCTTTCACATGGCACCTCCAAGAAGAGTCTGACTTCACCTTCTCTGTATCCTCCCACCCCAAACAGTGGTATTGTCCACAAGATCACTTTTTTCCTCCTTCTTTCACTGCCTTGTTGTCTATGCCAATACGAGAACAGCCACATCCTATGGAGATCAGTGGTGCAGTCTCCTGGAGGCTGCGCTGTCCTTTCAGGCCTGAATTGTTGTTCTTCAGATGGGCCAGGGCATGCTCCTAACGCCCAAGCTTTTGAGGATGTATAATTACAGAGGAGATGTTCAGATGCCCTTGACAAGGCAAGCAGCCAGGTTTGTTCACGCTGCAGTAGGACACTGCTGCGGGATGGATGTAATTGCTTCTGAGCCACTCTCTTTAAGGGCACAAGCAAATAAAAATGCAGGAGAAAATCAGCTGTGTTACATGGTGATGCTTTTAATTGCCTCAGCTAAATGGGAAATTAAATGCTGGAAACTTCAAGTCCTGTTTGATGTTTAGCATCCGTGCTCCGAAAGGACGGGTTCTCCAGCACAGCTTTAGTACACCCAGGGAGCATGAAATCACTCCCAGATTGCTCAACAAGTCAGGTAATTGGCCTCCATAGCTTGAAACACTCTGGTGCAGGAGCAACCACCACCTCCCAAGTGAAACAAGTTCAGAGACCAGAGGGGCTGCTTACATTACACCTGACCCTGAGGGCTCCCTGTCCATCCAGTGCAGAGAGCACCTACCACCTCTCTGGAGAAGCTCAGTGCCTGGCAGAATTTGGGACCTAAGTCCCTGAGACACAGCAAGCGAGAGACTTCCTATCAATCCTGAGTTATGCRCTTTCCATTTTCTCCTTGTTATGCTCAATCAAGATGCATTTGATCTGAGATCAGGAGGCTGTCAGAGTGATATTTATTTCCTGACTGAAAAGAGAAAAAAATCACAGGCTGAATATGGCAAGCTTTGGTAAAGTGTGTTTCCACAGACGGAAAATCACGTGCTCGCAAAGGCTGCCATGCTTGGAGAGCTTCTTCTTCCCAAGTTGGTATTTTTGTTCTCTGAAATAGGATCCACAATAATAGCCCACCTTCCAGTTTTATTTGCCTAATGGCCATTTCTGCCCTTTCCAGTTCTGTCCTCAAAATCCTCTACTTGTCTCCAGTTAAAACATTATAGACTAGACTCTGCAAATTATTGAGAAACATTGGTCACAGAGTGCAGTCAAGGTGCAGCCACTGCATGCAGCAAATATGCTCCAAGAAAACACACTTCAGAAATATCCCTTATCTTTATTTTTCAATGGTATGTATGAAGACACACCATTTTAAACCTATCACTCACTGCTTTAAACCTGTCACTCGCTCACTTCATTTGATGCCTCTCCAGACACTCCAGATCTTTTATCAGATTTCACCTCAACTGTTTTTCTAAAGGCAAACAGTCCTACCCCAGTTGTTCTTTGTGACATTACAGAGCTGCAGTCATCCTTGCTGCCTCTCCCAGTTCTGCCAGGCCTTTGGAGATGAGGACATTGGAGACGGGGATGAAACTGTACATGATATTCAAAATTCAGGTTCAAGGATTTGTACAGTGACTCAGTGACATTTCCTGCTCTGTTCTTTTGTCCTTTCCTAATAACTTCTTCCAGCAATGGGAGCTGTTACAACACTGCCTTGCAAATGCATTCAACACTTCAGGACCATTGAGTAGGGCTGAGATCCAGTTCCAAGCTCATGGGCCAAGCTTCAGCAGAAATTGTCCCCTTGCATTTCAGGACTGTCCCTCCAAAACTTCTGTACTCTCCAGAAGGCTATAAGCCTCCTAGGGAACATGCAGTAGCTCTCGTCTTTCCACACTCCTCAAAGCTGTTTCATTAGCCTCATTCCTGGGTGTGATCTGCTGCCAGAGTGCAGGAAATCTTGGCAGGCTCATGGGATGTCAGGGTTTGGGAATCAGTCCAGCTGCGCATAATCCCTTTACACACATTCTACCCCTATGGTGCATGCTGTTGGGCTGTCTTTAATTTTTGCTCTTGAGGTATTTGCTTAGAGATTGGGACCAGAGGATCAGAAGACAGAGCCTACAACAACCATACACTGTTCTGAGTCCTTGGGCAGTAAAAAGGAGGCAGTTCCCTTGAGAGGAGTTGTTCTCTTCCAACCAAAGGAAAGAGAAAAGGTGACATTTGCAAGCTTGGATCTCTTTTTTTTTACGCAGCCGCAACAGGCAAGACTCTCATCTGGTGTAAATGGTTGGAGCTGCATTAAAACCAGTTTCTAGCTGTTGGAAGCATTCAGGTCATCAGATTTTTTTCTGGCTGAATATGATTGTATCAGTCATTAAGAGAGCAGGGGAAGGGACTTCATGTGTGTGTCATGTTCAACACAGCTGAAGAAAGCAAGAGGGGAAGGCATCCTGAGCCACCACTTACCCTTACCTGTTGCACTCTCTTGTTGCTTCCTCAGTGCATAAATCCACCTCCCTGGGGCACTATGATTCATTTTTCTGTGCTCACTGCTCCCCTCAGCTGTCTCTTTATGTTCCTGCTCCTTGGGATTCATTCTCTAAGCAACCTTCATCAAAAGGAAAGCCTCTTGCATCAGGACTGAGTAGAGGAACGAGCAGAAAAAGGTGAATCCTTCATCTACCTCATGCTCCAGCTGTCTCTGGGCAGCTCCCTCTGCTCCCTGTGCCTGGGGCCGGCAGAGCTGTGCCACAGTCAGCCCCAGACTGTGGGGCCTTCCTTCTCTCATCACCCCAGGCTAGAAAGACAGGTGGGAGGCTGGTTGATTTGCCTTCCGGTTTTCTAAGTCCTGTCAGCACCACATTATCATCAAACTGTAAAACCTAGGGACTTGCCAAGGACGCTACTAAATCACCCGCCCTTTAGCAGGACTCTGCTCCACCTTGTGCACACCTGACGGCAGCATATTTAATATCTCTCTTCCAAAACTTTTGGAGAAGGCATACCCACTTCTGTAGCCAGGAGACATTGATAATCACAGCACTGCCTGGTAAATGGGTTAACAGGCACCAGGCAATCGGCAGCTAATGCCCTGCTGCCAAGGGAAAAAGGCCAAGCGCCAGCAGCAGGCACGAGGTGCCAGGAGAAGGGATCAACAGAGCCTCCAGACCCCACGCACTCAATGTGCAAATTGCTTTTGCTGACTGCCAGGTCAGATGCGAAGGAGGCAGGGAGGGCTTGCCCAGCGCTTCCCCTCCACAAAGGATCACCCCAGCTGATTTCAGCACCAATAAAGAGTGCCTCATTATCTCTGACAAAGACAATGCAATTACAGAGTGGCTCTGATCAGAGCAGTGATAATCACTGATGTGAGTTCATCTCCTCCACTTGCTCACTTGTTTATTTTGGAGGTTTCTTAATATACCAAGAGCTAGTGAAACTAGTGCTAATTCTAGCCCCCAGCAGCTTCTCAGCCAGCAAAGAGGAGCTGTTACCACCATCACATCCTTCCAGACAGACATTTTTGAACAGCTTTGATATCGCACGGAAGCACCAAACAGCCTCTCATGGCATCAGTCTCCTGCCTACTGCTCCCTGTGCTTCCTTCCTGGTCCTAGTTCAACTCCCTGTAACCAAACGGTCACCCTCTAGAGAGCAAAATGAGGTGACCTGCATATCACGTATAAATACCTTCCCAGGGTTCTACAGTCTAGCAGAGAAAGATACTACAAAAGCCACGTTTCAAGTTGGAGAACTGTAAATGCAAATTAAATGTTCTTTTTTTCCAGTAATGATCAACCACTGGAACAAGCTGCCCAGAAGAGTAGTGGGTTCTCCAATTTTTGATTGCTTCAAATCACAGACAGATGCTTTTATTTTTTTCCTGGAAGGAATGTTTTAGCCAGGCTCCAATGACTGGACTCAGTACAGAGACAAGCAGGAGAAATAAAACCTCCTGCTCAGACGATCTCTCCAGTGTCACAGGCTTATAACCTGCTCTAACAAGGAGGTCAGTGCCTTGGCAAGACAGGGTCTACTCAGGGTCAGCAGAAGCTCAGCTGGCCCTATGCTGCTACAGGGAAGCCAAGTCTCAGCTCTGCCATGGAAAAGGCTCTTCCTCACAGATTTGCTCCCCACAGTGCCTACTGTTTCACCATTTTGCACCAGTGAGCACATCGGAGAGAATCCCACCCTGTTACTGGGCTGTGCTGCGAGATACCCAGCTGCGGGGTGTCTCAGGGACTGCTGAGAAGTCCTCCACAAGCAGAATGCTGCTGGAAAGCATTGGGTTTCAGGTGGGTCAGGCATGTTCAGGCTTCTCTGACTCTTCACTCCTCCACCTTGCACAGAGCAATTTCCTCAATAGAGCTGATCTGCATGAGACCTTCCCCATCTTCCAGCCTTTCCTCAGAGCCTGGGATCAGAACTGGGGCCTTATCATCCTCCTCACTCCCCCAACTCCTGCTGCTACACACTAGCCCTGGATGGGAAAGGGCTCAAAAGAGACCACAGGGAGGGATGGCTGTCACAGCTGGTTGCTCCTGGCCAAGGTACCTGTGTGGCATCATTAGGAGATAATCAGAGTCACTAAAAGATGCTGACACTTGGCATGGCTCCCCACTGGGGTCTTGTCAGCACCTTAACAACTGCAGGGTTAAGATTACTGCTGACAAACTCTGCTGAGCTGGGTGCTTTTCTGAGCCTGAAGGAGTGAGAGAGGAAGGGAGGGAGGGAAAGGTCTTGCAAAATACACCCTGAGTATTTCCTTCATGTTAAAAGAGTCTGTCATGGCTCCAGCTTCTATTTTGAGGCCTCTGGATTCATTCAGTTGGTTCATTTCATTCAGACCAGGAAGGACACATTGTGTTGCCATCACATCAAAGACGGCAGCTGGGAAGCAGATGTCTTAGTCAAACTCTGAATTAACTCCTGGGAGAAACGGCCCTCAAGGCTCCTATAGAGCTGTTGGAGGGAAGGGCCAGGTAGAAAGGAACAGAAGAGACTTTTTCAGAGCCAGCTGGAGAAACCGTTTCCTGTGGTTGAGCCCTTCTCCCTGCCCTGCTGTGAGAACTGAGTTCTGTCCCCTTCCATCAGCTGAGCACCAGGAACCTGCCCTAAGATCTCATAGGCCATCCTGTGCTCCATTGCCAGGACTCTCCTGGGGCTGATGCTTTTCTCTCTGCCCTCTTCTCCCCCAGCTTGAATCCTTTCAAGAGCAGATTGGTGGATCCTCCCAAAACCCCCAGGATATACACAGGTGATCCCTCACAGAGCTGGTAGAGGACATCTCCATCAGATGTTTCCAAAAAGCCCACAGAGTTTTTCTTCTCCTTTCTTTCTTCCTCCTCCTTCCTTTATTTTTGCAGTCTCACATGAACACAGGAAATTTCAAAGAGATCTCTGCTGAACACTAAAGCTTTGAAGCCAGCTGGTAGAGCAACCTCAGGTGATGGAGGGCAGGAGCAGGGCTCAGCTGGGGTGTCTTCCCAGGAAAACTGAATCAAAGCCAGATGAAATGACAGCACAAGCCAATTCAACCCAGTCTAGATGGGGGTTTTCCTCTTTGTTATAGAGCCTAGCTTGATGACCCTTCCTGGTTTCAAATTAATGAAACCTTTGCTAAGCTTCAGATTAAGTTCCTAGGTCACCAGTGGAGAGGGCCTGTAGCAAAGCCCTGGATTTTATCTTTAATTACCATCAGGAATTTTACTTTCTTGCAGAAACTGAGAAAAAGACAACATCTGTGATCCCTGCTGTGGAGCTGAGCACCTGTTCAAGGGAAGGTAGTAATCAGGAAGAAAGGGGTCAACAGAAGATGATCTTCTAAGTCTCTCTCTACAGAGTGAATCTCTAATACGTTTACTTAGCCAGATGCAAATCCCTTTGGCAAACTCATGGCACTGCTGAGTACAGCTACATAGAGAAAGTTAACAATGCTGGAGCATTGATTCCTCATCTATAGCCAGTAAGAGTCCTGGTGACTATGTGGGAGGAATGATAGTGTTTTCTCTTCRGCGTCAGGGGAGACAAAGCTGAATTTCAAGCAGCCTCCTCCAGCTCTTAACCAAGAGATCACATCTAGTTTCTCATTGATTCAGTCTCACTCCCATCTGCCTTTCTGCACTGATCTTGGTCTGTTCCTTCTGTGGGCCACAGGGAGCTGAGTCTTGCCCACATCCAGCAGAAGAGTCCACATGAGGCCAGGAAACTTCTAATGCAGGAGATCTTCAGAAGACCAGTAATGGCATCAAGTTCAGGACCGTCTCCAAGTGTGGTCAGGAGTAAAAGGAAGAGTATAAATGAAATATGGTGAATAGATCCCTCCTCTGGGTATCCTGTGCCTGCTGAAGACAGTCCTGCCTCCTCCTGCCTGCCAGCTATAGGTTACTTGATGTAGACTAGAGAAGCTCTAGAGGGACCATTCTGCTGGAGTAGAAACCTCTCATGCCCAYCTCTTTGCTTGTTGCAGCAAGGAGAAGTGTCAGTCAGGAAGTGGTGACTGCATGTCACCTGTGTTTGGCTATCAGCAGATGTTTGCTCTACAATGGAGAAGCAGGAGGAATGGAAGCCAACTGTTACTACATGTTTTTGAGCCACTGAGAACCCCCTGCTTAGCACCCTGTAATGGGCTGGAACATGGTGCACTGGCTGGGAGATGAGGCATAGGTTGCAAAGGACAGGAAGACAAAATAGCATGTGTTGAGCTGTTCATGGCATAGACAACAATGGGTTGGGGCAGGCAGGAGCATCTGGAGTTTTTCCCCCGGAGTTCTGGTTTTTTGCTGCTCTTGGTAGGACAGGCACAAGTGTATCTGTGGATGTCAGATTCAAGGTCACCTTGTATTTGGGCCAGCAAAATAAAACCTCAAGGGAATGGGTAGAATGAAAGAGCTGGATGGCTTTGAGCCTCACAAGGAGTGAGGCCAAAGAGGTCACAGCTACCTAGAAGGTAGAAAGCCCAACATCTGCTGCCTGCCTAGGTCCCTTCCTAAGACACCTTCCCACAATAGCACAGAGGTCTGGAGATCCCTTTGAAGGACATAGTGATGGAAAAGGAGGAATGAAACTGGCTTAAGCAGAGCCTGTTTAATACCATTCCAACCCCAGCCAGCTAGGTCAATTAAAAAATAAAGATGAAGGCATTCAGTCTGGGTCTGCTATCCCTATCAAATTCATTATCTCCTCCCCTCCCCACAACAGAAAGAGGGCAACTGTTCACGTAAGACACAGCTAATAATATCTGAGTACAGGACATTGCTGCTAAATTATAGGGAGGGCTTGGGAAGGGAAATTAGTGTCATTTGCAAGCCCAATAATGGGGCTGTGCAGCATGAATGCCGATTCGAGAGCAGGCTGGAGGACAGTGTGTTAGCTTATGTAACTGTCCCCATCCTCCTCCAGCAGGCAGAGCAGGGCCGGGTTTGACTTGTGCTGGCAGGATATAGCTGCATTCCCACATCCAGCCTGGCCAAACTCAGACAGCTCTGCTGGGATGTGACCTAGGGGACTGAGATATTTCAAGCCAGGATGGGGGATGCAGGACCCTGTGCTCCCTTATAGCCTTGTGCGCCCAGTTCCTTTGCTCAAAGTTGTGGATCACAGTGCAAGGGGGCATGTGAGGGCTCACAGAGCTCAACACTAGGAAATCCTATTGTTCAGGCAAAGGGACACCACCCCTACCTCTGCAAAATGACTGAGGATGTACCCATGGAGAACACAGCCTGCAAAACAGTCAGRTGAGGCTACAGCAAGGCCTTGGCAGAGATGATGGGGAGCACAGTGCCAGGTGCTGAATGTGGCTGATCCCTGCCTTACAAGCCAAGACAAAATAAAGGGGGTATCAGGATAGGAGTACCTCTGGAAAGGAAGAGCTGAGAAGCAGTCTAGCATAGAAAAGATGGGTTTGAAAGCCAAAGGCAGCTTAAAATAAAGGGAAAAGCAGATACCTCTGATGGCAAAGGCTTAGGCATCAGGAGCTGCTCCTGCAGGAAATGGCTCAACCATTCCCTCCCACACAAGCTGAGTTTTGGCAGAACCCATGCTGGGGGTCCCCAAGGCAGCAGCTACCAGGGACTGGAGGTCTGATAGCTTCAAGTGAGGGGCCAGCTTCTAGTAAGAACCACATCCACAGGGGAAACTGAGGCACAGAGACACTGCCTCCTACTACAGGCCCTGAATCTTAAGGTGGTTTTTGAGCACTCCTCAGCTACATGAAATGTGGTGCTGATCCCCAGGGACAGCTGCATTTCTGCAGTGGGCAAAGCATTTCCCATTTCAGATGTAGCCATGTTTGGGGCTAAAAAGAGCTAGAGGGAAGCAGAAGTGCTCTCTGACCAGCACTCCCAGGCTAACATACTTAAAGTACCAAGACCATGCTCTAGGTAATCCGTGGAGTTTTTATGGCTCCAAGCTCAGTATTTATACCCCATCAACAACCCCAGCAAACACTGCAAAACAGGCAGAGAGCACCCCTCTTCTGGAGTCACCCCATGCTCTCTGCTGTCAGACCCTGAGGGGCTTCCAGGGAGAGCCAACAACCACTTCCTACAAGATGAGGACTGAGAGCCATGAGATCTCAGCATGCCAAGACAAGCAGAGGTCAATGAGACTCACCTCATTTACCCACCAGCACAGCCCCCACACAGGACCCTCACTCCAGTCTCATGAGCTGTAAATGGCCGCAGCCACCAGCTCTGACCCTGGATATAGGCAACAGGGAAGCCAACTGATTATAGCACAGCAAAATGAGCACTATCACTTTCATGACAGCTTCATATTCAAGCCTCCAGCTACAGGACAGCTGCTGCAAAAGAATATTCTTGGGAAAGCAGATTTTTGCCAGATGGCCAGTTACTTCATAACCTGTCCAAAACTGCCTTCTTGGCCACTTTGAAGCCTTCCAACCCCCACGGCAGCTTGACTTAAACAACCCAGCACTCCATGCCTTTTGCAACTGTCCCCTATGACCATCTTGCCTCTCCCATCACCACTGACTTCAGAGGAGTGTCCTGGGTCTGTGACAGTTAAAGCTGCTCTGGAGTGTTTCATCCTCAGGATTAACAGTCTGGCCGCAGGGAGGGATAGCCAGGAGGAGGTATTTATGGCAATGAAATTGTATTCCCTTGGGAGGCTTAACCATAGAACTTTACACTGAGGATGCCATCCTTCCCCTTCTCCTCACACTCCCACATCCTGCTAGTCCCTGCTAATTCACACTAGATAATTAATCAGCACTCCATCAGCCGCTTTCATATCTGAGGTGGGGAGGGAGCCAGAGGGATATTTCTGCACACACAGAGCCTGTGCATTATCAGCTCAAAACAAACAGTGGGGATAGAGCCTGAGGAAAGGAGAGACCCCAGTGGCTTTGGGGACTGGGGGACTGTTACACAGTGCACCAGGAAGCCTGTGTATGACCTGGGGACTCAGTCATCTGCTTCTGCAAGCAAAGGAGTGGCCCAGCTCTGTTTGCACAGGACATCTCCAAGCTGTCCAATGGGGACATGCACTTGGAGACCTGGCCTCTTGGCTGGAGGGACCAGGAACCCTCAGCACTGGAGCCTGAGGAAGCTTCAAGCCCTGTCTGTATCCCTGCACGTGGCACGCCAAGAATCAGACCCTGGGCAAGTAGCAAAGATGCCACTGGTCTCATCCCTTCCTCCCTCACAGGTATGACAGGGAACAAATCCCCACAGGCTGCCTGTGGTGCCTGGTGCCTTCCTGCATAAGCTGCTGCTCTTCCTTGGAGGTCCATCATCTGGACACCTCTCACCAAGGAGGTCTTGAAGCACAGACCCCAGGACAGATGCCTGCAAGGGACACACACCTGCGTCCTGCCTGATCTCAGACTCCTTCAGCCTTCCTTCAAGCCTGTGGACACAGCAGTGCTCTCCCCCTTCCCCTTTCAACATCTGAGAGTTGCTCCATCCTGGCAGTCAGGCTCTGGCTCAGAAAGATTTCTCACAACAGCTACACAGGCTTTAGAGATGCAATTAAGATGAAACCCACTTATTTAAAACAGTTCTTCTCCCAGTATCACTGTCACCTTTGATCACTGAAACCAACCCAGTGCACTGACATGCCAGGATGCTTCCTTTCATTTTATCTCCTTTCCCATTCATTCCATTCAGACAAAACTGGTTTCTTTCTTCCTTTAGTGCTTCCAGCTGGTGCTCCAAGCACTTTGCAGATCAAGGCATCTGTCATTTTTGCATTGACCTGTGGTTAAAACAGAAACAAATGCTCTGGCTGTGGCTCATGAAGGTCAGATGACAGCAGTGCTGCGTATTCAGCTCTGATGGGCTTTGGCCCAGGCGCAGTGCTGGGAACTCCTGTATAAACACATCCAAAAGGAAAAACCCCAAACTTACCAGTGGGCACTGTCACCAAAGGAGGAGGTTTGGGGGACCAGGGCTTGGCCGTCTGCCCCATTTATAATGGTTGGTTCTGCTTCTGCCAAAACTTAGGTGCATGTTTAGCTTTAAACCCTCAGGCAGACCCCTTGCTCTCACACATTGGGAACTGACCTTGCATGGAACAGTTGCTGGATTGGGGCCTTCTTTTCTCGGCAGGTTTTTTGTTTGTCGGGCATTGAAACCACCAATCTGTTAGACATAGTCATCAGACTGCATTTTCTATTAGGCTGGAGGTTTCCTGGTTGTCAGCACTTCCACCTACACATGCAGCTCTCTCCTGAACTCTGCCTTGCTGCCTCCAAACCTGCTTGCTTCACCTTTTCTTTGAAAACAGAGAGCAAGTATGTGTATCCCTCTGCTCCCCTAGAGAGAAAGAGCTATGTACAGGGTTTCCTGGGTAGATGGGCACCTTTGTCTGAACTCACTTCAATCTATTTTGTTTTGATCTCCAGGAGAGATTGCTCTTCTCAGGGATGGAGGGAAGAGCAAAAAGCCATCCCCTGTTACAAAACACCAGCAATTTGAAATTCATCAGCCTAAACCCAGGTGTACTCTGTTGGCATTGCTGGATGACACTTTTCTCTAATGCTTAGAAGCAGAAGGTGTCATGCCAAAAGTCTCAGCACTGAGATCACTGGTTCCCTCTGATCCCTCCAGAGGAAGATCCTGGATTCATCAGCCTCTGAGGATTTCCAAGCACAGTGCAGATTGCTGCATTACCTAGGTGACAGTCCCTGGGCCGAGTTCTTGGTCATGATAAGGACTGTTATCACCCCACAGGGAGAGACCTCCCCGCTTAGTGGGGCTCAGTTAGGGTCAGGGGCTCTCACTACACAGCTGGTCAATGTAGTAATGGCACATCCCATCCATAGGATGCCTGTGCCTGAGGTTACCCTGCTGGGTGGAGCTGCCTGGCCTGGCTGCTGGAGAACCTCTGGTCACCCCTTGCAGAGAGGAACTGGACAACTCTCAGCAAAAGGTGCAGTTTTAGACCAAGGGAAGGACAGCTCTGCACCACTAAGAACATCCCACTCACAACAGGCAGCTGTTGGCACAGTTCCTGCTGGGGGCTGTAACCTTTTGCCTGCTTTGGTTAGACAGAATTGACCCTGCTGAGGGCAGCAGGGAAAGATTAAATRCTCCCTCTCCACCTCATGTCTGTGATGCTAGCCAAACTGAGGCTGGGTACCAGGCTCTCCATGCTTCAGGTGAGAGGTGAGTGTCAAGGATTGCACTCAGGGAAACAAAGAAAACAGCTAAGTTGCTTCTTGCTTGTAAGTCAGTCCAGAAAGGCCTTTGCTAATCTGCTGAGATCCAGGTCTTCTTCAGGACAGCTTGTATGAAGACAAACTAATCAAGCATGGCAGGGCTTCCTCAGCACATCATACATACAACTAGCAGCTGCAGAGGGTTAAACATGAAGCAAGTGATTTCACAGGAACACTGAGATCTCAACAGCRCAACTCGCTCCACCAGCAGATGGTGAGTTTAAACAGCAACTGTCTGAAAGGTAGTCCCAACCTCATGCCTTTTTCAGATCTCTCATGTCCCTTCATTGTACAGAGATGGGTTTTTGTCACTTAAAGGCGTGATCAGGAAATGAAGGGCTTTTAAAAACACTGCTATTAAGAACAATAAAAATAATACATCAGGAACATATGTCTCTCCTCATAGCCATCACCTCTGTGTGCTTGGATTGAAGTGTTTTGCCATCAGAGCATGACAGCATGCTGATCCATCACAATAGCTGTAAAGCTCCTGGTTTTATTACTGTTATTAACTGGGTTTTCTAAAGAAATGCAACAGCACACCATATGTGTAACTGCCTGTGTGTCAATCCACCGTCATAACTTTTGAATCATTTGGCTAATTCCAACAAAAATAGGTCAAAAGGTGGAGGTTGCCAGGGTATTAGTTTGTACATGTTMTGCAGGAACAGCCCCAGTGACATCTCTGCTGACACAAGCTGGGAAGAGAGCTCAGCCCCTTACCAGACACCAGAGAGCACCCCTGGAAGAGCATAGAATGCCCCACCTCATACCTCCAGAGACCCCAGGGAAGCCACAGAAAACCAGGCAAAAAATTTATATATATATATACATATATATAACACAACACACTGCTGCTCAGTGAACAGTTTGCTGCTTCTCCAGTCTGAGATGGAGCCAGCACTGAGTTACAGAATCTGGAGAAGTTTGGGACTGCACCCTCTGTCCCCTTTTGTCCCGCCATAGCACTGGCAACAGGCAGTTCCCAAAGCCTCAAATTGAGAGGTAGGTACCAAGAAATCCCATGTCTTTAAGAGACCCCTGAGGGTTTTTCAGGACCCTCAGACTGGGCTGGCTAACAGGGATAACTGGTCACCCTAACCCAAATTCAATAACTGCTCAATGCTCCTCTCTAGGAATGCAGTCCTGTTTGAACAATTGAGCAGCCACTTTTCATAGTCATTTCTCCAGCCCCACACAGCTCAGCCCCACTGTTAATAACAGTTCTCATTCAAACTTGTTTGGGCACTGGCTCCAATAAGCTTCTCATCTCATCCTTCCACACCAATTAATTTTCCCTGAGGACCATTGATTAATTTTCCTCAAGAGCTGTTAASGTAAGCAGGTCAGTTTTGCTCCGGGATGGTCAGGGCTGCACATCTCCCTTAACAGGGTGCTGCTGTCTCCCACCAGTCCACATGAAATACAGGCCTGCACATGCAACCACAAGCAACGTTGCACGCCTGGGAGAACAAGACGACATGTTATCTTGCCTGTGTCACATCCAATTCACCATGCATCACTCCAGCACTAACCCAAGCAAGCAGCAAGACTGGCAAGCACAGGAAAGGTTTCCCATGGAAAGCTGAAGTCCAAACTATGAGTCCAGTTCAGTCCCAAAATCCTTGCTCCTCACACTGCAAGACCCTGAGAAGCCAGGAGCTCACTCACCATTGACTACTTGGAGCTCATGTATGTTTTAGTCTTTCAATTCAGCCCATTCCCACACAGCTGAGACCATGCATCTCACTAAGGGATCTCTGTTTACACACACAGGCTCTTAGCTAAACATCAGGCTCAGAGCAGTTTGTTCTTATTCATATTTTCTTCCTTCGTTAATAAGGCAAATAAGTAAGCAGAAGAAGATTGTCTTGCTACTTGCTTCTTGTTGAAAGCAGGGTTTATCCTTATAAAAGGGCCTCTAGGTGAGACAGATTAGATCTTTAGAACTGCCCCTCCACTAGTAGAATCTCAGTTATTGCAATCAGTTAGCCTCTTCTGTCCGCTTAGTTGCAGGAAGGGTGGATTTCACCCTGTCTGGGATCTACACTGAACTGCTGTGTGTTGGGTCCAAAGGGTGGTGTTTAAGGATTGACCTACTTCCTTATCATGGGAAACCCAAGTATCCAGCTTGATCTCTAGGGTGCAGTATGTCCCAAGGTCAGAATGTGGAGACTGGGCAGCCCACCAGGCTGCAGGTGACAGACCCTAGAGACAAACACTTGGGGGAGAGAAGCCCCACTTCCATTAACCAGCACCTTTGGTTGCTCTGTGGAGGCTGGTGGCATCAACCTGGAGTTCCTGAGAGAGGACAGAGACACTACTTTAGGGGAACCACTGTGGGCTGGCTGGCTTTACTACCTTGGTCCCTGTGGACAGCAGGATCTTTCCTGTCCCTTAGTACAGAACCCTACTTTTTTTTTTTTCCTCCTTCTAGGACCTACAAGAACTTCTGCATTGAGGAAGGGTCTCTAAAAAGCAATAAGCAGCAATAAAATAGGAGTGGATTTTCTTGTTTTATAATCTTACATCAAGGGCAGAAAACTAAAACCTGGCCAGAAGTCTAGTGTAAACCAAATGGCAGCACCCTTATTTAAGCAAAACAGTCACACTCCCAGCATCTCCAAGGTCAGGATTTTCACACCTCCCTCTCCTGTATCTTGGCTTTGAGTCCATTTTTCACAGGTACAGACAGTTGCAAGACTGAGAAAAACCAGGGAGGTGACTTCAACCCTTGTCATTCCTCGTCTCCCAGCAACAACTGTCTTTTTTCCCCCTTGTCCCCCTTCTAGCTGCTCACAGCAGGCAGAGAGCTTGTTACAAATAAACGCAACTCCCTACAGTGAGGATTGCCTGGGAAAAATCTGACTCTGGTGTAGCACGGAGATGATCTTTCCACCTGGAGAGGTGAGTGTCCCCTGGTCTGCAGAACAACCAGTTCTCAAGCCCGTTTGTAAAGATCACTAGCCCCATTCCAGAGGGGAAAGGGGAAACTGAGGCATGGTTTGGTAAGCCATTTTCATAAGGCTGTATAGCTGGCCACAGTGTCCAGGCTGAGGCCCAAGTGTCACAAAGGTAGCTCTTTCTCTATCCAGACCTCACCTCAGGGAGGTGAAACCTAGGCACATAAGACACTGTCACCTTGCCCAGTGACATTAACCCCAGGATCAGTTTCCTGGGTTTATGTTATTAGAGTTGTCTCAGCTAGGCTGAAGGAGGGCTCTCCAGGGGGTGGATTTTGCTCTGGGAGACCTTTCTGTGCCTGTCTCAGGAGGAAAATTAGCAGTCTGAGCCTCCTCCAGAGCTATTCCTCTTTCCAGTTAAGACACAAACAATCAGCATAATTTTCTGTCAACTGCCTTGCGTTCCTACACCATGGAGGCTGCCCTCCCCCAGCCTTCTGCTCCGTTTCATGAATTAAGTGATACAACACTTACAATTTCATCTCCTCAAATCCATTCACACAACTTTGCTGCAACAACAGACCTGGGCAGGGGCTGAACCAGACTCTCATGAGACTATTGGCACAAGCAAGCATGATCAGTGTTTAAGGACTTCCAGAAAGGTTTATTGAGGAGAAATTGTGGCTGGAGACCTTTTTTATGAGGTGGCTCTGCAAGTAATCCAGCAGCTTGACCTCAGTAACTCATGTGTGTGGTMAGCCATGCCTGCTTGGGGACAGCAGAAGTTTGACACCTATACAGAAATGTTTTCCTGACATTTTCAGCTATGAGCACTTCAGCTACGAGGAAATGGCAGAGGAAGGCCAAAGAATTGTTCTGACCTGTGCTGGAAACCTTCCAAACACTTATTTCAGCTTCCAGATTATTTGGATTGCTGGCATGCTGGGGGAACAATTGCTTTCCTACCACCTCACCACAGCCACTCCTGGTACATATTGCAGATGTCTGGCCATTGCTTGCTGGTCACAGTGATGGTGGACCACAAGGATTTTCTTCAGCACATCTATGTGGGGTATATTCCATTCCCTTTATCTATCCTAGGCAGAAGGAAAGAAAATAGATTTTGGCCTGAAATTTCCTAGAGGAAATCCCAGGGCAAGGACAACATGCAGACAAAGATATGCCTGGGTAGTCCCACACAGCTTGTGAGGAACTCACGAGGTACCAGGTACACATGGTCAAAAACAAGATGAATGTCTATATTCCTAAAGGCAGAATTGTCTCTGATCAGCTGTTTTTGTCATTGATCTTGGTGCCTTTGCATGCTACCATCAGGCAAAGAATAAGCATTAGCAAATGCATTCAGCATGCAATAAAGTGCCACAGGCAGAGAAAGGACTCTAGGTTCCCTGGGGAACAGCAAAGTTGTGTGCAGGAGGAATCTGACCCATGCTTGATTTAACTGGGGAAACTACAGTTATTTATGGACCAACGCATGCAAGAACATGCGAGTCCTCCCTGAATGAAGGGTCTCTGCCTGCTTGAGGCTTAGAAACATCCCTAAGAAAGAAGCCCTTGCTTGTTCTTTTTTTACAAAAAGAATGGAGAGTTTAATCACTAATTTGAGATGATATTTGAATCCACTGCCTCTATTTTTACCCCAATGGCATGTCATGCTTGGCTTAAGCCGCTTGCTGAAAAAACAGGTTAGGCCTCGCTCATCCCACTCCTGATCCAGTCCTGTTAGTCTCAAGGGAATCTTTCCATTGGTTTCCAGGGACATTGGATCAAGGTTTCTTTGGATGAAAGGCTGCTAGGAGTCAGCCAAGGGCTGTGAGCCAGAGAGGTACTTGTTCCAGACCATGAAGGCCCTGCAGTGGCCCACAGCCATAACCACTTAGAGGCACAACAGGTCTTCTCACCCTTTTCCTCCAAGGACAGAACAGCAGTACTGTTATCAAAATGCCAGCTGGGCTGGCAACAAGGAACTTCTAAAATCTGCCTGCAAAGCCAAACTGACACAAGATGACTCTTGACTTTGCTGGGTGCCCCTCTGGGGCACCTGCTGTCTTCCCTCCCATACCATGTGTATTTGTGGTCATATCCTCAAGCTGTGTTTACAAAGGGATTTCAGGCTCTTTTAGAAGAGGTTGCTATAGAAACAGCAGATAGGAGATTGAACTCAGTGGGAGAAGGCCTAGACTCTGTTGGCTTAAAATAGGGAAATTCATAGGGGAAATACACCTGGCTGGAAAATGCATGTGGGGCAGTGTTTTAACAAACACATTCTCCTTTTGGGGAAGAGCAGTAGACTAGTTTCTGCAGCACTGGAAATTCTGGGTGGTTCTGGAGGGTGAGAAGAAAGTCCACTAACCAAGGAACACCAAGAGACAGACTTCTACCCTTGAGGTGGAGTCTTGCCACCTAACAGGCTCTGAGTTCAACGGCCCTGCTGGAAAGCTTCAACCTAGCTGGAGCCTAGGCCCATGGCTCAAGCCTGCTGTTGTCATTCCATGCCTTTGGTGGTCTGAGCAGGCAGATGGAGGGGCAACTGAAAATGCAGAGGAACAGGAAATTCAGGATATGGCTGGGTGCAGCTTATAAATTAAAACAGTTACAATAGGTCATAAGGACAGAGCCCCATAGAAACATGCAAGAGTCATTAAAAATGTGATCAATTCTGATCTGGCCTAGAGCCATTTAAATGGAAAACTGCAAAACAAGCAAATAGTAAGTCAGCCACAGGCATGCATCTTCCCAAAGGAGAAATCTGACCACAGAAATCAAACACATTTGGCTGCAGATTCAAGCATGCACCTTTTCTTGTTTCATCCTCCACCCAGGAGCAGTCCCAAACTAAGATACACTACCTGGAATACACCACCCTTCTGAAAAAAAACCTCTGTGCAAAGCTCAGCCAGGGCTCATCAAAATGCTGTGATTAACCATTGAAATAGCAGGGCATTTCCATTTCCAAAGGCAGAGCTACCACACAGCCCTGAGAAAACCTCTTCACAATCAGCATGTGTTGAAACAAATGCAATCAGTTAGACAGTGAGAATGAGTGTCCCTCTGCAGATCCCTGCAGGGAGCTGATCTGATTATAAAGTGAGCCAGGGAGGCACTGGAAAGCCCTCAGTGGGGTGTAATGGAGAAGAAAATCGGAAAGGTATCTCATACCAGAGAGTTTATGAGCAATAAACTCAACTGGCTGGCAAGTAAGGGGTGGTGTGGGGAGTCTGCAGTAAAGGAAGAAAAAAAAAAAGCTGTATATCCTTTTACAGTTTCCCTACTGAAGTGGTAGGCTGGGAACTAGAGAGCATGAGTCTGAGCTTCACAGCAATTTTTCTGACCTGAACAGCTGGGAGTACAAAGAGAGAAGATTCCAGCTCTGTTAAGACCTGGGGACTCCACCCTGAGGAAGACAACCTTTCCAAGCCTGCAAGCCCCATCACAGAATCTTCTGAGCCAAGAAGCTTCCTACACTTGGACAGCTGACGACTTGGCATGGCTCACAGGTAGGGGTGACACTTGCTCATCCTCACAGCCACAGGGCAGGGTAAGGCCTGCAGCTGGTTCCCCACGGACTCTTCCCTTGAAGGCAGGCTGGTTACCCCACCACCCTGCCAGTGGGCAGGCAACAGGACCCAGACATAGCAATCAGTTGTCCATGTCTCACAAACATCTGTAAGGTCAGCTCCACACAGAGGCCTCCAGATCCTCTGGAAGGACAGAGATGCCATCTCAGCCTTCTGAGCCTCTTGTGGAGCAGCCCTGAAGACAGGGGTTGAATAAATAGGATCCGAGATGTGCTGAAACTAACCTACCCCCAGCTGGCCTTAAGCTGAGCACTCCAGCACCTCCTGTATTTTGTCATTTGCCCCTTTCTCTAAGACTATTCCCCAAACATAATTTGCCTTCCCCAGAGCTCTGTCAAACAAGCACTGCCAGAAGTCACAACCACCACAAGAAGTGGTGGAATTTGTGCCCCCCAACTCAACCTCTGCTGTGCACTTCCCCTACCAGCAAGGTGGTGTGTGTTGTGGGGGGGGGGGGTATGGTGTCTGCACTCAAACACTGGACAACATCTTGACCCCATAGGTCTGATCAAAACAACTTGGATCCACTACTCCCATGCTTAAAGCTAAGTCTATGGTACTTTGGATGGAGTCCTCTGTTTCCCCACATTAGATATGCTTGGAAGCAGAAAGGGCCTGGAGTTGGTGACTCAGAGCCCACCAACAGTTATGTTTCACTGCACAGCATACAGTCTTTCCCGTCACGTTGCAGCTGGGAGCTACAAAGGACCTTATGAGGCAGGCACCAGAGGGAAGCCATGCAGAATAATCTGCGAGTCAACATCTCATAATATTGCCAGATCCCCAAAGGGAATGAGGAAGAGAGAAAACCTGAAACCAACTCTGTCAAAACAATATACTCCCCAGTGCTGCTAGGGAATGGGTTTCCTCACAAGATGCCAGAGTCGCTGGTTTAACCTTTCTGCTCATCCCTCATCCTTTCAGATTAGAATGCTTACACAACACCAAGAAAAAAAGAAAGAACAGAAAGCAGAATCACAGCATGCTCTGGAAGTAGATACTAAAGTATACCAGAGGACAGAAATAGACCCAGGAGAAAGGCAGGTACTTTAGGGCAGAACGTGTGCTCCACTGCTGGGTCAGGACATCCTCCCCTTGGCCAGATCCTATTACAGACAGAGAGCTGGATTCAGAGATACACGGACAAAGACACTGATGGTAACTGAACAAACTCTGCTGCAGTCAGGCAGGAGTTTTTCCTGTTATTTCAGGAGTGTTAAAGATGAAGTCCCAGCCACAGCCCCTTAAGTAGAACAAGAGACCCTGTAATTGATTCAAAGGCCTTGATCCATCTATGCTACACTCATCTTTCTACTTGTACACCCACCCTTTCATTCCTACAATCCATCTTTCCTTTGTTTCCATCTACATCCATCTAGCTACTTGTCTTACACATCCATCCAGAGCAGTGCTGGACAGCAGTAGCCATTTGGGAYTTACTGTATGGTAACATCAAAACTCAGGAAAATCTTTCTGAGCCAGGATCCAGCCAGTGCCCAAACCCTCAAGGAAGAAGGCATTTAATTAATTTTGCATTTGGAAAAATGCAGGACTTGCCCACATAAGAAAACAACCTCAGATGTCTTGGAGAGGGCAGGGTGTCTATAGCTTTCCTGAGGACCCCCACTTCCAGAGGCCCACATCAAAAGGCAAGACAGCCTGGGTAGAAGCATGATCCTGTTTTAATTTCAATACTGCTGCCTACTGGAGGACAGGTAGGTGCATCCCCACCCTCCTCCATTTGTCATTTTAATAACAAAATTAGCTAACTGCAGCAAAGAGGCAGCACAGGCTGTTGTATTCACTGTCTGGAGGGCACACAAATCTCCAGAAACAGGATCAGTAGGACACAAATGGAAGGACCTCTCTTCTACCCAATACCAATGCACCAGGAAAACTTCCTGGCTGGGACCAGCTCGGTTTGCATTGCGCACAAGTGACAGTTTGATAAATTTTGGCCATGAAAAATATTTTAGGCTTGGAATATGAAAGTTTTAAGAGCTCTCTGGGACAGCAGGGGAAAAAAAAAAAAGATCTGATGTAAATATGTGCATGTGTAAAGAGGCCCTGATCACAGCCACACCTAAGCACACTGAGGAGTAGAAATATGGACAGTTATTTCCTCTAATAGAAGAAGAGAACCTGTGTGTCTATGATTTCTCTTCTAAAAACTCAGCATGGCACCAAGTCCTCTGCAAAGCCAACAGAGAATTCTGGGACAGAGAAGAAGCAGTAATCAGGCTGGCAGAGACTATTTGCACATAATCTGTGGATCAGCCCATAACTGCTCTCTTGCCTTAGAGCATGGCTAATTTCATGGTGGGAGGGTCATCTTCTGTTAGCATACACAGTCCTTTGGACCTGCTTAGAGGTCCAGAGCTTTGAAGAAGGCATGCAGGAATTAAGCCCCAGCCTAAGGCTCAGTGAAACAAGTGGGAAAGTTTGTAGCCATGACTCCTGCAGCTCCAAGACACTTTCTTGAACTGTAAATCCAAGCAAGCACCTACTCCCATCAGATCAGGGACATAATGATCCATCAGGCTGGCCCTGTCCCAAACTTGACTTGGGAGGAAGGTGGAAGAGAAAGAAATGCACTCATCTTCTCAGTTCCTGAGGGAGAATAACTTTAAGAGTTCAGAGTCTAGAGTCTATTACTAGGGGGAAACAGGACACCTCCCATTTAGATGGTGAAGGAGGCTCAGCTAGGACCACAGCAGACAATGGGGTAAGAGGAACACATCTCCCATTTAGAGCCAAAAGGAGAGGTGAAAGGATGCTTAATCCCTTCAATAAATACTTTGATAAATAGTCAAGGTATCAATTATATTAGTAACTTTTACTAGTCAGGATTCAGTTGAAAAAAAGCAGGCTGAGGTGTCTGGGAGCAGCAAGAGCAGGCTGCTACCTAAGGGAAAGCAAGGTGGGAGCTGTGGTGGCCCCAGGGCACACAGCAAGCTCACCAACCAGGGCAGGCAGAACAGGGTGCTGACAGAGTTCATTGACAGACCCAGATAAGGCAAGGTGATAAATTAGATACAGGGTCCATCCAGGGAGACCAGTCAGAAACAGTAGGAGATAGAGACAAGCCACTTACAACATAGGTCCAAGGTCCATGAAGGAAACAAGGTTAACTTCAACATGTGCCTAAGGTCCAGCTATGGGCCAGATCCAGAAGGAAGCTTGAGCACAGACATACCCACAACACAGCTCAGACTGAGTTTCTGCACCCTGAACTTAAATGGATTCCCCAGACCAATGAGCAGAGAGTGTGTGGGTGGGAGCCCCAAGTGAGGCTGGTCAAGGCACTTAAGGTCTATAAGTGCTTAGGGGAAATTTGCTTTACAGTAAAAACAGTTGTGTTTAGAAAGAGGGTACTTGGGCAGCAGCCAGAGTCCATTAAAAGACACAAGTAAAAATAAATCAAAGGTAGCAAGGGGTGTTCCCATATCTCTTACTGATAATAGCATATTGCCAACCAGCAATGAAAGAGAGCAAAGAATTAACTTCCTTGCCATGAGATACCTTCTCAGAGATGTTGGGTAGGGTAATGAAACAGAAAAATCATTTCCAAAATACATTCAGCCCTGAAAGCTGAACATCTTCTCCTGGATGGCTTGGGGGTGGGGGGAAGGAAACAAATTATGATCATCATCGCCCAGGGTCATGGCAGAAGTTGGGGAGTTCACTTAAAAAATGGGTTTTGTGTTTCTGGAAGGATTCACCAATGGGACTGGTGACACTGACACTTGCCAGGCAAATTCACCCAACAGAAAGTTATGGAAATGGTACTAACTGAAGATTCTCTGCAGTTTAGCCACTGTTTGAACTGAAATGCTGAACTTTGAGATTCAGAGCACAGGTGATTCCATCTCTTGGCTGTATTAAAAGCCAACACTGAGATGCTTTCAGTGGGCCATATTTTACATGGGCCTGTATAGACAAAGCCAAAATGTGCTATATATCTGCTGAGTCATAACATGGCACAGGTGCAAATGAAGTATCTGGCTAGGGAATGTCTAGGGAACTTGGCATCACAGCCCTGTGTCTTACACTTCACTGCTGAGGCTACAGATAAGAGAAGCAACTGATTTCCTCTGGAACACTTTACACTGCTCTGACATGATAGTTTTAAACTGGGGCAATGGGGTGAAATATCCTCTAAGCCATCCAGTTCTTCAGACTGGACAAGGATCCCAAAGGATTACAAGAAGATAAGAAAGATCCTACTGAGCTCAAATGTGAGGAAGCTAATCATAGTACTTATGCTGGGTATGGAAAGAGAGTCCCACTAATGAGAAGCCTGAATGTACATGTACAGAGCTTGAGACTCTACAGCCAAAACAAGATAGGAGCATAAGCTGTGCAGAGCTTTTGCAGCAATCTCTGCTTTTGGCAATAAACTCTTCTAGCGAGACCCTTCATCAGCTGGGCTCCTTAAAGGGCATGTGGCCTCTATAAAAGGGCAAGGATATGAGATGTGGGATTGCACTGATGCAGGAGCTGTGAAAAAGCATTCCTAGTAACCACTGTCACCAGACATCACAGAATTACAGAATCACAGAGTGTTTGAGGTTCAAAAGGACCTTTAGAGATCATCTAGTCCAACCCCCCCTGCTCAAGCAGGGTCACCTAGAGCAGGCTGCCCAGGAACCTGTCCAGACAACTTTTGAATATCTTTAAGGATAGAGATTCCACAACCTCTCTGGGCAACCTGTTCCAGTGCTCAGTCACCATCACAGTAAATAAATTTTTCCTTAGATTCAGACACTACTTCCTGTGTTTCAGTTTGTGCCCATTGCCTCTTGTTCTGTCATGGGCACCACTGAAAAGAGTCTGGCCCCAATGTCACAGAACAGGGAGGGAGAATCTGCACCCCAACCCACAGCATTGCCCGAGTGGCCATTTCCACTCTTCTTAGACAAACTTGGCCGAAATTTGTGACTATCTTGGCCTCAGCAGGCCCAGCTCCAGCCAATCCTTTCTTATCYCAAGTCAAACAGCCTCTTTAAGCCCAGTCAATTGGCTCAAAATGCCCCTCATATTCTGCAGGGACACTGCCCTCCCCTTTCCCCCTTGGACAGGTCTTCATCCGTTGGTGCTTTTTTCCCCTTTAATGTTATATTGCAGGTTACTTTCCTGCTGAAATGTGTGCTGAATAGCCCATCTGTTTGCCTTTAGGACAGGCAGCTCCTGGCAGATACCTGCCAATGTCCACACTTCTCTATCACTCTCCTGTCTGCCACTGCCTCTTAGATATTAAAAATCACCTGGAGCGATGATTCCTCATTGTTCTGTGCTCCCTCCTTCAGTCTGTCACCGCTCAAACCACTTGACAGGTGATTATTCAGTCACTGAAGCTGGGGAGGCCAGGCTGCAGGAAATGAGTATCTCCTTAAATAAACATGCAGGCTGAATTAGAGAGAGTTTTGTGCTGGACTAGCAAACTATTTGGGGATTTCATCACTAAGCCACATTATCACTTTGTGGATACAGACTCTGCGCCTCTGTGTGACTGGCCTGCTGCCCTTTTCACCATGGATGATCTCTCCTTGTTCCTCCCCCTGACACAATGAAGTGCTGTTTAGCCTAAGGCATGGCCTGGCTCCTGCTGGCTCATGATCATGATTTCTCCAAGCCTCTTGTTATCACACATGAAAGTATAGGCTTGGGGTTCTGGTCCCACTACTTGTGCCCATTTGGGACTCTGCTTGTGTTTCCCTTCCAATAGGCTGAATTTGTTTGGCATCTCTCAAACACACCAAAGTCTGGGTTTCAGGGGGTCACAATCAGACTTCACCCCTGCATCGGGGCCTCCACAGAGACACTTCAGCAGGGCTATCTGTCTAGCTGTCAGACTCCTGGGCTTTTCTGCCAGCATGGTCACTCACTCGGTGTTCTTCCAGGATAAATCTTTTTTTTCCCCATCATATAACATGGATAATAAGCAGCTCAAAAGATGTAATGTCAAATGCTGGGAATCCAAGGCTGCTTCTCAGACTTGTACTCTGTAGTCCTTATTAAGATCTTGCAATTTTTGGCTTAAAGAACAAATTTTGCAAGTTGGAATCTTTGGCATTGTGTCATCCCAGACTGAAATCCCTTCCCCTCACCACACTTTTCACTAACACAGCATTCTGTTCTTCATACACACAAGTTGTTGCAGGTGGATCTGATTTATATCGAGCAATCAGGCATGCAAGTTTGCCAGTCCCCCAGTGTCATGGGACTGTAACGTGATATGGAACAAGGACTCCTCAGACCAATTCTACTGCCCACCAAACCAGTGACTTCGGCTCATTGTGTGCTCACCGGACCCAGAGCATGACAACAGTCTGTGCTGACAGCAAAGCCAGCCACACGGTTGTTACTGGATCAGTGACAAACTTTGGTTTGGCTGCTCAAAGGCACCCAAGATAAGTCTATAGCAGGTGATCACCAACCACCAGAACCAGGAGCCATAAGGCCTTTTAAGCCATTCTCCATCCAGGCTAATAAGTCCTGTTTCCAGCAGAGTCCCGGTATGATGCTTCTAGGTCTTGGCACTTTGGGATTTACTGGCTTCCCCTGAGCTAGCTCAAAGCAGAGCTGGCCCTGAGGAAGGATTTTAGAAAACTTCTCAGCTATGGAAGTTCATTGGTTAACCTACGTGGGAGATTATACTGATCTGCTACCTTCATCTCCATGAAGAGGAGGGGAGGAACCATTCCGTGTCATACAGAAGGGGTTGACCTTAGATTGATTTACACCCAGACACCTTAGCAGAAGGTCCTTACAACTAGATCTAAAGCAGTGTGGAATCAGTCCTGTAGTTGATCAGCACTTCACCCAGTGCCAGCAAGCAAGCCCAGACTTGACCTCCTTGCAGTCCAAAAAACAGACATGACTCTGTGTGAAAGTCATCTCACTCTCCAGTTCCTTGCTTAATAATCTCTCCAAACTACATTTCACAGGGAGGCAGATGCTGTTTATGCTTCCTCCAGCCCCCTCTATATTCCTGGCTGTCCTTGCACTGATAAGGCATCCACTTAAAAGAACTCCATCACTCAGAAAACCAGCATGACAGAGAAAACCCAAGAAAATCATCCTCTGCATGTTTTTCAGGCAGCTTGGCATTTAATAAGTATGCTCTACAGCTCGAAAGGTCAACTAGATTCATGCTACTGCTGTGGCACCTTGTTATGTATTTAGAAAACTAATTAGAAACAACAGTACTACAGGGGAATTCTCTTCTGTTCCTATGCAGCTTAATCCATTGTCTTTTTGAGACACTAAAAGGAAAAAGAAACAGAGAAAAGAAATAGAAAAATGGCACTTGAAAAAGTAATGGTGCAATGTCCTGTCCCCATCTSCCCGTTGCACTGATCATCACTAAAGCAGTACTGCAAACATCATCCTCTGTCAGTCCATGGCTTGCTATGGGGAAATCAGGGCTTCTGAGCTGTATTTGCAGCAACACAGCTGAATGCCCCAGCAGTTTCATCACTGCAGAAGACAGGGGACCCTACAGACCTCCTTCGTGGAACAGACCTCTGTATTGGTTCCATGGTGCAGGGAACAAAAGAAGTTTTGGAAACACCAAGAGATGCTATTCCCAAAATGCACTGTATGAAGAATTTCTGAACCACAGGGAAAGAAAAAAAATATTCAGTTTCAAAGTAAAACCAGAAAATAAAGAAAAATAACCGAAATATCCTGCAGACCAAAAGTACTCCTGGTTGTGTAGCTCTGCAGAGACATGCTGGGTAAACAGMAGGATGAAAATGAAAAGATTACTTCTGAGACTGTAAACAGGCTCATTGGAACCAAATTCACATCCCCTTTTATGTTCATTTTCCATGAATATTTTTACTTGGTGGTAGGAAAATTCAAAACTTAAAAAACATGGGAAAGAGAATTTTTAAGGGACTGGCATAGWATGCTCCATTACTGCTCATTTCCAATTTGCCAGCAACACTAATCCTGTAAAACTGTGATTCTCAGAGTTACAGTCTCCCATTTAGAGGACATAAATGCACCACCTGGGTAACTGGTGTTGTTACTGATGAAAACTTACCTGGGAAGATCAGGAGATCTCAGTTCTTCTAGCTCTGCTGATGATTTGCATCATGACTTCACGTAAGATAATTCAGTCTCTCCATAGTAGCAGGCTTAGTGCTACCAACCTTCCTCATTCAGGGATCAAGGAAGTTATTTGAGACCTGGGAAACCCAACCCAAGAAAGGTGAATTTCCAAACACCTATTGGGGTTAGGGAGTGACTGTTAGTGACCCACAGACCAGGGAGTTATTGTGTGAACACTGACTACTGGGTCCATCTGATAAAATCACAGCCTACTCATACATTGCAAACAAATGAAAAAGAGCAGAAATCTGTAGAATCATCAAATATATCAAACATGATCTGCCTGGATCTGTCAAGGGGCAGGCCCATGAAAACAATTTTTTTTCTTGCCCAGCTGTAAGTCCTATAGGTCCAGGTAGCCCAGCTAGAGCATAAAAGCAGAACAGTAGCTGGTGTGACTGATTTCCACTGGCCAAGGCAGGCATCACTGCCAAAAAATAGATGCCAAGAGTTTTAGAATCAGTTGAGACCCTGGCTTGGAGACCACACAGGGAAACGAGGCTCGTGGCATGGACTAAAACAGGTGCCATGTGAGTATTTTCACCTCTGTGTTTTCTCTTTTTATTCCTCTCCCTCACACCCTCCCACAACTTCAAAAGGGGGAATTTGGTACCCACTGCAGTAGAAACACTGGGGATGCCCTTTCCTTTAAAGAAGTTCCCTTCTGCTGTTTGGCTGCAGTGATTCAGAGTTGTTTTCCTCACCTCATGGGTTAGATTAATCAGATGAGGTCAGAATGTGTGAAGACATCAAAAATGAGATGCTTTCAGAGCAGCTTAACAGCCTCTGGGGGGGACCTTCAATCTGAGAACAGTGCAAGTGCCTGGCAAAAAGGGACTGTCTTTTCAAGCTCAGTTTCCAGGTCACTCATGACCACCAGGAGGGTGGTGCAGGCCTGAGACACATCCCCAGAGAGGAGAGGGGCTCTCTGGCCTTGGAGATTTCCAAGATTCAGGTAGATACAGCCACAGCTGCCTTGATCTAGTGGTGACAGTCCTGATCTGAGCAGGAGATTGGACTGGAGACTGCAGAGTCCCTGTGCATCCAGCATTTCAGTGATTCTGCATGATTCCTTCCATTTTCTTTCTTCATTCAGCCACTACATCTGTTCTGCCAGCACGTAGTTCACTAGCAAAAGTGACAGAGAAATCCCAAAACATCTTTATGTTCTTCGTCTCTGATCTGGCCTTGTTCTGGCCTGAAGCTACAAGACTTCTTTCCAGCTTGCAGGCTACACATCTTATGCACTCTCAGTTGCTCTGTCACACTGTGTTTTATACCGCTGTCCCACCGGCTCCATGCATCCACTTACAATATGACTAATCGTCTCCAGGGCCTGGCAACACTTCCTACATTCTGGATTTACATCTTTGCTGCCATCTGTCTCTGCCATAACCTAGCTTGTGCCAGCAGCCCACTTCTGTGCAGTCATAATTAAAGTCTCCGTTTCTCTTCTCAGTGCTCCCTTGACATGCCACTTATCATTTCCCTTTTCCATTCTGTCCTGTTTATGGCAGTATTATTACTRTGACCATATCTGCTCATGTACTGAGCAGAATTTCCCCTCCTCTAATAACTGAGGGCACTGCCACGGTTTGCTTTTATCCAAAAATTACTGGCAAGCTCTTGATCTCTACCAGTTACCAGGTACTGCCCCGTGACATGAGCAAATATGGTATTTTGCATTATGTGAACAGTAGGGCAAGAGTGTGCTGCCTGCCTGCTGTACTAACATAACAGAGCCAAATCTCACCAGCAAGAATATACAGTCTAGCCACAAGAGATGTTATACCAACATCAAAAGCACAAGGTCTCAGTGGCACACTGTGGTCAGGCATGGAAAACCCATTTCTGTGGTGGAGGTTGGCTTCCTTGCTTATGTGCACCTTCCCGTAAGATTTTCTGAGCACAACTGTCCTGAGACACAAATGACCAGGCCAGACCTCCAAGGAACTGCTGGGACTCTGTCCTTCATCATAAGCATAAAGCAATATCTGGACACATTCAGAAGAATGCAAGTCCCCACTACTGCACATGGCTAATGGTTGACCAACTAATTACTGCCCACCGCTTTCCTCCTCTGCCAAGGCAGATACTCTCCATGTAATCAAGGGTATGCAGAAAATCCCTGGTCTGTGCAAACACATACAGTCAGTAATTGCAATGTTCTCTTCCTTTTCCCAACATCAATCTACAGAAACAGACCTTTTGCCATTTGTGACTCCCCTAAGCTTTCTGGGATCACTTCTAGGCAATGTGCCCCACAGTCTGAGGAACAGGCTTGATTTAGCATTGCAGCCTGTGCAGAATCTGTCACGCCCTAGCTCAAGAGTCTACATGAGGGTTAACTTTCCCCTTAAAAATGTATAAAGCACTTTCAGCTCAGCCTACACCATTTTGTACTTTCCTTCATATTTGCATCTGGTGTATTTGTCTCCTGCCAGGTACAGTCTCACAAGCAGCTGAAACAGCAGCAAAGGGAATTTGCCCTAGCTACAGGAAATGCTCTCTGGATGGAGTGGGGATGGATTTCTAGTCTGCCTTGAACTACTGTCTTTGCAAAAGTATATTAAAAATGACATGAAAGTGAGCTTCTGATTTGAAAATCCTCTACAATAATGGCATTGCAGCGTGCCGCACTTACTGTCTCTCACCAGAGTTCAGATCAAACACAAACAATTTTCAAGTGAAAAGGATGGCTCTTCTGATCAGATTGTTAACTGCACTGGGCTCTTTCCAGTTCAGGTTTATCACCAAATTTTTCTCACTTGCAAGACTCAAGTGGTTGCTCATGTGTAAATGAAGACAGAGATAGGCTCTGCACCTGGGACCTCCTGAACAACTAAGTTAAATGCATCYGCAACAGTCACAGCCTACAGCTGTTTTGTTTTCATTCAAACCAGAGTCACTCACCTAAGTCAAAATGGAAACAAACCCACTTTCACTCATCGCTTAAAAAAAAATCATGCATCTATGGCACAAAGATCATCTCATCCTCAGAGTTAATGCACTGGACATCACGCAAGCTACAGGAGCAACGCTATTAGCAGGCAGCAGCAGGAGGTTTTTAACTTGTACGCGAGCTAGGCATCTGGGCATGAATCACAGCAGTGAGTCCCCTGGACTTGCTCTGCACCCAATCACTCCCCATTACTCTCATCCCGCCTGAACCCATGGTGTGACAGAATTTATTTCATGTTCTCTGTGCTGTTTGGTTGTTTTCTCCCCTCAGGAGAATCTCCTCTTTTGATGAAAATATTTTGTTCCTCTCCAAATGATTGTGATATCTGGAAATAATTGTGTGTGTCAAGCAGAAGACCTAATAACCAGGATTAAGCAACAGGGGTAAAAAAATATCATTGGTCATGCACAGCTGGAAAATCTGACCTGCTTGCTGCTCAGCTCTCTGCCTGTCATTCTTTTTCTGGCCTCCTTATTCAGATAAACTTTGCCCTGATACTGTCATACAATCAAGGAATGTCTTTATTTCCTCTGCCAGAGAGGCCTGCTTGCAAACTGGTAGAAATCAGCTAGAAAAGCAGAGGGGAGGGAGGTARAATAATCAGGATTGTTTTCAGACCAGGAAAATGAGGCATAGAAAAGGAAAAGTGAGTTTACAGAGGTCACACAGGCTATCAGTGGCAGAGAGGAAAAGGAAACACAGGACATGTGTCTTTCCAAGGCTGTGACTGGATCTCACAGTCTCTAGGAGACATGCTTAGAGCACCACAGTACTCCTCTGGTCCTGTTGCAAAGCATTTCCCTACCACAAGGAAAGAGGCTAAGAGATGGGTGCCCAGCAAAACACAGAAGCTGGATGAGAGCAGGACTGGTGCCTTGTCTGTGGGTGTTAGCCAGTCCCTGATCCTGGGGTCAGCTTTCCTCTTGGACAGCAGCCATCCCTTTCTCTCCTCCTGTATTTCTGCCCTGATGCTCACCTTTTCCATCCATCTTCCCCCTCTATATTCCCAAATAATYCTGTTACTTAAACTGATGTCAAGCTGCTGCTAAGCACTGTCACTGCTGTCCCAGGGCTGTGCCACAACTCTCCTCTGAGCATGGAGATACTCAAAAGCACGGCCATATTAACATGGGCATTGCTGGAGTCTTTATCCTTCCCTTTGTAAACTTCTCTCTGAGGACCTAGACCCCACTGGAGATGCTGAGGGTTTGAAAACGTGGCTTTGAGCCATGAGTTGTCACCACACAGAGGAATACCAAAAGTTTGAAGGAAATTGTTTGAAGGCAACAGATGAAAAACAAATCTCTGCTTCTAGGAGAAATTCCTCAGGTCTGAAGCAGGGGTCAGGTTTCCTAGAGCCAGGCAGTCTGGTTCTTGAGTCCTCAGCTCCAGAACTAGACTTACGAAGATGACTAGTTCCCGCTGTGCCAGGTGTCCTACTCCTGGGTCTCTGACCACCATGTGGCAGCTGGGAWCTGCTCCCAGCTCACATGCTGCAGGATAGCCTGCCCATCATATCCTCCCACAGCTGGATACATGTCCTCCGGCAAGTGCCAGCTTTCTAAATAGACCTGGAAGAGAGGCATTACATAAAAGGCAAATAGTGCTACAGGGGAGAACATTGGATGAAACATTTAGAGCTGCCTCTTTCTGATGTGTCTCCCTCCACACCATCAGCTCAGTCTTTTCTTGCTCTGCACTGCAAGTGTGCCTGGCTCTAATTGATTACCCCATATTTCCATATTAAGCGAGGCAGCTGGGAAATTAACGCTTTCCTCTGCCATGAAGCCTTGTTTACAATTTTTATTAAAAGGGCATTARCTTGCATTTTTTTGTATTTCCTCCTTCCAAAGTCTGTGTTTTCACATGCCATTAGGAGCACCATAGGGGAGATTTTTAAGAGTTATGAAATGCCAAATTATATTAATTAGATTCTGGATTGTCTTGGCAGAAATCTGGCATGATAAATAACCTCCTGCACCACATGGGGGACCCAATATTAAGCCAAGGCCATGTATAAATCTCCTCCATTAATGGCCACTTGATGGAATCCCACCAGGTCAAGAAATGATCCCACCTGCTCTTCTAGAGTGAATATCCCAGGGCATTGCTAAGATCATCTGCTCAGTGAATTGGAAATCTACCTACTGCTGTTACCCAGCTCATCTGACACTCCAACATATGCCATCTTCTGTACCAGACCCTGCTCTACAGACTAGATTTTTATTAGCCAAGTGTCTATCAAGATGCTGGGGTTGATGGGCTTTCTTTCCAGAGTACTAGGCAATTTTCCTCCCCGGAAACAGCTGTTTCTCCTACCACTCCATAACAGATGAGTGCAGGACAGCATAGAGCTTGTGTGATTGCTTCATCAGAAGGTTCTTTCATCGCTCTCTCTCTAGCTAATTGGAAAGCTCAATGGGAGCCGAGGAAAACAAATAGCTGCCCCTTAACATGCCCCAGTGCTTTCCTTCATTAAAGAAGGCTCTGCATTCAAATGAGCTGTGTATTTATAACTGTTGTGCTTGCCTCAAGAAAGTACTGCACACACTTGGATGAGTACAATGAAAGGTCATCTGGTCCTGCTTCATGGGGAACGCTACTGAAGGGCTCTGAGATTCAGCACTCTCATGCATGAGCATCACAGAGAGCCTAAATGTGTATGTTCAGGGAGAAGGGATAATACAGTCTTTCATCTCTTTTTTTCYATGGAGAAAACATTACCATCAAACCTAAGAAATCCAGGTTAGTAACCTTTCAGTGAAAAATGTTACTGCCCCCATCTACCTACTTTCTGCACTGCCAGATGTCACCTACCCTGAAACAGAGGTGGCTAAAAAGGAACACATGTCTTTACCTCAGCCTCTCCAGCTCACAACTGAGTAAATTTGCTTGCAGGAGGATGCCTGGCTGAGAACTGGAATTCTTATCTATCTGGAGGGGAGAGAGGTTTAGCAAGCCTACCAACAGGCAAAGACGTAAAGAGACAAGCCTTTCCTCCAGGTACAAACACTAAGAGCTGTGCAGGCAACGGGTCTACTTCACAAAGCTTCTGGAGATTTCTTTTTTCTCTCCTGTTACAGCTGAGAATGAAAGATCAAAATCACAAATTTTTGTGAATTAAAAATGAAACAATAAAAAAAAACAGTTTGGGCCAATTAAAATGTTTTGTTTCAGTAGTTTCTGAACATGCTGTTAATAATCAGCTTAAATTGCAGAACAAGGCTGTTTCAAATGGGAAACCTGAAAATCTTGGTTGTCAAAGTGGGACTTTTCAACAATTTCAAGGTTTGTTTTTTATCTGAGACATTTGTCAAAGCTGCTCTTTTTTCACCCGCAAAAAGTTTCAGCTTCAATAAATCTGCTACACTTCTGAAATAAACAGAGCCAAGGAGAGAGAAAGCAAGGTTGCTTTTGCCATTTCAAACTGGGTAACTTCAGTCATGACCCAGAGCTGATGTGGAACCAAGGTCACATCCAAGGACACAGTAAATCAGCATCACATCAARGGTTTGAACCTATGGTACAAGTCCTGGATCCCTCACTGGATTTTGTTACTGCCTTCCATAGCACTAGGATTTCTCTGATGCCTTAAAATCTCTTGCCCATTTTTCATCTCCAGGGATTACATGCAAACTACATTACCTCTTTATGAGATTAATGGGACCTTATATTGTACAGGAACTGGTGGATTTCCACATCATTCATACCATTGATCCAGGAGCCTCATTCAGCATGCCTTATGATCGCTCTACTTGCACAGCTTGGACATGACCAGAACAGTAAGCAACCACCTCTGCTTTGTATGGCAGAAGAGAAACCTCCTCAGCAGTGTTATTATTACTAAAGCAAAGCACAAGACTGAGTGTTCCTGTTCAGAACAACAGCTTGGAGGCCTAAACATCATTTCAAGAGTGATACTTTGACACCTGAGTTATTGCTAAAGGTTCCAGGCATGGTCAGATCCCTGAGCAAACAGCAGAGCATGATCACCAGGAAGGGAGGTGGAGAGAGGCTCTGAGGAAGCAGTGGCAGAAAGAAGTCTGGATCTCTGAGGTCTTCACAAAGACAAGTGATGGTAAGAACACAGCAAGTAAGTAGTCCCCAGGGCTGCCATAGCAAACACTCTTCCACACAAAAGCCAGTAGAAAAAGAAAAACACAAGAAGCCTCCATGGAGCCACCTCAACCACTTCCCCCTGGCAGTATTGGGAAAACAGCCTCAAAAYGGCTTACATGAAGACAGAAGGGGTCTGGTAAACCAGCAAAAAGATGGTTCTAGAAAGCATCCTGAAAAGAAACACAAAAATTCCTAGAAAGCAACATAGAAAATTCCCACAAAGCACCCTGAAAGATTCTGAGAACACTTGGAAAGTTCCTGGAAAGCACTGTGGRATATTTCTAGAAAGCACCCTGGGACATTCCTAGAAAGCAAAGGGGAAATTCCTGGAAATCATCCTGGGAGACTCCTAGAAAGCAACCTCAGAATGCCTAGAAGGTAACATGGAAATTCCTAGAAAGCAGGCATGGGAAATTCCTAGAAAACTCCCTCTGACATTCCTAGAAAGCATTCAGGGAAATTCCTAGAAAGCAATATGGGAAATTCCTGGAAAGCAACATGAAAATTCCAAGAAAGCATCCTGGAATAGTCCTAGAAAGCAAAGTGGGAAATTCCTGGAAGAGACCCTGAGATATTCCTAGAAAGCAATGTGGTAAATTCCTAGAAAACAACATGGAGATGCCTGGAAAGCATCCTGGAATATTCCTAGAAAGAAAAGGGCAAATTCCTGGAAAACATCCTGGGAAATTCATGGAAATCACCCTGGAAAATTCATAGAAAACAGCAGAGGAAATTCCTGGAGAGAACATGGTGAATTGCTGGRGGACATCCTGCAACATTCCTAGAAAGCAAAGGAGAGATTCCTGGAAAACACCCTGGGAAATTCCTAGGAATCAACATGGGAAATTCCTAGAAAGCAATCTGGGACATTCTTAGAAGGCAAAAGGCAAATTCCTGGAAAGCAATATGGAGTTTCTTAGAAAGCACCCTGGGAAATTCCTAGAAAGCAACATGAAGTTTCCTAGAAAAACGCTGGAAAATTCTGAGAAAAGTACCCTGGGACATTCCTAGAAAGCAATGTGGGACTTTTCTGGAAAGTGTCCTGGGACTTTCCTAGAAAGTAATGAAGAAATTCCTGGAAAGTACTCAGGGTAATTTCCAGAAAACAATGGAGATTCCTAGAAACTATTGGGGATATTCCTAGAAAGCATCAGAGGAAGTTCCCAAAAAGCACTGACAGTGCTGATTTTGGGGGAGAAGAACATGTGATGGTCCTTCTAGAACCATATGGCAGAGCTAGAGAGAAGGTGAGAAAGGCATAGGCCAGGTCCTGGGGAATTCGGGAGGCTGAGGTCCCTGGTGCAGATGGGGTGACAAGAGAGAGGTTCAGCTTCCCAAAGCCTTGTAAGGCAAACTACATTATGTCAAGCCCTGGATCCCACAAAGGTGCCCTCACAGCTGTAATGCTGGCCTCCCTTCCCTCTGATCTTTAAAGAGGAGCATGAAGCTCTTGCTTGCTCCCCAGAGGTGGCTGCTTCCCAGGGTGACCCCCTACTCCATGTAGGCTTTTTTGGGCTGCCACGTGGCTGCTTCCAAAGATCATAAGGAAGCTGGAAGTGAGCAGGCAGAAGAGTGGCCCACATCCTCAGGAACATCCAGCTCAATGCTGGGACATTCAGGGGAGCAGGAGTATCACCTCAGAGCACCAGGCTCACATACGAAGGCACCTAGACTTTCCCTCAGTCCCCAGGCAGCGTTAAGGCTGCCTAAACTGGTCCTGATACACGTGTATCTATCTAGCCTGTTCTTAAAAACCTCCAGTGATGGATAAACTCCCTCTTCAAAGGCAGGGCCTCCCTCTACTTACCTCTCCCTAACTCTGGGAGGGCTTTCCTTGGTGCTTAGCCTAATCTACCTTCCTCCTTTTTCCCTCTGTCCCCCGAAGCACTGAGAAGTATGTTTTCCTAGGGTCTTAGGATAATTCAAGTTAGAAGGGAGCTCAGGAGGCCTCTAGTTCAACCTCCTGCCCAAAGCAGGGTCAGCTCTGAGGTCAGATCAAGTTGCTCAGGGCTTTATCCACTTGGGCCTTAAAATCTCCAAGGACAGAGACTACACAGCCTCTCTGTCCACTTCCAATGCTTGTCTGTCCTCATGGAGAAAAAGTTTTCCTTATATCCAGTCTGAACCTCTCTAGTTTCAGCTGATGTCCACTGCTGCTCATCCTGCCACTATGCCCCACATTGAAAAGCCTGGCTTTGTCTTCTCAATAACCTCCTTGCAAAAGCCTCCCGAACATACTCATAGCTATCCATGCTGACTTCACAGCATTCCCTTCCTCTCTGGCAGGTCTCTTCTGGCAGGCCCATCTCTCCTACTCCCTCAAGAATAGCTTAATTTTTCCATGCCTTCTTCAGAGGCTCTGTTTCCTCAGCCCACTCCTCCAGCTCTAGGGAAATCACAGAGAAGTCGGTGGCATCACTTTTACGATGTTCACTTCCCCAGCTGACCTAGCAGAGCAGGGAAAACTCTCTGAACAGCAGTCTGGCAATTATCTCCAATAGGCCTTCACACAAGTGATTGATTTCCCTTTGCTTTCATTTCTGACACTTCAAACATTGGGGAGAGGAAGGCAGGGGAGGATTTGGCTAATCATGTGAAATAAGGACTCCAAAAAATATAGCTGCCTCCTCTGGAAAGCAGAGTGTATCTCAGCCTCCCCGCTGTGCTCAGCCTCCAGGTTACTGTCTGAACTCCCAGACTTAACAACACAGGCAATAATCATTTGTAAATATTAATTGTCTGAGTGGCAGAACCAGCACCCACATTGATCACTGAAAGCCAGCATGGGATGTGACCTCAGAAGGTGAAATCCACTCTTGGAGACTGCCAGGCTTCTATTTTAGGTGTAGAGAGTGACCTGATACAACCCAGGAAACCTGAACTCTCACTTCAGTTCTGCCACTGACCATAGGCAGCTCCTTTGACTGGTTTGTGCCTGAGTTTCTCCACCTGTCTCTTTTACCCCATCCCTGTTTAGATGGGGAAGGACTCCCACGATCTGTAAGGTCAGTGTCCAGCACAGCAGGCCGTTGATCTCATCAAGCTACACAAATAATACAGGCCTGATTCGGTCACGGGCAGGTGGCCATGGTACAGCTCATATCGCAGGGTCTAGCTTAACMTTCTTCTCCTCACAACCAGGTGGCCTTATCCATATTACCCTTTGAGAACAGTTCCTTGCCTGGCTGTCCCCACAACTGTGCCCACTGGGCAGAAGTATGTTAACTGGCATGGACAAAAGCATGGCTAGGAAGAGCACTAATGATGAAATAGGATGGGCAAATGTGGGACAGTGCCCTAGCTCTCTTAAGTACTGGTGTGAATATGTCCATCTCAGGGGTTAGTGTGGGCAAAAACAGAGCCACGTGACCTGCTCCCTTCTGTCCACACTGCTGTGGCTTTAGTTTATCTGTAACTCAAGCTATATGTGTCCTCCCTGGGCTTAGGAAGAGATGAGTTGAAGGCACCTCCCAGGGAGCTGGTTTCAACATCYCCATGTTCAGCCTCCCCCAAACCATCTGCAGAGCTCACGGGGCATCTCTGCTGGGGGTGGCTGCTCTCCAAGGGAATTCTTGCTCTCTCAAGGGAATTCCTGCTCTCACAGGGTGCGGTTTTCTACCTACAAGATGACGGCTGCTGCTAAGGCAGAGCCATGCACACCCACATGCCGGCTGAATAATGAAAACGAAAATGCCTTGCTCCTGCTGGATGCTGTTTTGTTGCCTGGCTTGTAGTCACTGCCATGTGACTTAGTTTTGGGGAGGCCACCCAGCACTGCTGTAGCAGAAAGCAAAAATGATTGCAGCACCCAAGTCACAGTGCAGTKGGAAAAGCAGATCAATACACTTTTGGCAGATCAATACACATTCAGCAGATCRATCACCATCTTGGGCAAGGGAATTCTAGCTAGAAAAACTCTCTTGTTCCTGCTGGGTCATTAGTAGAGCACCCTGTTCTAAATCAGGGCCTCCATCTAACAACAGTGCTCTACTTGATTAATGCTGATTAGGCCTGCTTTACTTGGTATGTTGATTAAAAAGCAARGTTCATTTCCCAGGTTTCCTTCCCAATCACATTCCCTAATTYCTTTTGGCACCTCCACAGCCTCTTAATTCTCCAGTCCTCCAAGAAGCTCATCAGACAAGGACAATGCTGAAGCACTAGCAAACAAAGGTCAGATGTGAATTATATCATGCTTTGTCACTGCATATAGGAGGCTGGCTAGTGGGGGCTTCACCTTACAGTGTTACTTATGGACTTCAGATACAGATAAAAACCCAATGTTACTCAYGATTTCTTTAGATCCCAGGAGTGCTCTCGGCCTTCTCAGATTTATCAGCTTGGTTCTCACCAGCTCTGGAAGTAAAGGGCTCCATGGTGCCTCTTCTCCAAAATAATGGCTAAATTGCACAGTATGAATGGCTTTATGGGTTTAGACCAATGGCCCACCCAGCCAGTGAGTCGCTGTAGTAGATGCATGATGAGCAACAGAAACAAGGCACATACAAAGTGGACTTKGCCAGGTCCTCCCAGCTTTGGTGATCTGTGATTTAGGACCTTCATTAGCTAGAGGTCATACTCTGCTCTCTGGGTTTAATAGCCACCACAAATTTGTCTGATCCCTTTCTGAACTCAGGCCAGGCTCCACAACATCACGTAGCAACACACTGGATAACTGAATTGCACTTCATGTGAAAAAGTACTTACTTGTGTCCATGTCAAATCTGTTACCTCTTCCTTTCTCTTGGAGACATCTGGTCATGAGGAAGAGACAGCAATCTTTCCCTCCTTCCTGCTCTGTATCATTCGTGGTATGATAGGCCTCCACCATTGCCCATTTAGGCGCCCCTCGTTCCAGCCGAGGAGTCCTACCTTCTTACAGAAACAATTTTACTGATTATTGGAAGTTGTTTTAATAAAACAACCAGGGCTCAAGAAACAAAGATCCCATTCCTGTCTCTGTTTCACGATAAGAAAGTGGAAATTCAAAGAGTATCTTTAAAACTCAACTAAGTAAATAATAATTTGGCACCAAGAGCAATGAGTCAATCTGACATCTGAATATTCACTGCTATTAAATAAGATGAAGACATGCCTCCTTCAGCTCTTATGTAAATGGAACTCATCTGCGATGCAGATTTTATTAATTAACTGGCAAATCGAGAAAACCCCAATAGGCTGTAATTGAACTTCACGTTGATGATAGATGAGGAGACACTTACAGGCCATCCGCTGTGTCTGCACAGTTGATCTTGGACCTGCTGCCATCCACACCCATGCTCGCAGCACTGAGGTCGCAAGGAACCAGCCTGAACAAAATCAACGGAGTGAAGATTTGAGGGGTAAACGCTTGGAGCTGGTGGTATACCTGGCACATTTGCCTTCTGAAACACCCTCCAGCTAGTAACACTGCCTCTGCTGTGCATTGCATATCCGCAGTTCCCAGAGTCTCATACAGGGTAGGCGTGAGCTGCTGAACTCTTAATATAAATGCTCGTGGCTTTGAGGTGTCTTCAACTATCTCGTCACCTATAACGTTTAGAGAGGGACATGCGTTACACAGTGGAGAACTGGGCAACTCAACCCTTGGGGACCTTGGCTAACCTGAGAAATGTAAGATGTCCGGATACCCTGGTGATGGCATATCCTTGGTGACAGTACACCCGCTAGAAACATGCCCAGAGCAAAGAYCCAAGGCGAAGCCCACACCGCTCAGATTTATTTGGGATCCCAGCGCTGACTCCCCACCTGGCAACACCAGCAACGACAGGAAGGTCCGTGCAGGAAAAGGACCTGGCCAGGGCTCAGGAACAGCACGTTCATTTCAATTTTCTGCCTCTGCTGTGTGTGTGCGAGGCAAATCGCTCTGTTCCCTGTGCGTGTGGGGGAGGACGACAGTCCTGTCCGCCTCCCCGCAGGGGCCACAACACCTCCGGGCCCCACAAGGCCCTGGCCGCACATCCAGCATGAGGGACACGCTGCAGGGCATCACCTGTCAGGTCACATGGGAAGAGGGAGTCACACGGGGTGCTGTTAAGGAGGGACATGCCTCCTTTAGCACGTCCCTGCCTCTTAAGCCCCTGTGTCCACTGCAGGCAGAAGGGGGGAGCCACCAGCCTCCCGCTTGTGAGGCCTCTGCAAAATGGCCGCCAGTTGGGGGGCAAAATGGCCACCAGGCGGGGTCTGCTGCAGGGGAGCCTGAGGCAGCCTCAAAATGGCCCCCAGTGGCCATTCGGGCTCCGAGCAGCAGGTTGCCCTTGCCGCCGGGCACGAGYGTGTCCTCGGCGGGAGAGGGCGACCCTAAAAACGTGGCAGGAGCCCTTCTCCAGCAGCGCCGCACACAGCAGTGCCCAGCGGGAAGGAAATTAAGTGCGTTATTGATGTAGAGGGAGAAGGGAAGAATGAAGCAACCCTGCCATGCGGGCGGTTTGTAATTGTTCGTGGGGAACTAATTTTGCTTTTATTTAGATAGAGAAACAGTGAGGCAGTATCAAGGCAGCAGCCTTCAGAGCCCCCGAAGYCTGGCGTCGTCTCTGCATGGGAAGGGGTAGTGGCATTTGAAACACTAAGATGTGAGAAGAGTTTCGTTATTGTTCTGGATGGCCCCTTCATTAGAGGAAAAACGTGGTATTTAATGAAGGGGAAAGAAAACAGGAGCTCCCTGCTGTGTCCAGAAATTCTTTCCTTTTCAGATCGGGGGCTGGATTTGGTGCGTTTCCCTTATTTCTGGGGCTGAGGGAGGGCTGGGCCCTCCCCACCCCCTTTGCGCCCGGCCCTGGTCTCATGAGAGGCGCTCCAAGGCCACCCCCAAACCAAGGCCCTCCTTCAGACGACGTCCCCGAGCGAGTGTGGTCCCCACGGGACCCCCCCGGCTCCAGGGTACCTCCCCATGCCCCGCTCGGTCTGGGACAGGCCCAGGGCTGCAGGTGGGAGGTCCGCACCCGCTCCAACCGCGCGCCCGAGGGCTGCGCGCCCAGCGATTCAACACCGTTCCCTCGTCAGCACGGGGAAACGGAGCCACGGAAGAGGGCCCGCGTTACCCGCGCTCAGCACCCAGCCCGGAGACTGCAGGGCTTATTTTTATTTTTTTTAGCGATGTGTCAACAAACTTCAAGAGTGGAAGCCGCTCATGTTCCCTTTGCTGGGACGACTCTGGCTCTGCTAGGAATTGAGATGAAAGGAAACTTGCTTTCATCCCAGTGTAAGCAGGCAAGAAGTGGAGCATGAACAGARAGAAGGGGAGCTGGTGAAGCAAGTGCTGTGATTTTATGCTGGGTCTCTGCACCTAAAGCCGTCCTCATTCACAACTCATGACTCATAGTCATTTCTTTCACTGTGAGCCCCAGAAAGATAAATTTAGCTTCAGAGACTCACAGACACATTGATGGAAGGGACCTCTGGAGGTCTCCAATCCAACGACCCGTACTTTGCTCCTCAGATTTTTCTTGGGATCCCCTGTGACCTATTCTGCTCCTCCCACCACCCCAGAACTTTCTCATACTCAATAGCACCATCCAGAGAACTGGCAGGGACTCACATCATCACACCCAGCCATCTATAATTTTTTAACAATTTTAACAATTATTTAATTTTTTCTTTAAAAAATTTTTCATATTGGATTCCCAGCTGCAGCCAGAAGCTGAAATGATTGAGGTTTGCCAGGAGTCAGGTCTGAATCTGCTGTGAGACCCTTTGCCTGTTCTTGCTGCTTCACCCTGAGAGCCAAGTGGCTTCGTCCTGGGTCTTCCCCGTCCTGGGCATTATCTACGAAGCTGCAGAGACCACAGCCACTTCTAGACCCCATGGCTAGCACCTTCCAGTGACCTCCAAGTGAAGGAACAAGTTTCCTGTAAGTTACATTTCCGGCAAGTACCTCTGCTAATTAAAGATTATGAAATGAATATACTGTTGCCTCAATTAAATTCCATTCACAGCTAATACCTTCCTCTTTTCAAATATTATTTATTTATTGAGGGTGGGGAGGGAAGGAACTGCACTCAGACAGATTCTCCAGAAGTTCTCTGATATTTGGAACAAATTCTTCTTTGCCTCATTACATGGAATAGGCCCCTGGAGAATGCAGACTGATTGGAAGCTAATTTATGGCATTCATCAACATATGAATTAATGCAGGGGTCTCAGATATGAGATCTCTCTATTTCCTCTTCCCTCTGCTCCCACTATGACACTTCGTTCCCTCCCAGCTCTGTTTCTTTCCTTCATTAAAGAAACAGCTTTGTTTATGGTGCACATATTGGGCATCTCACCCTGGCTTTCATATGCTCTCCTTCTGTGACTGAATTAAAGCCTGTTTGAACCAAGGAGGATCTAATCCCCATTTTGAATAAGTTTGGGAGTGGTACTCAGCTGCTCTGTGCCTCAGCTTCCCCATCTGACACAGCGACACTGTTCCTCGTCTCCCTCTGAAAGCCACAGAGAAAATAAAAATGCACTTCTGCTTTAGAGCCCTGCAGGGAAGTTTGCAGAAAGCTTTACATGTTTTATTATTGCTCATCTATATTGTTCTTGGCTTTGACCTTGGACTGAGCTGGACAAAAGAATAATCGAACAAAACCACTTATATTTCAGGTGCATGTTGGACACTTGTTAAAGGGAGCCTAAAACTACAAAGTCCTCTCCTGGTAGCAGTTATTAACCCATACAGTGACTGGAAGCCCTGAAGCTTTTGACAAGGTTATAAATCATCAGCAGTGGTGGATGAAGTGCCGCTTGTCTGCTCTCTGCCTAGAGGCTGGCAGAGGCAAAACATGACAGCAAAACAAATCTAAGGCCACAAAGTCAGTCTGCAACATGGCTTGGGGCGAAGAGGCAAGTTAGGGAATACAGCAAGATGCTCAGAAAACCAGAGAGTGCATTCAGCTGTTCGAGAGACTTGTGCTTCATTGACATGAGGCAGCAATAGCTGTGTGCACCCTGCACAGGGTAACAGTGAAGGCAGGTACAGTCTGGGGTGGAAACTATAGACCTATGATGTCTGACCTGCTAGGGTCAGGTCTCTTTTCCTTCCTTGGAGCACAGCTCCACAGATAGAATTGCTTTTGAGACAGAAATCTCAATGTCTGTGCTCTCTCAGCAATCAGATCCCTGGATCAAGTTCTACTCATTTTGTAGAAAAATTCTGAGTGCAAATTCAGTTAAACTTGGCACCACTGTGATGGAGGGGCTTCTTCTCCATCACCCACTTGCTCTTACTGAATTGTCTAAATGTGCATGAATTTAGTGGATGTGACTTTGTGTTTCTTTACTCCTTGGTAAAACTGTAAATTAAGGTGTGTAAGATCATTTTTACACTCATCTATAGACTGATCTGTTCTTCAATGCATAAAAGAGTGCTTCAGGGAGGAAGGGAATAGGCAACTCTTTGTGCTTGATGGGATAGAACAAGATGTGGACTTTGACTGCAGTGAGTAAGACTTAGGTTGCATTCACTAGGCAAATCTACAAGATGATAGTGAAACACAAGAACTGATTGCATAGTGCCTCAGTGATGGGAGACTTCCTTCATCTGTGGAATAGCGGATCCAGCAATGAGAACATGAGATACAATATACAATTTGAAAGCCAAGAGCTTTGGTGAGCTCTGAACTATCTGATGTAACATTCATAGACCTTTAATACCTTTACAGTAGTAAAGTGCAGAAGTCAAAGGATTGTTATCTCTGTGTGGTTAACAGCCTACACAACAAAATCATGCCTCGCTCATTAAGAATTTCTTCATTACTCTTCATTCAGCTTTCTGGTGTTTCAGCTTCTGGAAGGGAAAATTTCTTTGGCTGATTGCTCTTTGGTAGCATCAGGCAGGCAGACTGGAAAATACGACATGCAGCACTTTCATGAGAAAATAAGAAGATAGAAGGGGCGCAATTCAGTCTAGCACAATCACATATCTGGTTGCAGATGTATTAAAAGTAATTTCCATACTTGCTAAATACATATTTTTGACTTATGACAGGTCTGCTCCTTGAGTTTATCCTGTCCCAAAGTAACCATGCATGTTGCTGCCACTGCCAATCAGAAAGCATCCATCTCTTGCTGAGAAGAGGAGCATTGCTGCTAGAGGTGGGGCACTGCGGGGTGCTCAAGGCAATGTCCCTGCCAAGACACAGCAGAGCTCAGGCCAGACTGGAGGTTCTTCATGCTCCTGTCACTCAGGAGCTGCTGCAGTTCATGAATATTTGGCTGATCTTGCCTGACCTGAATAGGCAGATGAGACACTGTCATCCAGTTTCAACCTTCAGTCCAGAACGGTTGTGTCCAAATCTTTCTTCTGTTCCAGAACCAATGTACTTAGAGCAGCTGGATGTTCTCATCTGTGATCCACCATTTGCACATATTAACTTGGAGAACAAGACAGGGATTGATATTCACTTTTATCCAGAGCGTGGTATCTGGTGGTGCACACTAGATGATAAAGAAAAGATAAAGTTTCAGCCCCCCTAAACTGTCAGTTCCTTTAATGTGAGAATGCCTGACATGGCAGACAGTGTATCTAGGAAATGGTCAGAGGGGTTGGTTTCTCACATGCAAGTATGAGGCAGTCTGCAAACACAGATACAACCTAAGCAGGCAACAATGCATGGATCAGGCATGCAATGCACTGCAGAGCATGCAGAGCTGAATGGACGCATGGGAAATAGCATGCAGGGTTTATGAAAGGTGGTGGGGAAAGGGCACAGCTGGAGAACAGTCTGCAATGCAGAAGAGAGCACTGCATCACCTCTCAGATGCAGTGGCAGATTAATCAGGAGTCACAGAGTGTATTTGTAACCTGCCTGGCAACCCAGCTGCATTTTGCAAGCTCAACCCTACTCAGATCTTCCTCCACTCCTGAAATACCAGCGTGACTTTACAGGCCCCATGTTAGAAGCTGGTCCAAATCTGGGAGAAGGAAATACTGGAGCAAAGACTTTGCAAGAGACAGACAGCAGAGCTACTCCCTACTGTGTGCACGTCTTTAGGTGAATGAGGAGAACAAGCATCTAGAGAGGTCTCTGATTCTGTGCCTCTAGCTGTAATGGGGGAAGTATTGCAGGGAAGCAGGTTAGTTTTCCTATCTGCCTTGCTAAATTTCTACCTCACCTGCTACCACTGTCTTCTACAGTTTCCCTGTGGAGCCCATGCATTAGCACCTGGAGGGATCCTTCAGTCCTGCCATTTCAGACCTCTGCAGACTCGATCAGAGGTTGCATCCATTCAGTTTCTGCCGCATTTTTTAGAAAAGGAAACAGCTAGTAACTGTTTTATTTTAGCTCTGCATAACTAGCTTAGATTGAGGAGAAGACAGAAAATGTAGAGACTGTCAGCTTCTTCTTCCACATCCCTTTGAGAGGGCTCCAACAACCTGGCTTAGGTTCTTACCAGATTTCAGGGTAGAGAAGTTGTGGAGAGGGGCATGGAAAACACAACAATTTTCTGCCTGTTGAGATGAAGCCTTTCTTTTCTGTCTTGCCCATAGATATCAGATTTACCCGTAGATAAGCACTGCAAATAATTTTCAGCTATTTTTTTCTGTTCTGTGGCCGAGCAGCACTTTCTAGGGATGTGAATAGAGCACATAATTCACTCTTCCCACTTCACCTGAACTACAATTAGTCCTTTTGGCTTGGGGTTGTTTACTTGGGAAATGCTCCCCTTTTTTTCACGAAGCAAGCTTTCTGTTCTGGATATTTCTGTGCATGCCTTCTGCCTCTCAGATCCATTGTCATATTTTAAGGTAGGGAAGTGATATAGAATAAGCCAGGCTGTCCATGAGGTGGTGCACATGCAGAGTTAAAACCCCACTTTGTTTAAGAAAGGTCAGATAGGGCAGAGTTTTCCTAGGCATTGTACTTAAATGGCATGCTCGTGATGGCATTTGTTATAATCTGGACTTTTTCAGCTTTGGGAGCATGAATAATACAGCATCAAAAAAAAGAAGAAATTTTAAAAGGTATTTTTATATACACATAGATAAAGATAGCTCTTTCTAATTCAGCTGCTAAAAATTGCTGCTGTTCCTTGTTTGTTTGTTTTCTCAAGTAGAAATCACTGAGCAAAGGAGAGGAATGCCAGGAATGGAAATCAAGGATAAGCCTGTATTTCACAACTTCTGTCATGTAGGAGGGTTGCAGGACTGCTGACAAAACTTTGGGCCAACAAGATCAGGTCTGGGCTTGGCTTGGAAATTAGGCTGCTGCTCTAGGGTGTAGTACAACAGCTGTGCATAGACACATCAAGGAGACAGAGAAGAGCATCTGACCCCATTAGAATTGGGAATGAATGAGAGTAGCATGCCTCATTCCTGGGAGTGATGGCAGAGTCTGGGACACAGGCATTTCAGCCCCTGTGAGTGAATATCTGGATGTGAATGTGAATGTAGCCCTGCATAGCTAAAACTTGAGTAGCTTGAAGAAGTTCTGTGAAGACAATTTTACTTGTGATAAGTATGTTGGATGAAGCTTGGTGCTTCTTATTCTGCTGAAGAGGCATGCTGGCATCTTTGGTGGAGATAAGGGTATGACGTTGGCAGCCAGCGCAGAAAAGAGACACAAAAAACTGTAAGACTGAAAAATGACCCATGGGCAGATGAATGTCTCCCTGAAAAGTGCTGATGGACAAAAAAGACTCTAGATAACCGGGCAGGGATGGGGAACAAAAGGTTTGTAACACAGCTGTGAGCTTGAACTGCCTGAGGAGAGGTGCTAGCCAAAGACACAGTTCCTCTGGCCTCATTCCTACCCTTGCACCAGCAGTGATGGAGAGAGTTGCACTCCAGCATTGATAATCCCCCATTCATCAGTTTAATTATCCAAAGGAGGTCAGACATAGAATGAAGAAAAGAGGAGATGCTGGAGAAGATGCAGAAGTAACTAACAAACTCCACGTGTTGCTTCCTAGAGGGCACATCTCTGGGTCCTGCCCGAGGCCAGTGTTTCAGGAACACAAGGAAGGGAGTTCTGGAGCTGTCCTCTGTCCTGTGGGTTCTCAGCCTGACCTAGAAGGCACCTCTCACACTAGATCCCTAAAGCAGCTCCGAGAGCTTCAGAACTGAGGACTTCTACCACACATGGGATGTGATAATAAAATCATGATAGGCAGAAGTCAGGGTTTTCTTTGCAACTGGCCTGTGGTGTGAACACTCATTTCCCAATGAGGGAAGCAGGAACCTCATCTCCTTCCACTTGCTTCCTGCAGGAAATACCCATTGGGGTCGTCTGTGGATAGCAGGAGCTTCTTGAGGACAGGACAGGTACTGAAATCTCCCAGTCTTCAAAACGATATGCACAGTAATTGAAACTCTCCTTGGATGCTTCTGAGCATTTTCTTTCCTTTCCCATCTTCTCTTAAAAAATGTTTCCAAAATCCATTCAGAATGAAAACTCACATCATCTTTGATGACAGAATCAAAAGAGGACATTTCTGCACCTGTTTTCTTCTATTTTCTTTCTAATGGAAAGCTTAGTGAAAGAAGTGCCACTTTGTGAAGCATTTTGCTGCTGACAGAGCTGCATCTCCTGACTGATTATAGTCCCGGACAACTTCTGAGCAACTCTCGGCCAGGGCGAGAAAGAAAGCCCTCCTCTACCATGACAACCTTCACATCTATGAAGTCCTACACTGCTCTCCATCCCTAGACCTCAATTCACGCCTCCGGGTTGTTACCATATCTACAACCTGCTGCTTCAGTGCCTCTTTACCTTTCACTTAAGTGACTCAGCAGATGGCTGGACAGGCAGCAGCAGAGCTGGAAGCAGAGTCAGATCTCAGGCTGTGCTTTCTGGGCCATAGGACAACCTCAGCTTTCACCTTCCAGAGAAACCCCAGAACGCAGTCCCAGCCAGCCACAGACAATAAATCAGACTGTGTGCTCAGGGCATCCCTCCCAATGTGTCAGCACCTTTCTTCAGCTCTGCATGGACACAAGCATTACGAAAGACATGTCCCAGGGGTCAGCTTGATTCTGCCTCTATGGAAATAAAACATCAGTGCTGTGACTGTAGTTACACAGAGAGGAAGCTGTAAAATAAAAATACTGGGGAAATAGTTGAAATAAATGCTGGACAACTATCATGTTGTGAGGGACAAGATCTTTTTTGACCCACTCAAACCTTATTTGCACTTGTTTCCAGAGGCCAAAACACTGCTTTTCTGCATGAAATGTGTGTGTCATTGTGTATGTGTGTATCCCTTAATTTAATTTGTCCAATTGCATTAGGACAAACAGCTAATTCTGAAATTCATTCTGCTCCCATAATCAACCCCTCTGCCAAATGGCATTTGGTTGGAATTGTGGAGACTGTGATTTTTATTTAAAATGATTTATCAAAATCATTAGCAATGTTCCCTAAGTGGAATCTATGGCAATCCTTTTAATCTTCCCCCCATCACAGCAAATGCAAACAATTTTTTTTAATAATAGAGAGTTTGAAATATAAGGTTATTAAAAATCTGTACTTCTATATATCTCCCTGCTCTCTCCCTCTGTAATAGGATGGAAACTGTAATCATAGAAACAAAGCCTCCCCTTCAGACAAGAGATGCAGAGGGAGCATAATGAACAAATAAGCATTTCTTTAGTGATTTTGAATTTATAACAGTATTAATGAAAATGAAAGAGGCCAACTTCACTGCAGGGAAATGCAAAAGGTGGAGGTTTTTTGGTATTAATCCTAAACCCTTTTAATGAATTCAGTGCCTGCAGTGGACCTCAGAGCTCCCCCAAGTGCATTTCTAGCCTCTTCCCAGAACTACTCTGTCAAGGAAACTGGGGGATTGCTCTTGGTGCTGCTGGAGAGAGATCAGGGCCGTTGTCATTACATGTTCCCGGGGAAGGAGAGAGCTGTTGGATGACTATTTGCTTCATCCAATGTGCCGATTCATGGCCACGTATTCCCCAGAGAGACCTAGGAAACTCTGGGCAGGTTTGGAGTAACCCAGCTGGGCACAAGGTTTCTGAGGCAGGGCTGGGCTGGCTGGGCTGTCTCAATACTTCTCCCTTTATTTTTAAATAAGAAAAAGTCAGTTGGTTGATTTCTTCCTACCACAGGAAGGAGAGGGCTGTTGTCACCCTGGTTTTATGGGTGGGGAAGGAGTCTCCCACTTCCGACCATGTTCAACCATTCACTCAGGTGACCCTCACTGCCTCTGCTGCCCCCACTGAATTCCTCTAGTTTGTCTGTTTTGACTCATGTCACATAGGGCAGAGACCCTGCATAGCCCCAGGGACTCTAACTCAGGTTCAACCAAAGCACCCAAAGCTGGTGAGGTCCTGAAGATCTCTGGAGTATTCCCCTTTGCCCTTGATTCCTCTGATTAATTCCCCTCCGACAGACACCTTTGCAAATACTTTGCCCCAAAACGCTTGGCTCCATCCCCTCAGGGAATGAAGGGGCACAGCTCGGGTCGGAGCCTGCCGGGTACGGTCACACCCAGGGCCCAGGGTATCCAAGCAAGCTGAAGGGATGGCTCAGCCCATGCCAGATGTATTTCCTCTCCCTCAGGCTGGCCGCTGGTGGTGCCATGGCAACTGCTAACACCAAACAGCATGGTGAAAATACAGCTTTAGAGTAGCATTAATCACCCAGGGCTGGCAAGCATGGCCCAGGAGTTGCCCCCTCCTCCTGCAGACCCCGGCCGGAGGATGCACCTCCAGCACAGGGAAGATCCTGAGGCCTCAGGGTGGATGGAAGGGGGGTGGAGACCAAGGGAAAGTAGCAGTGGGAGCTTTTTCTCCAAGCACAAGCGGCACTCATCCCTCCCAGCCTAAGACAGCTGAAGGCTTAAAGGTTTGCCAGGAGGCAGACCAATCTGCAGAGACCCCGCAGCTTTTCAAAATCCTTCTAAGCACTTCTTGCATCCTTGGGTAGTTTCAAAAAACGTAGGCTCTTAAGTGCCCAGTGATTTGGATGGTGCTCTTGAAACCCTGTCTTCTCGTGTCCTCACCCCTGCTCGAGGAAGAGCACAGGACAGCCTTTGGCAGGTAGAAAGGAGCTCGATATGGGGTGCTCACCTGGTACTTGGTAACCCCGCTCCTGGGCTGTACATTGTGCCCAGCATCTACCTGAGCCCTGGTGTTTTTATTGCAAGGGAGAGGTGTTTCAATTTTATTCTATACTGTTCCACGCTCCGGGTGACTGGCAGGATTGCTGCTGGCTGGCAATATAAGAAAAAAGTTAATCATCTTTTGCTATTATGTCCCAGGCTGCATTTAGGCCTAATGTGGTGATTTCCTTGCACTCGTGATAGCTATTTCTTACATGGGGAAGCTGCACAAAAAATAGTAGATGTGAAAAATGGAGCCGTGATTTATTTTCCCTTCCAAATATAGAAAGACAATTTCCCTCTCTAAGATTTCCTCTTCCTTCTCTTTGAATAAATCCCACTGCCTTCAAACCCAGTGAAACCCAGTGAAATCCTATTGCCAAGGCAGATAAAGGGAAATTGCTTGTAGGGAATCCAGACCAGTTTCAAACCAGTGTCAAGGTTACCAGGGACAGGCCGGCTCTTACCAGTTTACCAAGACAGCTAATCAAGTCGGAAATTGCAAGGAAGCTTAGCCCCAAATCCCATGGTCTTTTCTCAAAGCAAATGTCCCAGTGCTGTCAAAACTCAGCTGGGCTGAGGCTTTGGGGGGAGCAGGGCTGTCGAGGCAAATCGCCAGCACAGAGCCCAGGGAAAAGCAGCCCCTGGATTCCCAGCGGCTGGATTTATCATGTCTGCTCTCCTCCCCCGGTAACGCCTGCAATTCAGTCTCTCTCTCCGGCAGCGCAGCTCTGAGACAAAGGATGTGCTCAGCGCTCGGCGCGAGCCAGGCAGCCTGGAGTTTGCTGCCGCCACCAAGCCAGAGCCGGCCGATCCCAGGGCTGCCGCTGGAATACGCCAATTGCACACGCACGCACCCATGCACACGCGTGCACACACATGCACACGCATGCACACGYGTTCCCGCCGTGGCGCCCACCTTCCCCTCCACCTCTCCTGGAGGATCGGGTGACCAGAGCAAGGCATGTCTTTTGGCACCGAGGGGCTTAACGCCGCGGGGGGCAGCAGGGGCAGGACAGCGGGGCAGGGAGGCTGATCCCGGGCTGCCAATATGCATTTGCAGCCTTAACAATGCGCTCAGGAGTTTATTCTGCCCGCATCAGCCAACCTCTCGGCAGCTAATCCCCGGCGTGCTGGGCAGTCCTCTCGCTGCTGGCAGCCTGGGCAGCTTGGGAAAGCAAGAGAGGTTGTTGGGCAAAGGGACAGAAAGGAAAGAGGACGGGGAGGAGTGTACACACACACATGCACACACACACATCTCACAGACAGCAGGCAGCAGCACCGAATCGATTGCTATTTGCGGGGAGGTCTGTAGGGAGTTGAGCACTAAATAAAACAAGCAAGAGCGTTAGGCGTGCAGATCTGATCTCTGGCAAAAGTCCTTAAGGTAAAACTGGAGAGCAGATGCTCCTCAGCTCGGCAGAAGGCACTTGCCGGCTCTTCAGAGACTGCCTGGCTCAGCCTCTGTGCTCACTACTTTCGCGATCGTCTTCTCTGAATGTGGTTTTGTTTTTAAAGGAATCGATCAGGAGATGCAGGCAAAAGAAGTTGCTGAAAGCAAGGCTGCCGTGGAAGGGAGCTACGTTCCTCTGGCTCTGTAGCACACAGGAAGCGACAACTGAACTTTTTGGCTTTTGAATATACATTTCTCCTCCGCGGACACTTTGGGCTTGTTATAAGGATGTCACTGCACACCTCACGTCTGCTGTTAGAATAGCCAGACCGAACCCAGGGGACTCAAAAGGGAGCAACGCTGGGGATTTGCTGTCTCTCCAAACACAGTCACCTGTGAAAAGAAGCTGGAGAAGGGCAATTTATCTTGCTTTTCCAGATGACTGAAAATACCTACAGGATCCTCTCCCTCCAGTTTTCATCAGCAAGTAGCATCAGGGAGAGACAGCTGAGCAGCAAAAATGATATTAGTCAAATTTATTCCAGCATCTACTTTTTCTCAAGGAACTCTATGCCCATAGGGATTTGCTGCATGTATTTCCAAGACTGAGGACCAATGTATCACAGGTGCATGCCTAGCAGATCATGTGAGAATTTGCAGGTGAGAAACCTACCCCAGCAAGACTTTCTCTGCCCAGTTTGAAGTATATGGTTTGGTGTAAGCACAGCAATTTTTGCCTCTCTCTTTCCCTTTTAAATCTCTTGGGCTAGGAGATTTCTTTCTTCATTGCAATTATGATCATTTGCAACATCAGTGCCATCAAAGATTGGAGCACTTTCCTCTCCCAGATCCTCCCCAGCGTTAACAAGACTCTGAACTTGGTACAACAAGTGGAAGCCACCACCAGCTCGGTGGTAAGTGTCCTCCAGGACCCCGAGCAGGACAACTACCTGTCCAACAGCCAATCCATGAACTCCAGCAACTTCACGGCTGGCCTGGACCACTTGTTCCAGTATTCATACTCAGACAATGACCAGCTTTACAAGGAATACAAACCCCCTCCTCGAGATGCCATTCCTCTGCCCAAGGCTGTCCTCTACCTTCTCATGGCAGCTCTGGTGGTGGTGGCAGTGGCATACGCAATTGTTGGGCATCTCATCAAGGACCTTATTCACGATTTTATAGGTGAGTGCTGGCATCATGTGTTATGTGTACGCGGTCAAAAAGAGCTTGATTCAAGGCSTGGGTGCCGGCTGGAGATTCTCCTTTGGTTTGCATGGGTTTTAGACCAAGCCCTGACTCTTCCACATTTATGAGAGTGTGAATCTATCCAATGTGCTGTGTTCTCCAGACTCAGCTGTGTGTTCGTGAACTTTCCAGAGAAAATCCTTGGGTTTAGCTTCCTTCCTAGGGAAATGAGGCATGYGTGTGTGTCTGTGTGTCTGTGTGTGTCTGTGTGTGTGTCTGTGTGTCTGTATAAATGCGTATGTGTGCGAGTCTGTGCTGCTGAAGGATTTTAAAATGCATTGGCCAGTTTCAAATGAACTTGGATTAGAGGTTTCCAAAATGAAAAGTTTCTTGACAACACATACTTTAGCACAGGATAATGACCCACTAATGCCCCATGAAAGAAAAGCTACAATATGAGCTCAACCCCTTATTAGACTTCATTGAATCAACAAACTCCTAGGAAACCTGGTTCACCAGTCTGGCTCATTTGAACAGCACCTAGCACAGTAGTCATAGTGTCTGAGGCTGCTACAGAAAATCTATGAAGAGTGTGTATTTTTATGAGAACTGGCCTCCTGGCCATTTAGCTTCATCCTGCTACTGATAGACGAGGTCCCTTGTCATTGGAAACAGCAGCTGAAACACTGTGCTGGCTGCTGCCACTGTGGGAAGGAAAATGTGCTTGGTTGGTTATGGCAAGTACTCAGCAAAAAACTCTTGCTATTTGCCCTGTAATTTGTAAGCCTGATGGTACTGGGGAGTGCAAAGGCACCTCCAGCCCTCATCCCGTCTCTGATAAGGGTCCACAGTGGGCATCRCCAAGTGATCCTTTCCCTGCCACCTGCCAGCAGTCCCTGCTTTGGGACTTCTAGAGGTGGTATCCATTATGTTTTACTTATCCTCCACAAGTGTGCCTAATTCCTTTCCGAATCCGCAGTACTTTCAGCCCCTATGCCGTGCCCTCATGATGGGCTCGCCATGTCCTTTGGGAGAGGGGGGCCTCGCTGCAGGGAGCTGCTGGTGGTCCAGCTTGGATGGAGTCCAGGAGGGATCCGCAGAGGGATTTAAGTTCCTCATTCCTGCTGATGTGCCTAAACCCCCCTGAAATTTCTGGGGAATGAGGTCCTCCACAGGGGATCAGAGCTGAAATCCCTTCGCAGATGCCTTGCTACAAACCTGCCCCCAGTGGGGGATGAAGCCCTACAGGTGCCTTGTCAGCARTGGGAGAGAGGAGATCGCATTAATCTGGACCAAAACCCACATGTTCGTTCATGATTCCTCTTTATTTCCCCGATTCGGGGACGCAGGAGCTCTGGGGATGCACATCGGCCAAAACGCCAGCCGGTGCCTGCCGGGTGGGCAGCATCTAATTATTGCTAATGGGGGGCAAGTGAAGCCCCACGGTCAGCATGTCCCAGGGGACTGACAGCTCTGGGGATGCAGTTCTTGGGGAGGAGGTACTTGGGACAAGAAGGGGACGAACCCCCCGGCAGGGAGCAGTGCTGAGGGTCTCATGTGAGGCTCAGCTATGAGAATAGCAGGGAGCTGCTGCTGCAGAGACTTTCTTCACCCCAGCTGGACAGGAACAGATATAGTCTTAAAAGTGTTAAATTTAACACTTAATCAGCAGTTGCTGGGGCTGTAATGGCTCCTGGCTCTGCTACTCCTCTGATTTAGTGCTGCCTTCCCAACAAAAGTAGGCAGCAGAGACATCACCTAAAAATATACATGGTCCTGCCCTGAGGTGTCCAAAGGGACCACGTTAGACACCCCCCGGCTCTTTGCGGCAGGACCCCGTGTTACCTTGCTGCTGCAGTCTCAGCGCCCTTGTGGCGGGGCGACTCCRCGCCCAGAGACACCCGCGGTCCCAGAGAGCTGGGAACCACGACCCTGACTCAGGGTGCTCGAAGAAGCACCCTGCCGAGGGGTACGTGAAGCTGGGCCGAAACCCACAGAAATGTTGTGTCCCCCAGACAGGGAGGGAGGCTGAAGTCACTGCCTGCAGCCCGGCCTCCCTCCCCTGCCCCTGCAATGCTATTTCCAGCTCAGCCACGAAGCTCCCCAGTGACCTTGGGCACCACCACACCAGCTTGCACCGTGCCCTTTGCTTTTGCCCCCGCGTGAGACAGGGTCGGCGGGATGCCCTTCCCTTGCAAAGGGGCTTCCAAACCCAAGTCTTCCTAATTTATCTCACTTTGTAAGAAGCCCCTTCCCAGGCTAAATGCACCCATTTTCCAGACTGTGAGCAAAACATTCACCACACTCAAGGCCAGACTCCTTCCCTGCGCCCGGGCTGGAGATACCGTCTCTGATTTAGGATCAGAAATCCACGTACAGGCAGAAACRAGAGGGCCTTTCCCAAACTCCAGATGCACCCCTCAGCACCGCAGGCTGCCTCCGGCTTGTCTTATTTAGCACTCTGGGCCCATCTTCACGCCATTTATATACTCAAAATGAGGCAGTCCTCRGAGGAGAGCGTCCGAGATTGTGTTTGTTAACACTGGCAAGCAGCAGCCTTTAAAGAGGTTTCATTTGAATGAGTTTGCATAAAATGACTTTGGGGACAGGACAGAGGGACCAAGGGACAGTAAATAAGAAGCTGGTCTATTAGCTCCTTTAGCACGATGGCTGGATTTATATACTCAGCAGCAGCGCAAACCTCCGCTATCAGCATTTCGGTGCTAATCATATTTAGAAGGATACAGAGACGGAAATAAGATGCCAAAGGGCTGGAGTCTGTTTCAGTGAGATTAAAGTGCAAATAGTTAATCGCTACTTTAAACATTCGCTCAAAGACAGCAAGGATGATTTTGACTCCTCAATAACAGCTTGTAAGACACCACCCAGCCTCGTGCACTCACAGGGACCGCGAGAAGTGGATTTTAGGATCAGTTTGGGATTGTGGATGGGCTCTCTGGGTGTTGCTGTGCTCTTTTGACAGGCCCAGCTGTGCCTTCACCCTGCAAAATTGAAAAGGCCGTTTGAGACACTGACAATGCTTTCCCAGYGGTTTCTTAAAAATTCAATTATAACTTTCCCAGGCATCCCCGAAGGCCAGGCAGCCCGGCAATGGAGAGACAAATGATGCTGCGATGTCCAGCGGGGTGGGGAGGAGCAGGAAACGGGAGACTGAAGAGTAGGAGAGAGAAGGATGTATCCTCGGAGAGGCAAGCTGCCTGGGAGAAGGCAAAGTTGCCCTCCGACCAGGGGGAGCGTAGCGCTTTTGTCACCCATCTCCTGTCCAAGCAGCCTGGATACAGAAAAAAAGACTCTGAAAGAGCCAATGCTCAGCTCTTCCTCAAGAGACCCAGCCAAGAAATGCCCAAAACACTTTAATTTCTCTCTGATCTCTCCCTGCTTGCTCCGAGCCACGTGCCAGCCGCGGTGCCACTCRGCCGGGCACAGAGAGCCGGCAGCTCCCGGCACTGGGCTCCCTGAGCCAGGATTTAGTCCTTTTCTTAGCACCCAGGTAACCTGCCGGAGCGGATAAGCACCAGGCAAAATCACAAGGCAGCTGCAGGCAACAGCAGCCAGCGCGCTCCACAAGCGAAGGTTTGGGGCGGGAGGGCTGTGCCGAAACAGGGCGGCTGAACCCCGAGCTGGCCAGGGCTTCCAAAAATCACCGGGCGGACCGGCTCCGGGAGGGAGGCGAACCCCCGAGGCAGGAGGAAGCCTCCTTGTGAGCGTGTTCGGCAGCTGGATCAGACCCGGCTGCCAGTTAAGACAAATCAGGTCGTAACATTCAGAAAGCAGCTTAACTCCGGAGCGCTGGAGAGCTGCCGGCAGACAACGCTGCGGCTAAGTGCCGGCTTTGCAAATTACAAGCCTGTCGCCAATATACGAAGAACCTAATTACTGCAATCCTCGGGAATAAGCCCTCCCTCCCCAGCAGTTCAGCGCAAATCGCCTTTATTAAAAGACAAAAAAAAGGAGAAAAAAGGGGGGGGGGGGGATAAAAAAAGTTTGTCTTGAAACAAAGCAGTTGCCATGGAGACCGCGGTGTGTGTGTGATCCCTGAAGAAAGGCGGCTTGCTATCTGCCAGGAAACCACACAGAAGAGATCGATTAGTTTGCGTGGGAGCAGATGCTTGGCAGGGTGGAGGCCGGTGGGAGCTGGGGGAATGACGAGGGGAGACCTTTGCCGGTGTCACCCAGTCCGGCCAAGGTCGTTTCTGCATTGCGAATCTCTGGAGGAGACCTTAACCAAACTTTGGGAAGGGACAGACGGCCGGCTGGCGTAAGGCAGGGGAGGCTCACGGACACCGGTGAGGCGACGCTGCTTGATGCCTTTGGGGCTGGTGAAAACCCTAAGCCGTTCTCGGAGCGGGTCTTCGCCCTTTCGACCCATCAGCCCTCTTTTTATTTTTCTGTCTTATCTCCATCCGCCACATTTCAGGCTCCTTTTAGGAAACCATCTCCTTGAACAAAGAAACTGTGTATGAGTGTAGCATTGCTGAAAATAGCTCCTGGGCAATCCTGCAGGGAATCAGGATCTGCTTTTAATTGCTCCCACGCAGAACCACAGGGCCCTTAGGATAATTCAGCCCTCAGCTTTCTTAGGAGGCAGAGATTGCCGATTGCGTCAGGCCCATCAGAGGGGACTTATCTCTCCTTTTCTGGGCCTGCTTTGGGGATGATCCATTTGACTTCCATAGTGATAGGAAAAGAAGAGATGGTAGCAGTTTCCCCACCTCTCCAAGGGGTGAATTACGGTTTGATCCCGCCGGCTGCAGCACCATAGTCAGGCCAGTAGTTGGGATCGCACTTTGGTGCCCACCTACCTCTGACTCTGACCCTCTCTGCCTCAGTTTCCCTTTTGCTTGCGAAGGGGGAGCAGTGTGCATGGGGGTGCAGTAGGGACTCCTTGGCTGCTGTTTTAGGGCTGTCTGTATCTAGCAGAGGGATCAGCAGCAGCTGCCGCAGGATGACCGTGGGGCGGCCTTCACCGGGTTAATCCCCATTCCCAGCTGCTCTAACGAAGGCTCCTTTCCCGGCAGATGCCCCGTCCCCACCCCAGCCCTCGCCTCACAGCAGCTGGTCCTACCGGGCTGCGGCCGCCGGCCTGACGCGGCCCCAGGGATCCGGCCCTGGGAAAAGCAGGCAGAGGCGACCCCGCGCTCGGAGGGCTGCTTTTGCGGCCAAACCTTTGCTGCGCGAAGCCCGAGCAGCGGGCTGGCTCCCTGCACGCGGCACTGCCGGGGATCGACCGAGGCCAGCAAAGGGCAGGGCTGTACGTGCGATTCCCACAGCAGCATTTCGGTTCCTGTCTCGGCTCACACAGTCTTGCGACGGGCTGCGTCCGGTCCCTGGGGTGAGGACTGTTTTTCTACCCACATGGAAGCACTGGGCTTCCTTGAGCTGAGTCTCAGTGAAACACCTCACCCTCCAGCCGGCTTTGCTCTGCCTCCGTGGCTAACGCGTAAGGCTGCGGGATGCAGAGAGCAACTCGCCATGCACAGGAGCATCTTTGCCTGCCGCGTCCCACAGCTGAGGCATCACCTCTCGAAGAACCGCTCTCCAGAGCAGCAATGCCGCCGGACGAACGGGACTTGGACCAAACGCAGGTTTGGTGCAGTGAGCTCGTTGTTCAGTGCGGAGAAGAAGCCCCTTGAAGAGAGCATGGTGACTGAACGCCTTTTCCGTGGCAACCCCTTTGCCCTCAGTCCCGCTACGCCAGTGACAGCTCTGCAGAGAGGTTGTCTCCTTACCTGCCAATCTGCAAAGCAGCGTGCTCCCTCTTCCTAGGGTTGCTCAGGCTCTTCTTCTGCAGGACTCAGCCAGCATAGCTAATCTAAGAAATTTGTGCAAAACAGGAGAGGAAGAACAGGCTCTGGCAGCCAGTTATTTAGAGAGATGTGAATTTGGGGGGAAAAAGAACTTTTTGCTCACAAATTACCACCGACAGAGGCAGACATTTTCTAGTAGAACAACCACGGAGATTGCTGCTTATTCTGCTAATGAATAAGCAGAGTCTTTCCTGCAAATGATACAGAAATGGTGTGGTGCTTGTGTCCAGCTGTGATTGCTGCCTTGTCTCAGGCAGATGAGGGATACCCGTGAACTCAGGTGTGCTGGGGGTGCTTTGGTCTGAGCTGGTCCTATACTGGGAGAGAGAAAAAGGTGATCGGTGGCTGAGGATCTGTTTCAGATGAAGGAGTGCTTCTGCTTCTGGAAAAGGGGCTTTTTTAGCAGCTGTTTTCGCACCCAATTCCATTTAAAGCAGATGAAATGAGAGCACGAGTTTGAACGTTCATCTAACATGTTTCCCCTTCCGTTGTTTGTTTCCATCTCTGCTGGGAGTGTGAACGTCTCACTCTTTTGGTTACAGTTAAATTTCAAACCTTTCTCCCACCTCCCTCTGCTCTTCTCTCAAATGCCAAGACTTATCCACCATAGGTAGAGAAACATCTGAATTATCGAGGTCCCAGCAAGCCCCATTTTCTCGGCGTCTGTGCTCTTCCTGTCATGTAGGACAATACCCGTGTCAAGGTGCTAAAGTGAGAGTAAAAGTGCCTTTAACAAGGTCAGATTCAAAGAGAGTATGGGATTTTCTTTTGCTGGAGTATTTCTGGATATCTGGGTGTCGGCTGGCTACAAGGGGTTGGGGGGCCAGGTCTGTACTACCTTATGCTACAGAGCAGTTGGAGCAGCAGCTATTTTTCAGCCTTCAGCTACCAGAGGGCTGAGCTGGTGCCTGTGTCACTCCAGGGACACCTTTCCCAGGGCTCCGGAGGAGAGACCCGAGAAACAGCTGGGGGTGGGGGGCAGTTTTCATCAAGACGACAGTTCAGACCTGCAGATCCAACTGGAGATTTTTTTATTGACTCCAAAGGGCTTTGGAGCCAACCCTGGATAGAAACTAAGGCATGAAGCTCCCAGCTTGCTTGGAATAGAAATAAGGAGCGGGAGGTGAAGGGGAGAGCGGAGGGGACACTACACCCCCCGCCGACGGTGAGCTGCCGACTGTTCATCGGCCTGCTCCTGTGTTTTGCACCCACCTGCAGAAGGGTCAGCTGGTGTTACCAGCTGGGGGTTTAGATGAACTCGGTGCAGGTCTAAAACACGCTGCAAGAGCTGGGCAGCCCAGAACGGAGATTTCTGCTCCCTCTTTAACACCGCTCAGCACATCCCAAGGACCCTGCTTTTGGGGATGCTGTGCAGGACTCGGGCAGAGCCGGGGAGGCGCAGAGGTACTTGGTGCCACTCAGCAATTCCTCCACTCCCAATTTACCCTGTCTGCCCTATCTCCTCTCCCCAGCTGCTTTTGGTCAGTCGCTCCGTATCGATCTCACCCCGTGGCAGCACCTTCTGCCTCACCTTTAGCCCTGCAGGACTGGGGCTGGCGCGCTGAGCCTCAGCAGAGCCAGCAAGGAGGGGAGCCGCGTGGCCGGGTCGGGGTGCTGGCGGGCGCTTGGCAGCCCGGGACACACTGCTCAGCCCCAGCCTGGCCCTGAGACCTGGAAGATGACATTTCATCTGCCTGTTTAATTTGAGGCATCCACAAAGGAAGCTCTGTCACCACCAGCGTGCCCTGATTTTGCAGCACATGCTAAGACCTCCTTTCAGGAGGTGGCTAGGGAGAGGCCAATGCTTTTACCTACCTCCCACGTGCAACCTTTCCAGCTCTGGGAATGCTGCTGAAGTCAGGACTGCGGTGCCGGCTGCACCGTCTCAGGACTGGGGCTGTGGATCTCTGCTCGTCGGAGCTGGACCCTTGTGTTGCTGGGTCCACTGGGTGTCCTGGGACTGTTGGGTGCACTGAATCCTCTGGGTGCCCCGGGGCCATTGGGTGCCCCATGTCCGCTGGGTGCCCCGGGACCTTTGCAGGTTCAGTCACTTTCCTCGCTAGGTTGCTGGCTGCTGAAAGCCATCGTCTGTAAGAAGGCGACGCTGCTCTGGTGAGCGTGCTGGGTTTGCAGGTCTGCTAGTGGCAACTAGAAAGCAGGGAAAAATCCAGTGGCCAGAGCTGCCGGCTGGGCGCGGAAATGCAATGGATTCCCTCTCGGCCAAATTGGAAATAGATGAGTCCAGCTCACAGCATTTATCCGCTGTGTCCCCTCGGCTCCCACAGGGAGGAGAAGGGGGGAGAAGTCCCAGCTGTTGGGACAGGACTCCACGTGTGCGTAGGGGTGTGCACGCATGGGGGGGCGGTGTGTGTAGCTGTTCCTCTGCAGGTGTTTCAGGCTCACTTTGCTTCACTTGCTTTCCAGCTGAAGCATGCGTGAACATGAATGCTGGCTTTCCTCCAAAACAGGATCTGATTTTGCAGCGGGTGGCAGTTGTGTCTGTTTGATGTTGCTCGTGTGAACCCCCTGCCAGCTTTAAGGGATGGACAGAAAAATACCTGTAGCCATGGCAAGAGATTTAGCTACCTTCAGCCAGTAACCACTATCCCCTGGCTCCCAGCCCCTCACCACCCTCTGTGCTGCTGACTGGTTTCCAACACCACGCCGGATTTGTTCCCAGAGGCTCCTAACTCGTGCCTGTGCATTAAGTGAGGTTGCTCAACCAAGCCCCACAAGAGCAAAGACCCCATGGTCCTTCCACATCAGAGCAAGGTCTCATCACACCAGGGCACTTCCATTCCCATCCAGGGCCGGAGACACGAAGAGCTCCTCTCTCTTCCCTCCCAGGTGCATGGATCTCCTGGGTGCATGGGTCTCCTGGGTGCATGGGTGTCCCAGGTGCATGGGTATCCTGGGTGTATGGGTGTCCCAGGTGCATGGGCATCCCGGGTGCATGGGTATTCTGGGTGCATGGGCATCCCACGTGCACGGGTGTCCCAGATGCATGGGTTTCCTGGGTGCATGAGTCTCCTGGGTACATGGGCATCCCAGGTGCATGGGTGTCCCATACCAGGGACCCTGGTTTCCCTCCACAGCCTCCATGTGCTGGGACAAGGCCCTGCAATAAAGCCCTCCTGACCCATCCCATGGCCAAGGCTCGAGGGAGGAGCTGCCAAGGGGCATCATTCCCTGGCTAAGCCCCGGATTACTGCCCACTGCCTGCCAGGGCTTGGCGGGCTGCAGCCCTGGGACGGCTGCAAGAGTCACGGCTGGGAGAGAGCGGGGCGGCGGATGTTCGCTGGGGGATGAGGGCACTGACATTTTTGTGATCGTTTCTACACAGTCCCACTGGCAGGAAATCCTTCACTGGCTTCGCACAGGAGCCGCGCTCTCTCTCCCTCCCCTTTTCTGCACATGGCAACATGCTGAAGTTACAGGCCATAAATGGCCACAAATAACGTGTAATTGTGTAATTACTTCACTCCTTACTTACACAGTCAAATCATAAAGGCATCGCAGTAAATACCCTCTAATGACAGCCTAATTACATCTTCCTGCAGATTACTGGGTAATTAGATCCAGCAGGCTCCAGAAATAATTCCCAGGGAAGCAGCGGTTCGGATTAGAGCGTACAATCCTGCCCACACTTACCCAGGAATTAGACTGCAGCAGTCTTACGCAAGCCTGCCTTCTCCCGCGACCACCTGGGCCGGACACGTCCCCTCCTGGCGAGGAAGCATGGCAACCCTTGCAAACGGGGTCGCTTTTTCCAAGGAAGCAGCTCAGCCTGTCCTTTTAGCTGAGCTCCCAGACTCTCCCCCAAAATGTCCAGCCTAGCGCTTCTTCCCTTATCGTGATGTTGCCTTGTCCAGCTCTTGCTTCTTTTGCTGCTCGCACAAAATTGACACCCCCAAGGGTCTGCCCGCTCACCACTGGGTCGCCAAATACCACCTCGCCTCGCTCATGGGCATGCACAGACGTGATCTTTGCTTCCCACTGCCATCCCACCCTCAGCCGAGGGCTCCCGGGATGCTTGGAGACCTGTCACCCGTCCTTCTGCAGCCTCAGCCTATTCCCCTTCCTCCCTGCTGGACCAGCCCATGCTCCCCCCGGAGTGTTACAGCTGACGTCAAGGAGCGCAAGCCGAGACCTTTAATAGTATTTGTAGGAAGCAATCTTGTTACTGCCTTCCGGTGCCTCGCCGCGCCGCCGTGCTGAGCGAGGGCTGCAACGAGACCGGCAGGTCTCAAGGGTGTGGGTCCAGCCAACGTGACCCTCCGCCCGGGGCAGCCGTGAAGGCGGTTTAGGTCTAAGTCCAGTAAATCCAAGCCAAACGGAGTGCATAAAGGAAAAAAGACATAAATGAGCCCTCTGAGCCTGGCTGACGTCCCCTTTGTGGGGAGCGGTTGTGACTGGGACCCCAGGCTGCGGCTGGGGCACGGATGATGCGACTGAAAACTAAACGCCCGTGTTGGGACTCCCTGCAGCCCCAGGGCCCCCTCGGCTTGGGCCCAACCGCGACGCCGGCGAGCGCGGTCCCGCCAGCAGCCTCGCGGGTGCCTCTCCTGCCGCCGCTCCCGTCGCAAGGAGCAGCCAGACCGAGCGCGGCCCACGCCGCCAGCACCCAGACAGCTTCCCCGCGGCTTTGCTGAGTGCTGCAGAGGAGAAAATAAGCAAAAATATAGCAAAGTCTTTGCTTTCCTGCGCTGCTCCTTCCCCAGAGACTCTCGGCGGGTGAAAATCCACGCGCGCCTGCAAGGTGGCTGATGGCTGCACACGCGCCGGCGTCGAGGCGTCAGGGAGTCCCTGTGTCGTACAGGGTCTGCGGTAAGGCAAGGGGTGTGCCGGGCTGGAAACAGCTCCAACTGGCTTAATTACTTCATTAAGGCGTGTGCTGAAAGGGCTAGCGGCACCAGCAGCCCCCATCGCCCCCTTCCTGCCCCCCGTGGTGGGGCTCGGCATCAGCCCTGGCTCAGCAGCAGGAACGTCACCCCGAAAAGCCGCGCACCTCGCTCTAGGGCATGGCTCAGCCAAGTGGTTTTGGCCTGGAGAAGTCAAACATTGTGCTGCAAAGGTGATTGATAAAACTTTTGGATTTCCCTCAAAATTGCTGGAGAGGAGCAGGGAGGGGTGAAGCCCCATTTCTGTCACTTCTAAAAAGCACCAAATTTCAACATGCAGTGTTTTGCTCTGGGTCCAAGCCTACACTGAGCACACAGAGGACCTCAGGACTTTCCTGTCTCTCCTCCCATACCTGCACCAACATCTGGGCACCGCCTGTGCCCTTTGAAACGAGATCTTTCTCTCCATTCATAGCTGGGATCACAGCTGGATTTTTACAAGCCACCCCTCGCTGCTTAGCAATCAAACCCTGATCTGAGCCCACACTGGGGCCTGAGACAGCCACCAAAAAGCTGATCTCCAGGGAGCCCTGCACCCTGCTGTGCTCGGGGACGACATGCTGGGATTTGCAATCACTTGGCCTCAGTTTTCCTGGAAAACTTTTTTCTGCAGCCTGTGAAAAAGGCAAGCTCTCGTTTTGATTGCCCTTCTCCGTCCCTGTGCTCTGTCAGCCAGGCTGCCTCCTCCCAGGGAAGAATTGCAATTGAAATCTTCTGCAGGGACATAAAAGACTCTGAAATAGCCCATGCCACAAAGGAGAGAAACATTATTTCTCAGGAGTGATCCGGCAGCGAAGAAGCGAAGTCCCTCAGAAGCAAATAAAACAGGCCGGTCCCTTTGTCTGCCTCGCGATAACCATCTCCACTTTATTTCATTAGCGGGCATGTCTCTTATCTGCTGTTCCCTTCCATTTTCATAATTGGCAAGATAGCAGGGTCCCGGGCTCTGGTAGAGTTCCTCCCCGGTCAATTGGATTCAGAAATAGGTTGGATCGTGTTTAATGAAAGCTAATTATAAATCTTGCACGGGCTTTGCCAGGCCCACAGCCCTGATGGCTGCAGGCGCAGGGGAGAGCAGAAGTCTGGTGCTGGGTCAGTGCTCAGACACCATCCAGCTGGTGTCTCTGCAGAGATTTGGGACTGATCCCTCCTTCTGGGGATGGGAAGATCACTGAGCACCCCTGGGAGCTGTAGGATGGGCTGGCAGACCCACACAGTGCCCTGGCTCGCTGATGGCTGGCATCAGCATGGGGATCTCCGTGCTGCTCCGCTCGCCTCCAGTTCCTCCTCACTGGCCACGCTGCTGCCAGGGAAGTGGCACCCTCCACTCCAACTCCAGGGCACATTCCCGGGGAAGGAGAGCGCCCATCGGGCCCTGTGCCAGGACAGCCTGGTTCATCTGCCCTCCTTTTGCAGGACTCGGATGCCGGTGTCGCTGTGAAGCATGTGGCAGAGACGCCACCGCGATGCCAGCTGGGCTCAGCCTGGTGCTTGCAGCATGTTTCTTCCAGCCCAGCCTGGCAAGCCTGAGCATGAAGAGGCAGAGGAGGGTATTTCCCTGGCGTGCACATGCAGGCCTGTCCTTGGGTGTCTGCAGAGGCAGACAGTGTCTGTGCACCTTGCACACTGTCCCAGCGGCTGTTTGTCTGTCCGGGAGTGCCTGCACCGACTGCGGCGTGAGGGCAGCCAGAAGGGTTTGTGCCAGCGAGAGCCTGTGTATCCCTGCTTCAAATCTATTACGGAGACTAATTGGTGTCTCCCAGGAAGCTTTGCCCAGTTTCTCCTTACGTGCCATGCACAGACCCTGCAATCCAGCTGATCCGTCACCCCGACAGCAGCAGCACTTCCACCTCTGCCTGCACCAGGTCCAGGCCTGGCACTGGGGAGCAGAAAACTGGTCCAAGAGGGAGTCCCGGTCCCCCTCCAAACCCTGCCCCTTTCCCACAGCAGGTGCCTGACCCTGCTCCGTTTCTCCCTGCCTATTCCAGCAGCACTCTCCACCACCCCAAAGCTCCTGAGTGTCACTCTGGAGATGCCACAGCAGGGTCTCCGCACCGCAGGCTGGCCACTCGCGCCTTGCCGCCCGCCCCCCATCACCCGCCTGGCTCCTGTCCGGCCCCAGGGCCTCCTCTCTGCTCGCCCCAGCTCTCCCCAGCTTTGCTTTTCTCACTGCTAGCGCCTCCCACCGCTGCCCTGCGTGGGCTCTTGCAGCTTGCACAGTCCCAATGGCCAAATTCAAACCCCAGAAACAGTAAATAATCAGAAAGCGGCAGCATCTCCCTCCGCTGAGCCACGGCCGCTCGTGCTGCAGGGCACGTCCCGGTCACACCGCCCTCCAGCAGCGACCCCCGCCTATCTGGGTGGTCAGTTGTCCCCAGGGCTGTCAGAGGGGCCAGGCTAGCTCAAGGCTGTGCCCTGGTCTTCAAGGTGGCCTGCCAGAAACACAGCCCGCAAGCAGCTCCTCCAGGGGCACACAGCGTTTCAAGACCTGGGGTGCCATGATACGCTCTCGTGGCCGGTAAGCCAAGACACTGGCCACAGGCTTGGGCCACGCTTACTTATTTCAGCAGCGGCCACATTTGAATTTCACCTGGTGACTTTGTCAGGACCTCAGTTTCCAACAGCAGAAAGCGCAAAATACATTGCTTTCCCATGCCGGAGAGGCCAGATGCACACTTCGCTTTGCATACGCTTACTTTTAATTTTCAGGATTAGCAGTGTGATTTCATTTGCCTAAGCCAGGAGGGCTTCCAGAAACCAGCAGCCTGAGAAGTGACATGCTGTGGGAGAAGCAGAGGGGCACGTACACCCCAGCTGCCAGGAGAGAGTGTGGGAAGGAGCATCCTGTCCACGGAGATTGGGAGCCAAAGAGGACAGAGAGGTCGGGAGAGGGACCCTCCTGGGGAGTTAATACCCAAGTGAGGGTTGGACGAGGCAGCAGCTTCCCAGCTGGCATGCTGGGATTTGAATCTGGGAACCGGAACAGGCTCCAGGTAGCCGGGGGCTCATTTTGTGCTTTTTCCCCTCCCTCCAGACTGGATCTTCGGTCCCAGCCCGGACGACAACAGCAACAAGAGCGACGTGAACTGCATCAGCAACAGCGTCAACGAGATGAGCGAGATGCCCGAGGTGCCGCGGCGCCGGGACCGCCAGCCCCAGGACGTGGTCATCGCCGTTGGCGAGACCTGCCACCTGCCGCAGCAGACGTGACGGTGGCCGCGGCGTGGGTGACGGCCGGTGCCGACGGGTGATCCCTGGGGTAGGGTTGAGTGGAAGCGCCTCTTTTTTAGTCTCTTGCCGTGAGCGACTTTGCTGCTCCTGGGGAGCATCTCACCAGCATCCCTGGGAGCGGCGAGCAAGCCCCGCTGAGACCGCTCACTGCCAGACAGATCAGTGCTGCTCACTTCCCTCTCCCACAAACCCAACTGGGGGAGGGCTGGTCTCCTCCCGTGGCTGCTGCGGGGCACCCGGCCAGGAGGGACATACCCAAGGGTGGTAGGAGCCACCGGTGATCACGCCTGCCTCGCAGGGCAGGGGCAGCTGGAGGAAGGTGTGAGCTGCAGCACCACGGGGACTGGCAGCGCGCACCAGCACCGCAGTGCTGCAGAGCAAACCCCTGCTCCTCCCGGCTTTGCCAGCCTCTGAGGACCTTGCCGGGGTGGGTGGCATGAGCCCTTCCTCCGGGCTCGTCGGTCCTGCCCTGACATCTGCCCACTGGTTTACAACCTTCCTTTCTTCCCTGTGAACAGCAAAAAAAGCAAATGAAGAATACACCAACCAAACAAAGATCGCAAGAGAAAAGAGCCAGAAAGGAGGCGGCTGGTCCTTTTGTGCGTGATTGTCCTGTGTCGTGGGGATGTGGCGGGGGAAAGAGGGAAGGAGCAGGGGGGAGCGGGAAGATGATGAGACTATGCGGGTGTCCGTGCAAACTCCCCTTCTCAGTCGCCCCGACCGTGCATGCGGAGTTGCCGTGCTGTTCGTGTCCCCTGCCTGCCCTGCACGGTGCCCAGGTAGTGCTGGCTGCGAGACGTCACCAGGAGCAGCTACCCAGCACTTCGGGTGACTCCAAGCCTGGGTGACAGACCCAGGCTTGCTGGGTCTCCAGGGCTGCTGCAGACGTGGGGACAGAGAGACCCGGACGCAGCAGGGATCTGGGGCTGCGGCGTGAGCCAGGCGCTGGGGGAAGGCACCGAAAGGTCAGCAGCGGCCAAACCCAGCCCTGACACGTCGGCCACGAGGGGGATGAACTCCTCCGGTGCAATACAAGAGCTGGGGGCTGTGCTTACTTGTAGCTGGCTGTCAAGGGACATTTTGGGAGGGGGAGACCATCTAGTCACTCCGCCTACGCCCAGGATGAGATCTGGCCATGACAGTCCCTTGCCAACCAGGGCTGCTCATTTGAGGAGGGATCAAAGGAGAATGATTTCATCCCAGATCCCACAGATTTCCACCAAACCCACCAACAATTTTTGGCTGTAAACCTGCCTGGGAAAGCAATTCTCAGTAATTTGCAGCTCCAACTTGCAGCCAGTTTCACGGGGTGCGCTCTGGGTCTGGCTCCGGGGCCGAGGGGGGCCAGCCCCAGGACCACCTCCCCRAGGACACTTCCCCGCAGCGTGCCCAGGGCCTAGGTGCCCACAGACACCAGGTCCCCTCCACCACCAGCTCTGCCTGAACAAAACAACCCGTGGCCAGCGAGCAAACCCGCTGGGACCTGGCTAACCTCCGCTCTCAGAGAAAATTAGCTTAAGGGGAGGTCAGGGACCCACCTGCAGCAAAACCCAGCTTTCTGAGGCAGAAAAGAGCCCCAGTTGTGCTGCATCCCTTAGACTCATCCCAGCGCGGCCACCAGCTTAGCGACCCCGAACTAGCGGACGCCACGAGCCAGCTGGGCTTGCTGGCTCTGCGCTGGGGTCGGCCGGCTCGTGCGCGCCCGATGGTGGGAGCCGCGCACGGGCTTCCAGCAGAGACAAGCCCGTGGGCCCCGAACGCTGCGGTTTGGTCCAGCTCTCAGAAAGAGACCTTGAAGAAGCTGGCAAGAAATCAGGCTGAGCGGACGCAAAGTCCACTTCAGCGCAGCACGGGTGTCCTGGCAAAACCCCAGGGAGCCTCGGACAGCTGTTTCCACAGAAAGCCAGCAGCYCCTGCCCAGAGACGGGGTGGTCAGCTCCCACCCAAAGCCCCTGTCCTCTGAGCTGGGCGCAAAGGAAGGGTCCCAGCTCCCTCCTGTGGCCATCGGCTCCTCTCCGGCTGCCCGGCGTGGGACGAGCTGGCCGCCAGACCCTGCGCTGTGACCCCAAAACCACTTCGTGCCCAGCCACAGGTCCCTCTTGGGGCTGCAGCCAGGGCAGGGAACAGGCTACACAACACAACCCCCCCTCTGTTCACTGACCGGGGGGGTCCTGAGGCCAGACCCCTTCTTTTGGGGGCCCCTTGGAGGGCAGCAGGATGGGGCTGAGGCCCCCAGCATGGGGAGAAGGAGAAGCCACGGGAGACGAAGAGGCAGCGCAGCCCCCCTGCCCGGGGACGGGGAGGATTGACCAGCAGGGAGGGCTCCAGGGCAGGGCTTCCCAAAAAAACCCTGCAGGGTTTTCCTCAAAAACAGCACAGGCACAAAGCAGTCATGTAAGAGGAGAGCGCGCACAGCTGAGCCCCTCCAGCCCCTGCCAAAAGCACCCCTGGCCACTGAGTGGAGACCGTCCACGCTCACCGGCTGTGACTGCTGACCACAGCTCAGCGCACCCCAGAACCAGGAGAACCGTGCCCCTAATTACCAGCTATAACGACTTACCCTGCTGACGAACTTTAATTGCTCCCAGCCCCATCCCTCCAGGGTCACACCTGGAGTCAGGGACCACAGCCTCTCCCACCCCCTTGGCCCCAAGGAGCAGCCCCGGGAAGAGCTGCCCCCACGGCCCTGGCAAACACACTCCAGCTACACCTGAACCTCACGTTGGTGGCTGCAGTTATTTCCTTTACTGACAGTTCCCACTTGAACCTGCTATTGGTGCCGCTGCCGTGTGCAGCGAAACACAGAGGACGCTGGTTTCTCTGATAAAGCCCCAAATCCACTGCTTCCAAACTCATTCCCAAACCTGCCTTCCCCCTTCCTATGCCACGTTCCTGTGCATCCTTCTAGCCCTGCATGATTGCCATCATCCGACATCTGCCTTGCCCTCCCTGTGCCACCAGCTTAACCCCCAAATTTGTCCCCAAACTTGCCACCAGAAACCACACTAAGAGCCACAGCCCTGAGGGCACTCGTGAGCCTTTCAGAGTCCGGAGAAGCCGCTGAGCCATTTCCCCCGAGACATCGGAGACAGAGCACATCTTTCTGCTCAAAGCAGCTGCTGGCCCTCAAAGAAATCACTGCCTTTCGCTCCAGCCTCCTGAAGGGCCCCTGGCCCCTGGGGCTGGCTCCGACGGCCCGTGCGCTGGCCGTGTCGCGCAGGGCCGTGGTGGATAACCGCAGTCCTGCGATCCGCGCGATTCGGGGCCGGGATCGGAGGCGAAGGCTTCGTCCTTGCACTGCTCTTTCTGCCCGCGGGGTCCAGCGTGCCTTCGGCAGCTGCAGAGGGAGCACCCTCGGCAGCACCCCCCTTGCTGGGGAAACTGAGGCACAACGCAGGCACGTCGCCACGCTCGCTTTGCAAGGCAAAGACGAGGACTGCAGGCTGCCCCTGCTCCGCCTGCTATCCCTCACCTTCCTCTCCCTCCCACGGACGGTGCTGGCATTCAGCAATTCCAGCCGCAGAGGGTGGCCRGGGGAAGAGGCGACGGGGCTGCTTTGCTCCGGAGGAGAGGCTTCGAGAGGGCTCGCTGCGGCGGAAAGGGCCTGAAGACGCAGGGCGTCCCACGGCCACGCTCGGGGCTCCTTCAGTGCAGGAGATTGCTCCTTAAGCCCCTCTTTCCTCCCCTAAGCGCCTTAGGGAAGGACAGGCGAGAGGAGCCGGGGCTTTTTATAGCAGCCGTAATCCACCCAGCTCACACCGCTTGCTCCCACCTTCCTGGAGGCCCAGGGCTAAATGGGATCCGCTACCCAAAAATGGCCTTGAACCTGAGGCGCCCGAGACACTGGGGTTTCCAGCATCACCCCTYTCCAGGGACTCAGATCCCACTGAAGCCGTTTCTGGGCTCAAACCCCCTTTGCAGACGGCATTCGAGGGCCGTACCTTCCCCCAACCAGCATCGCGTGTCCTCTCCTGGCCTCAGCGCTGCGCTGGGGGTGCGAGAGCAGCCGGGGGGAGCATGGCTGGACAGGTCGGCCGGGGACACGGCCACGATGTCCCCTGCAAGCAACGAGGCCACCTCCGGGGAGCCCCGTGTCTCAGGGGTGAGCAGGWGGGGATTCTCTGACGTCTGCTCGAAAGGCTGAGCGCGAGCCTCAGCCTCGCTGTCGGGAGGGGATGCTGGTGGTGTCTCTTTCCTTAAGCCAGCTTCCTCATCCCAGAAAGCCCATAGGAAGCGTAACCTGGGAACTCCCACCACGCTGAGACCTCTCCCTCTGCCAACAGGGGCTGAAATCAGCCAGAGAGCTGGAAAGTTTGTGGGGAAGGACAGAGAGAGACCTGCAGAGATCCATAACCGGAATGTCAACCCCCTGTTTGGGGGAGGACTTGCTGTTTCCTCACCGTGTCTGCACACCGGCGCAGCCGCTGCCGGTCAGCGCTGGCAACCAGCTGCCGCGCGCACGGCCGTCGGGGCCAGGCCAGCCCGGCCTCTGCGGCTTTGCCCGACTGGTGCAGCTGCGGCCAGGCCTGCAGCACAACCGAGCGCTCTGAGAAAGCCCCCGAGGGCAGGAGCGGCTGGCAGAGGCTGCCCTCTGCTTTCCTTTACAACCCCCTTGTAACAGCAGGGAAACTGAGGCACGCAGCGAGCTGGGAAGGGGCAGAGCGCGCCTGGCCCCGCAGCAGCCCCGTCCGCCCCGGCAGCCGAGCCCTTTCCAGGGCAGCCCATGAGCTTTAAAGCTCCACATTGCACACCTGGATATACCTCCCGAGACCGGAGCTTGCTGTTGGGGTCACTTCGGTCTTGGGGGTGGCTGATTTCTTTTAACCAGCCGGGCTGCTGCTTTTTATTKTCTCCCACTTGGTGAGTCCCATCCAGATTGGCCACCGGCCCCTAACTGCTGGGGTATTTTGGGGTGGAAAGCGGGAAGGGAGGGTGGAGGCGGTGGCAGGAAGGACCTCGCGGTCAGCCGGCAGTGCCGCCTTCACGCCGCRCTTTCCCGCGCCACAGCTGAGGGTGCTGCGCCGCGGGCCCCAGCCCTGCCGCTGCCCCGCGGGAAACACGGGGCCGTTTCTCTCCTCRGCAGCTCAGCTCTTCCCTCTCCCCMGCYGAGATTCCCCTGTCTGAGATCTGGTGGTCTTACTGCCCACAAGGGAAAATTACCTTTTCTCCTGCCCCCTGGACCGGGGTCTTTGGGCGAAGCTGACCTGCTACCAGACATGGGGATAACAGGAGACGGCAGCACGGGGAATCCTGCCATAAACTGCCCGGCTCCACTGCTTGCACCGATCTAGCCCAGGCGAGGACCTGGCTGCCTTCTCCCACAGCCTTGTCTTAATGCGTTTGCTGTAATTTCCCCTTTAAATTCCCCATGAAAAAAAGGGAGGGGGGGTTCTTTTGGGTCAGGCTGTGCTAAGACGATAAAAGCAGATTMATTTCTCAGAAGAGCAATTCAGATTTCTCCTCCCCTCCCCACCGGCGATGCAAGCTGGGCCGGCGGCAGGCAGGGGCGGCCGGCGCGGGGGTCCCGCGTGCTTGGGGACGTCCCCAAGTCCCAGCCCGCGTGGGAACTGGGGGCACATCGTCAAGCAACAGGCAGGCRGCGGGCGGGCATGGGCACGGGACGGGGACAGAGAAAGCGGCACGCGGGGCGGCGAAAGGGCACAGCCGCAGCACCACTCCCGGCCAGCACCGAGCGGCCCCGGCGGGACGAAGCGGCTCGCAGGCGGGGAAGCGATCCCTGCCCGGATGCCAGCCCTGCCCCGGAGCCCTGGGAGCTCTGCAGCCAGGATTCATCCCCCAGGCGAAGGCCTGCCCGGCCGCCTGCAGCCGGGGCTCGCYGGGAACGGCGCAGCGGAGGCGCCGAGCCAGCTGGAGAAGCCCGGCCCTGGCAGGGCGGAGGTGCTGCTCCGGGAGCCCCCGGAGCCGGCTGGACCCCGAGGGGAGGAGAGGCGCTGGGAGCTGCGCGGCAGGAGCCCCCATCGCCCCGGGCCGGCTCGCACACGCTCGGACTTTGCTCCCCACTTGCGCTCCAGCGTCGTCTCCTGTGTTTGCCGCCCCCCGGCCGCGATTCCCTCAGCCGCCGACCCCAAAAGGGGCGAGCTTGGGGGACGCCCAGGCAAAACCCCAGACGGGAGGAGGTGGGAGGCGACGCGGAGACTCCCGCTTGGTGCCTGAGCCGCTCTGGGGCAGCTGCAGCATCGCCTGCCCAGTGTGGATTCTCTGATGTGTAATAGGGGTTGAGCACATGCTGCAGCCCTTTCCTCGGAGGCTGGACACCCACCAGCATCTCTCCCTTCGCCTTGGCTGCCTCTTTGCACGAAACCTGTAGGAATTTCCTGCCTTGGAGACATCTAACTCTCTGCCAAATGCAGCTGAACCCGGCCAAAGGAGAAGTGGGGTCAGACAGACAGCTGGCTTGCAAACATTTTGTTTCTCGAGGGAGGACAGCAACTCTTCTGTCCCCCGGTTGTTTGCAACACTACTCCCCCCCCCGTTCCCACCCCTTCTCCACAACCACCCAGCACCGTCGCAGAGCCGCGGGCAGGCTCACACGGCAATGCCCAGCTTGCTCGCAGCCCGGCATGGCTGTCGCAGGACGCTGGCTCTGCACGGCCCCACGAGCTCAGCCCAGCCCCAGCCCGGCTCTGCTTCCCCTCCGTCCTTCGGCTCTTTGCTGCCCGCCTGGGCTGGGGCCGCAATTCCCATCCCCGCCAGGCTCGTCGCAGCCGGCGTTCACCGCTCCAAAGCCGCAGTCCCTCCTGGGGTCACACGTCYGTGCCGAGGTCGGGCAGTAGCTCCTGCTTTGAGTGGATCCGGGCCGTGCTGGAGCTCACGATTTGATAGCTAAGTTTACCTCCGAGCTGCAAGGAGCTGGAGCCCGGCCAAGCGCCGTCTGTCCCCTCCTTCCCCGCAGCACAGGCCAGCCGCCCCAGGACCCCACAGACCCTGGCTTGTCCAGGGCGTGCTCCCGACAGGCTGATGCAAAAAATCGTTCGGGAAAAGTCTCACTGGTGTGCCGGGGTCAGAGGCAAGGGTTGGACAAAAGCCAGTGAGTTCGGCGTGGGTTTCACTGTGCAGTGGGTTTCTCTCGAAGTCCCAGTTCCCGGAGGCCTGGGATTAGCTGAGTTGTCTTGTTTCCAGTTAAAAGTAGCAGCAGGAAGGAAAAATTGGAAACGGGGCTCCTCCAAGGCTGGAAACCCAGGAAGCATAGAAGAACTCTCCACTGGGTTGGTTTTAACGCCATATTTTGGGAACCTGGCCGCCGCACAGCAAACAGCTGGGCTGGGGGAGATGGTGCGTGTCAGACCAGGCCCACAGTCCCAGCCTGGCTCCCAGGGTGTCCTAGCAGCCCGGACCAAACTCAGTCCCCAGGGCCAGGAACATCCTCCTGGAACATCTGGGCCAAGGTCAGGGACGCATCGCCACCTCAGCCTGGTGTCGCACCGAGGACGCAAAGGCTTTCCCAGCCGCGCAGCGACACAGGACCGGAGATGCTGCACCCAAACTGGGATGCAGGATTGGCGTTGTGGGCTTCTCCTGGGGGATCACCTCTTTACTCGGACAGGGACCAATCTCAACCTTACCTTGCAGACCATCCCAGCTGCCAAAACACAGTGGGGCTGTGGGCAGGGCTTGGGGGCGTAATCAGCCCTTCCCGCCCCGATGTGTCAGGGTGCTGCACCGTGCCTGCGGCAGGGGAGCCAGAAGAGCCCTGGCCCTCGGCTCGCAGCACGGGTCACACGCGGCGAGAGGCTGGGCTCGGGGGCACTGAGCACGCACCGTGCACGGGGAGAGGATCTGCCGCTSAGGCCAGCAGCAAGGCTTTTGGGGAAGACGCGGGGCCTCTGCAGCCGAGGTCTCGGCTGTTTGCAGGACGCACTCCCGAGCCGAGCCAGACTCGCTGTGGGAGGAGAGCGAGATAAGGAGGCAGGCTGGGAGCGCAGCCAGCCCCGGCGGGGACGGGACGGGACGGGACGGGACGGGATGGGGACCGGCAGCACCCCGGTGTTATCCACCTCGGGTGAAACGTGCCGTGCCACGCGGGCTCCCTGCTCCCTGCAGGGGCTGGGGCAGCCCCGGGAAACGCCGTTTCCCCGTGTTTCGTGAATGCAGCTCCACGGCATCCTCTGCTGATCCATGCCAGGACTGCCCAGGTCCCAGCGTCTTCCTGGAGCACCCCAGCACACGCTCCCCCACGGCACAGCGCGGTGCGCTGGGTCAGTTCAGCTCACTGATCTGGCTGAATCTTTTTTTAGGGGCTTAATTTTCAGGCAGGCCACCCCACATCGCAGCCACTGCTCAGCAAAGGGAACCGGAGCAGGGCTACATCAACCCATTCAGACTTGCTTCATCTGCACCTTTGCATCTTCATATCATCAAGCACCAGGTGCCAGAGGCAGGACCGCGCCGGGGCGGTTCGAGACAAGCTGGTGCTTGCACATCCCACGCAGCTGGCTCCTTCCCCTTCCCACGTACCCAGAGGTACTGGGGTATTTTAGAGCAGCCCCAAGAGGCCCTAACACTCGGACAGGGTTTTCCTCCCAGCAGCTGATCCCAGAGCGATGCTGCCCAGCACGGGGCATGCCAGGTGCAGTGCAAGGGGCAATGGGGCACGTCGTCCTGCAGCCCGGAGTGGGGCAGGGAGGAGGGCTGGGCGCCGGATCCGGCACCAGCAGCTTGGTTGTGCAAAGCTGCCGTGTCTGCACACAGAGGCCCTGAGCTTGCAGGGTGGATTGCGGAAATCGGGGTGGGGAGATGGGACCTGTCCCCCATCAGCCTCCCCAGGGCTGATGCGGGATTTGCGGAGGGAGACAGAGGCGGGCAGGCAGCCGTGCCCGGCACATGGCCACGCTACCATGTGCGTGTGCATGTGCATGTGTATGTGCATGTGTGCGCGGCACAGACCTAGTGCGGGAGGACACGCACCTGGGGGACATATGAGGAGAGGGTCCCCACGTCGCCGGGGGGGTGGCATGGGGGACGGCAACCCACAGCAGGCCTGGAAACCGGCCACCGAGCGGCGGTGGCTTTGCACCCCTTTCACCACCCCCTGCCCCTTTGGCTCCTGCCCCAGGAGCCCATCAGGACCCAGATATTGAGGTCCAGCCAGGTGCCACCTGCAGCCGCTCGGCAGCGCCCGTGTCTCTTCCCACGTGCCGGAGAGGTTGGGCACCACGGTGGAGGGTCTCCCTGAGCCCTGCCAGCCCAAGAGCCCTGCCGTTTCGGAGACCGGCTAGACACCATCTCCCCCTCCGACCCTCAGAGCCAGGGCCTGGATGCACATTGCAGATGCCGCGCCTGGATGCACATTGCGGAGCCGGCGCCGGGCTCCCGCCCTCCCAGGAGGCTCGGAAAAGGTTATTTTTCACCCAGCCTCCATGCAAGGAACTGCTYTGAATTGCTTAAATGGCTGCGTTGCTTCAGGGACGGGCCCTTGTGGAGCTGCATGGCACAGAGGAAGGCGAGAGCCCAGAGGACTTTTAAACAGCTCCCGCTGCTAGTTATTAAAGTGGTTTAGTGCCTTGTTAAGAAAGCCTAATCTCTGTGTATATCTAAAAAAAATATTAGCTTGCTGGTGCTTTTATTATAACCGAGGTGGGCGTTTTCTGGCAGCGGCTCGGAGCCCGCCTGGCTTGTTTTATCAGCTTGTTTTCTTACCTGATAGAGCCCAATAACAGACCAAGGGCAGCAGGAGGGAGCAGGGGAACAGGCTCTTCCCCGGGAGCGGCGCGGGGGGAGGCTGTGGATCCAGCTCCGGGCTGTTTCCCACCCACGGGTGCTCTCAACCCATTGCTGCGCCAAACCGCCCCGCTGGCAGCGAGACAGATGCTCCCAGGGCATTTCCCCGGGGAAGGCTGGGGACAAGCCGGCTCTGCGCATGGCAGGGATCCAGGCTGCCGAAGAAAACCTGAGGTGGAGCCGCCCTTCCATCCCAGAGACGGGGCAGGGAGCAGCTGGGAGAGCCCGAGGGAGAGCTCGGCCACCCCGCGGGCTCCAAGGGCTGGATTTTGGTGGATACCCAGATCTGGGGGCTGTGGGCACTTTAGGCTCTTGCAGCAGGGACAGGCTGAAGAGTCCCAGGGCTGGTGAGACAGGACCGGAGATATTACTGAGACAGCTGATGTCTCCAGGAGATGTCCGAGGGGGCAGAAATGACCTTGCTGAAGGGCTAGCTCCCATTTGGCTCAATGTCTCTCCAGGCCAGGGCGTGCTTCAGGGACTAACCACCACGGGACGAGCCCTGGGCCGAGCTCCTGCCTGCCGGGACGGCTGCTGGGAGAGTCCCAGCGAAGGTTCAGTGGGGTTATCCACAGTCAGGTGCCCCATGGAGCCGTCTGATGGAGGGGAGAGCGCACGGGTAAAGAGCCATCCCCACGTAACCCCCAGCACCGTTCCCAGCCTCGTCCCAAACGCTCAGTCGTGCCGTGCTGGGTAGCGCCAATACATTCGCCCTATTTCCTTAGCTGGGGAGCTGCGCGTGGGAGACACGGATGCTTCTGTGCTCAGCGGAGGCAGATATAGCAGTGCCCCAGGGTGGACAGGGTTGAGCAGCCCACTGGTGCTCACCGGCAAAGGCTATGGCAACGGCAGGAGCCGAACCCCGACTCCTTTGCATGACATTTCTCCTCCCGGCCCTGGGCTGCAAAGAGCAACCCCAGCGTGCCACGCTGCCTGGCCTTTCAGTGATGTGCAAAGCTGTCCAGTCGCCGCGGTTTAGGATTTGGAACAGAAACAGGCTGGGTGTTTTGTTTCTAGGCTTTTCTTCTTTTTTTTTTTTTTTACCTAATCCCAGCAGAAAACAGGGAAATCCTGCACAGCCCTGCTGGCTCCAGCATCTGCCTCCCCATCTGCAAAAGCTCATGGTTTCAAAGCTGGGAGCCTAAACGGATGCTGCGGCCGGGACAGCAGGGCTGGGGAAGAAGCTTGCGTTTGCTTTGGAAAGGCTGATGTTTTCATGAGCAACAGCTTCAGTGGTTTTAAAGGACCCACCCCAGTAGCCAGGCCAGGATTGAATCAGCCTCCCAATACCCTCAAAACAGAGCTGCGACTGCTCCTTCTCTGCACTGGGCTGGAGAAATCCCTGCCGTGCACCCAAGGGGGCTGGCTAGGACTGTGCAGAAAGCAAATGTGGAGCAAGAAGGCCAAATGAGATGGGGATCCCTTGGGACGCTGAGATGCGTCAGAGCAGGGAGAAAAAAACCTCCTTGTCGCCGCATCAGGTGTAGCCAGTGGGAAGGGAGGTGTTCCTGGGAGGGGGTATCCAGTCCTGCCAGCACAACGCATGGCTGCAACGGCAGTGCACACGAAGGGAAAAAGCAACAGGAGGGAGCTGGAGACAACCAAAACCTCCTGGAGGGAAGCATGGGGGGGGAAGTAGTTACCGGTCCTGGGGACACAGTTCTGCCTAGCTCAACACGCCCGATCTCAAGGAGATTCAATCTCGCCAGCATCCTCCCCACCACTCCCCCAGCAGACCTGCTCAGGTGCCCGGCTGCTCCAGGAACAGTCCCTCATGGCAGGTGTCGTCGTGGTGAGGGGACATCCCTAGACCCAAGATCTGTGCCTGCTTCAGGACTGGGGCTAACCCGCCCTGTCTGCATAGCTCCGAGCTGCTCAGTCGCACTTGCTCCCAGCGGCTGCAGAGCCATTTCTAAGCAGGACGGCCGTGGTAGGAACCTCTCCCCTTCCCCGTGTGCTCAGCAAAGCACCAACAGCGGGGCCTTGCAGACACGCTACCATTTATTAAGCCAGCTATTTTTGTCGACAATGGTTTTCAGCAGCGTCAGAGGACTTACCCCATCTCCCCCAGGACCCACAGCCGATTCATTGCATGCAGGGCTAAAGGAAAGCCGGGGACAGGCAGCCTCGAGGGACGTAGCGGCTCAGCTGGCAGCAGCATAGCTGCCTACACAGGAAGCTATAAGGTGCTCACAGGTGATCGCAAGCCAAGCATGGCTTCTCAAGCAGGCAGATGGGACATGCTTGTGCAGGGCAGCCCAGCTCTGGTTTGCTGGGATTCCCCCAGGACCTTTACAGATGCCACCTCCAAAAATTTGAGTTTTGTCCTGCTCTTATCCACGAATGCAAAAACCTCTCCATGTCCACCCAGGAGAGCCCTGAGGATCTTCCCTGCTGCTCTGGGAAAGGACGGTGTTCACAAGTCTCAGCAAGGAAGGGAGCCCCACTGAAAGTGCTGCTTCAGAGGTACAAGGTTGACAGCACGCACCCAACTGCCTTCCTAACCATGTCCAGCCCACACCACCTCTGCTCTAGAAATATTCACATCTTCCCCCCTCTCTTGGTTTCCCAGGGACTTCAGGAGATATAATCCCAACTTCCAGCACCCCAACAAGGAAAGTCAGGCTGGGATTCACGGACAGAGGGGAAGAATGGCACTAAGCCCCAAAAAAGGCCATCTCTGCACTCAGCCAGGAGCAGATGCACCCACAGGTAGTAAAGCTGGGACACTCCAGGCTTGTCTCCCTACTGCTGTGGAGGTGGAAGAGCCCCTCTCCTCGAAGTGGAGGCTGCAGGATGCCAAGGTCCTTCCCTGCATCCTTGTTTACAGGGAGCGCTTTCTGCCAAGCTAACACACAGCTGCAGCTGTAAGCCATGCTCTAAAAGCCAGCAAGAGGGTGGGCTGGGAAGTGTAGTGTGTGGATGGTAAAAGGCACAGGAAGAAGACAAGGCTAAAAGGACAGAGCTGTCTCTAGAGCAGGGACATTGCAAATCCACTCCTGCAGTGGAACCTCATGTTTCTAGTTGCTGGCTGGCTGCAGAGACCCACCACCATTCATCACAGAGATGGAGAATCCTGGCCATCACCTTCATCATGCTGCATCAGGGGAAAGCACGAGACTTTTAACAGTAGTTTGAACCCCACAGACTCTGCCAGGCTGTTTGTACACTTCCACTTCATCAAGACCAGCACCGCTCAACTGGGGTTTCCTCATGATTTGGTCACAAGGTGGGAGACAGTCCAGAAACAAAAGAGGAAAACTGGATCTCCATCTCCCACCAAGTGCTCTGCTATTCTCACATGTAATCACCCTAGCTAGACACTGGCCTTAAAAGGAATGTTGGAAATGAGCCTGTCCCATGGACACACTCAGACTTCTCTGCTCACAGTCCTGCCCCACGACTCACACCAAGCATGCTGGTGCCACCAAGCTGTGGATGTGTGGGAGCATCTCCTGTCCTGTCTGGGTGGTAGATTTGGGGACGGGTCCCCAGTTTTTGCAAATGAGAGGCTGAGGAAGAGGGCTGACGCAGAGCCAGGGAGAGAACCCAGGAGTCCTGCTGCCCCAGGTGCCCCCCACCAACCCCTCACTTTCAGCTCAAGCAAAATGTCCCTCTTCAAGGACAGTGGGCCACCAGGTCCCTTCATGGGACCAGCCACCTGCAAGCATCACCCTGTAGCAAAGGATTAAACTTATGGGGACCCACCTTGCTCTGCCTTTCCCAGGAAATTTGCCATGGGGTGGGCACCCCACCCCAAGCCCCTAGTGCTGTATCACCAGACCCTGCCGGGGGGGATCAGAGGGACAGCATGACACAGCCAAGCCAGACCGCCTCCCTCTCCCTAGCCATACCACTCTCCCAAGCAGAAACACATGAAGCAGAGCAGATGGTTGGCAGAGCTGAACTGGGAATGTGAAGCCACGGGCTACAAGAACGTCACATCATCCTGAGACTGGAGCCAGCGCCAGTGAGCATCATATTCCAGGTGCACTTTGCTGTTGAGTTTGCAGTTCTCAAAGTCAGCTTCAGCCTTCCGAGTCTTCCCACCTGGGTTCCCCTTCCCCATCCTTTCCCCAGCTCCTGATGGCAGTTTGGTGTCTTTGCCTGGTTCCAGAGAGGAGGGCTGCTTGCCCAAATGGCCATTGGCCACTTGGGGCTCCTTAGCAAACCGCTGCTGGTCTGGGCAGCTCCAATCCTGGGGCAGCCCAGCAGGCAAGTGGTCCGCGTGGGGCCATTCATGCTCCGCTTTGCCCTTCTCCTGCTTTGCAGATAAGCCCCTGTCGTGGTCAATCCTGGCCCAGTCCTGCTCTGCCCTGGCCAGGACTCTGCCTGGTGCGGATGCTGCGGCAGGATCGGCAGCGTTCTGGGAATACTCATCCATGTCATCAGCCAGCGTGTCCAGGTAGCTGCCAATGGAGATGCTGTCCAGCTTGTCATTGGGGTCCTGCACGCTGTCCCAGCTGCCCCGCCGTGACGCCTCCTGGCTCTCCACCAGGCTGTACTGGCTGCTGGTGAGGCTGCTGCAGCGGCTGGTCAGCGTGCTCTTCTCCTCCAGCAGCCATTTCAATGCCTCGATGCCCTCGTTCACCACCGCCAGCTGCTGCAGGATTTTCACATCGACGGCTGTCAGGTAGGCCTGGCAGGGAAATGAAGAGCATGCAGGTCAGGAGGAACCAGTCCCACTTTCCCCTCCATCCAGCGACCGAGGGCCCCGAATCCCAGCCCACACCTTTCTCTCTCTGGTCCCATTGCGGCCTGGAACATGCCAGAGCCCCTGGCAGCCCCAGAGAGCAGAAGCAAGTCAGGAGCTGGGAATCTGCTGGCCATCCCAGGTGCAGTGCCATCGTCCCCGCTTCAAGGTAAAAGCATCACTGCAGTGGTCACAGGTATCACAAGCTGCTTGATGAACACCATGCATGAGGTGGGGAAATGCCCTGCAGGGAAACATCTGTCCTCTTTCCAAAGAGATCCTGTCCCAAGACCTGGGGACACTGTCACCTTGGACCAGTGACACATGGCATTCACTGGCCAGCCAACACCCTCCAGAAAATCCAGGGCATTTACGCCACTGCCTCCTATGGGGACTGSAGCAAGCAAATAACTGTAGTCACTGGGCCCAGATCTGAGCCCGGAGCATCCCCTGAAACCCTGGGGAGCAGCTGGCAGGGCCAGGGGGATCAGGGAGGAAGACACCAGGACATCATTAAGGGTAAGGATCTTGCTGGACTACCAACACCTCCGGGGCCTRGGCAATCCCCCTGGCCAACTCTCTGAGCTGTTTCAGCTGGACCCTTTCATGCATTTTACTTCCCCCCTTTTCATACACGTGAGGTGTCTGATYCGAGCCAGGAAAGTGTGGTACCCACGTGGCACGGCAGGATTAGAGACTGAGGTCTGAATCACTCCCAAAGCTACCAGTCAAGTGTCAGTTTTTTCAGGAGGTGAAAGAAAACAGAGGTGACACAACACATCCATCCTGGCAATTGCTTGGACACAGGCTGGAGCAGCAGCTGGGGAGATCGTGTGGGGGAAGATGGGGCTTAGAGATCACAGTACTCGCATTGCTGATTCTTGTCCCTCCAAGGCTGAGGGGAAGCTCTTCACCATACTTCAATTGCTGCAGAAACATCTGTTTTCCTAACGGGAAGGCCAGCCTGCCAAAACATTCTTGCTTGTATGATACTTGCTGCTGAAAGCCCCTGGATTTCCCCTGCACAGGATGGAAATATGTAGCCAGGAAAGGGATTAAGAAGGGAGGGGAAAAAAGAGAGAGAAGAAGAGAAATCAACTGTGGGACAGGTATGGGCAGCCAATGCAAGGTGATATTTGGGGGATGCTCCTCAAACACGTGAGAGAGGCTGCAAGGAGCCCTTTCAGCTGGACTATTGTGGACACGGCATCTCCAAACACAGACCAGGCTGACCAGCTGCACCCAGCCCTGACAGTTTCAGGGCTTGCAAGACACAAAGGCAGAGCTGCAGCAAGCCTCCAGCTTGGCACACGAGTCCCTGCACCGAGTCAACCTCTGCTGACTCACCTGCTCTGCCATGAGCCAGGGCAGGGAATGGATCTGGCTGAAAACCATTTTTTGGGGGGCAGGGGTGAGGAGGGAAGGTGATGGGTTAAATTTTATCCTGGACCAGATCCTGGTCCGGCTCCCTGCAGGCCCACAAGCACTGCTGGGAGCCCTGGGGAAACAGGGATGGGAGCGAGCAGCTGACGGTGGGACCAGTACAGCCAGCTGGGTTGGGAGGCTCTAAACTGCAGCACTAGCCTACAAAGCTCTCGGAGCACAGAGCAGCCCTTGGGATGGTGGTGGGTGTTTGACCAACACGAACAAGGGACCCTGCTACAGCCACCAGCTCTGTCACCTTTGTACCTCTCCTTCAAGCAGCTGCAGGCAGCTAATACCAACCCCTGCCAGCACCCTCCTTACAGGGCTAAACAAGCCCAGCTCCACCTCTCCTCACAGGACATATCCCGGACCCCAACCATCAGCTGAGATGGGACRGCCAGAAATGGCCAAATTTCCTCTGGAGCCTTCAGCGTGGTTCTAAGCTGGTATCTTCTGAGCAGGGATGGCAGCAGGGCAGACCAGAAGTGGATAATTTCCACTTTCCACCTCAACACATGTGAAATGGTGCATATTGTTTCTTTGACCCTTTTCCCCCCCCAACTTTCGCAAAAGGCAAGAAGAAAAACCCAACACGGGTGTTGGCTAAGGGAGCAGCAAAAGGGTGATTACGGGCATCCAGCACAGCCCTTTGGGGCTCCCACAAGTCCCCACAGACTTGTTCTCAAACTCATCTCATCCCTTGCACTGACATATGAAAGAAAACCATACAGTCCCCCGGGATCATTTCTAAGCACAGCAACTGTTCCTGAGCATCTGGTGCCCTTCCAGTCACCCGCCTGTTGATGACCCACGCGTCTCCCAAGATCCCCATCTCCGGTCCCACAATTAGCACAGCAACAAAACCAACAGAGGAAGGAGCTTGGGAAAACTCCAGCCCGAGTTTTGGCACGTGACGCCTCTCACTTAAGAGGACACAAAGAAAACGGGCAAACATTTGTAGAGACCCTGACAATAACCCCCTCTCCCCCTCCCCCCCGCAGGCCCATCAAGCTAGATTTAAAAAAATAAAAGCAATGAGAGCGCTATAAACTGCCCAAATTGGGGCAGGAGCCAGCTTTGAACTGCAGAAACTTCCTTTCTAGGCAAGCTATTTCTAAAACTGCCTACAGTGGACTTTTCTGCATGTTTTGCTAAAGTATTTGGCCTTGGCACAGAGAAGACACTGGACTAGGAAGTCTGGTAATTCCCGACGTCTTCCCTGGAGTCTGAGCAATTGCATTTCTCTCTGCCACATCCAACTGCTTGCTGTCACGCATGCAATGGACAGAGCCGAGCCCTGAGGTCGAAAGTCGCTCTGAGATCAGTGGGCGGGATGCAAATGAAAAAACACCCCCTATTTTTCATTTGCTGGATAGAGCTGGCAGCAGCTTTGCTGCTATTTCATGCCAGTCTGAACCCTACTGTTGTCCCCCTAGAAATACCCTGCAACAAGGCGAGGTTGTATGGAAGGACACCAAGAGCCTTTCAGATAGGTCAGCTGCTTTTTATTCCTGTCTCGTGCCGGACAGGCATGGTGCAAAGGGACTCGGAGGCTCTGCTGAACTCGACAGCACAGTACTGCTTTTGTACCTGCCGCAAAGTCAGCCCAACGCTCCCTGCACACAGGCACGTCAGGACCTCGGACATCAGCAGCAGCTGCAGGGGAGGAGGATGATTAATTAGCACATGGCATGGGACGGAGGAAACCAGCCTGGACTCCCTGCTCTCGGACACACAGCCACGCACTGCGCCGCTCTGGGCCTCAGTTTCCCTATGCCCACTCTGCAAAACCATCCTGCCTCATC
>NW_020450982.1:4711067-4713621 GCF_003343035.1 Apteryx rowi
GGGGGGGGGGGGGGGGGCTCCTCCAGAAATGTCCTCTCTCTTTAAAAGGGGAAATACATCCCCCAGGCAGGCTGAGCTGGTTCATCAATGCTCATGTTTGTAGAGAGTGGCAGCACTTCTCTCCTAATACAGAATATTTCCTGATGTCTAAAACAAGGTTGAGCTGAGACAGCACAGCTCACGCCAGCAGGCAGGTGGTGTGAGGGAACAGGAATAGGTCCCCCCTTCTCTCCCCAGCAGCCAATGCTCAAGAAACCAGTGGACACCTTCTACCTTTGAGACTTCCAGTTTTTGTGTAATGCAGGAGGGAAATGGCCAAGAAGTTCAAAAGTTATGCAAAAAGGAGAGACGGACAGACACACCCATGGGGCTGATCACTTAAGTTTCAGTTTCTGTAAGGCCTCAGGTAAAATGAAAAACCCAACCCCAAACCCAAGCCACAGAAGTCTAACTAGTCGCACGCCAGAATCAGCCTGGAGTATGCCTTGGCTCTGCCTCCTCAGGGGTGTGCAGTGACAAGTTAGCAAGCTGGGATCTCGATTTTCACAAACAAAGTGTTTCTGCGCTGTCCTCTCCTGTCCCTGCTGTGTCCCCAATGCATTCAAACTCAGAGCCTTCCTTTGCAATGCTGAAAACAAGCTGTGAACACCCAGGGTGCATGCAAATCCTGGGGCTGGGCCGAGCCCTCTCTGCATCAGGGCAGGATTTACTCCCCCCACCCCGAATCCACTTCCGTCATTCCTGCAAGGAGGAATTTGGCCCAAGGGATAAAATATCCTCCTCAGATTAGCAAGGGAGAGTGGGAATTTGCTCTCTCCCCCCCCCCACCGCCCACTCCCAGGCAAGTTTCTCCTTTTAGCACTCACTTGCTAGAACAGCAGGGTGGTATGTGGGACAGAGATGCTTCAGAGGAAAGTTGCTGGCGTTGCTAGTAGGGGCTGGGGGCGGGGGGCATCTTGGTTCCCATTCACAGGGGAATGGGGGAGAAAAGGGGAGCCCTGTGCTGAGATTTAGGAATCAGGGCTCTACTCCTGGGCCTGCCACTGCCCAGGAACGGGCTGAGCCTCGCTTTCCCCACCTGCAGTCTAGGGATGAGGCTACTGACCCCCCTGCTTTGGTCTGCTGATGAAAACAGCCAGGCCAAAGAAAGGAAAGGTGCTGGCTCTGCGCTCTGAGCTGAGGTTAATAAAGTATCACCCCAAGTCTGGCCCCAAAAGATGCTTCACAAACTATCAGTCAAGCCTGCCTGCCTGCATGCAGCTGCTTCTGGGGTGCAGGACAGGGCTGGGGAAAACACCAGAGCTCCTTCCTCCTCTCACAGGCAACCAAGGGCTTTCAGACCTTTCTCCTCTGGTCAGAGTGCAACCTGGCAGTCGGTGTGGAGCAAGGATGAAAGGTTTATGCTGTTGGGACTGACCCTGGGAACACCGAGCTGGCTGGGAGAGATTCTCAAGGTCTCACAACAGGACAAATCCCCAGTACAGACTGCTCAGGCTGGGCCAGTGCTGCACATGGAAGACCTCCGTGGTGGCAGGAACGGATGCTGGCTATATTTAGCCTATTTTCCTATGGAAACGATGCTTATTCGATCCTGCTTTGAGTGTGTGTGTGCGTGGGAGAGTCCCTTCCCCCAGTAACATTTTAACCCATTGCCCAATCTCAGCCACGTCTCCTGGAGGAGCAGGGATATTTGCTCCCTTCACATTGTGTGAAAAGAAGGAGACGGGAAAGGTTATATCTGCTTCCCCCACCCCCTCAAGAAAGGCTGCAGCTAGAGCTCAACCCTTCTACTAGGCACCAGAGAAGCTACATCAGGCAGCGAACCATGGGAAAAGCTCCTGTCGATGCCTGTGCGCTGCAGCCCACCGGGGACTCAAAGCTGGCGCAGCGAGGGGTCACCGCTCGCGGTTCCCTGGCGGATCCATCCCTCTCCCTGCCGCCGTCCCCCAGCTGCTGCGGCCAGCTGTCCCCGCCGCCCGCGCGGCGGCATCCTCGGGAACCCGAAAAATAACAGTCCCACGCCCAGACAAATCCCAGGAAGCAGCAGGCAGAGGAGAGAGCAGCTCGGCTGCCCGGGCAGGGGGGGAAACGCAAAGGCGGAGGGTGCCGGGCGATGCACCAAGGGCGGGCAGCGAGGCGGCGGCAGAGCCGGGGAAGGCCCCGAGCGCCAGCCCCCGGCGGGGCAGGACAGGCGCTGGGGGCAGGGGGAGCCCCGCGGGGGGGCACGGGGAGCCCCAGCCCCGGAGCCACCGCGACGCCCTTGGCGAACGTCCCTCGCCGGGGGGGGGGGGCTCCGCCGGCCCCCAAATCCCCCGCCGGCCCCCTCCGGAGCGGAGCCACTCCACAGCAGCCCCCGGCCAGCCCCCCCCGAAATCAAGGGGGCTCAGCCCGGGGCCCCGGCTGGTGGGCGAAGGKGAGTCATCTGGCATCTCCGTGTAGCACCTAGCACTTCCAAAAGGCTGCTTTTTCACCCCAGAATGGTTTGAGGAAAAAACTCTGCCCGCATCTAATCCCCCCCACCTCCCCTAGAAGTGCCACCAGCAGCCCCACAGGT
>NW_020450982.1:4715131-4739948 GCF_003343035.1 Apteryx rowi
CTCCGCACACACACACGGGCCTCGTTGCCCTTCCCCGAAGCGTTTTCCCCCAGCCCAGTCCTTCCCCCCCAGGGAGGCCGCTGTGGGGAGCCCACCCCATAGCTGGTGCTGCCTGGCCCCGCTGCAGGAGGCCTGAGCTCCCACCGGGCCTGGCCTGGGGACTGCTCCTGTCCCTGTGGGGTGCTGGGTTCCCCAGCAGGGCTATGCTCTGCTCCCCGCACCTAGCCTGGCTACGTCCCTGCTAATGGAGATGGTGCTGCCTCACAGCCCGGTCCTTGTGCTGCGGGTGGGACTGCACATCTCCCCACTGGCGATCCTGCAGGCTGATGTGGCTAAGCTCAGCTAGCAGCTGGTGGCTACAAAGGCAGTGCCTGGCACCTCCATAACGCTGCCAGCTTGGGGCCCCTCCTGGGATCCCTACCACATGCCTCTTGGCTGCTCTTCCTTTCCAGCAGGTGAACAGGACTGGGAGACAGGCCCATCCATCTGCAGTATCATGACAGGCTGACTAACAGGTTGGCCAGGGACAGAGGTACCTGCCGGCCCTTGGGTCCAAGCACCATCTTACAGGTCTTCTAACAAAGCCTGGTGTCCCCTATAGCTCGCTGTGGGGTTGGGATGGCTATGGGTGCTGGTGGGCTGGGAGGCCTCATGTTGCCTTTTGGGAAGAGGAATGAACGGACTTGCCACCCTCACTCTGCACCYATCCCGTCTGAGCAGGGAGCCCTGATGGACGCGAGAGCAGAGCAAAGCCYGTCCTGACCCCTGCCCCACGTGGCTGCCCCCATGCCAGGCCCTGTGACTATGGACGAGTGGAAACCCAACCCCRTCGTCAAGCCCCACAAGAAGCGGAGCTGGTACCTTGCCTGGAAGTACAAGCTGATGAACCAACGCGCGCTGCGGAAGCTGTGCCAGGTGAGTCAATCACAGGCCTGCTGTGGATTAGGGAAGATAATCTATGGGGTTTACAAGCTTATGGAGCAGCTGCATGGGTGGAGGTGGGTCTGTCAGCAGCCTAGGATGATCTAACATGCTGGGGAAGTGTAACTTGTCCTCAGAAAAGCCACCCTAGTGGCTTTGTGCTCATGCCTTGAGGGATTTGCTGTGTCTAACAGTTTCTCCTTGATTCAAATGGGCCTGTTGGGTGGTTATGGCAGGAGATACAGTTATCCAAGCTTTCTTGAGTGATTCTCAGCTAGGAAAATTACTGATTCCTCCTTTCCCAGCCCCATGCTGGTGCTGAGTGCAGCAGTGCTCTGCCTGTAGTGGGAAACCAGCCCTGGCATGTACGGTTTGCAAACCAGTCTGGTATAAGGCACACCAGGTGGACAAATAGGGCGGGGTGAATAATGGGATCTCGTGCCCAGAGGCAGCTGGCGTCTGGGAAAGCCAGGGGCCTTGTTGCTTATGCTATAAAACTGCTAATCCCAGGCTGTGCTGGCATCCCTGTGGGTGTCTGGGGGAATAAAGACAGGAGGGTTTGGCCCCAGGGCTCTGAGCTGCAGAAAAGGGGGTGTTCCTGAGATGAGCAGAGCTTGGGAAAYTGGGCAATCAATTGCTGTGGGAGGGAGGAGGGGTGGGTTTTGTGTTTGCCTGGGAGGAGAAAGTCTTGCAAAGGCCTCATGGGGAAGGAGACCACTCAATCCTGCATCCCCTGGGACACTCTGAGATGGGTAATGGAGCTCCTCTTCCAGGACAGGCATTGTTTGCTCTGCTCCTCTCACTCCTGGCCCTTTAAATCCCATTAAAGACCTTGGGGGATTGACCGCTGGAGTCAAGTGATTTTGTATAAATCTTGTCCTCGTGCATGTCTAAACAAAAGCTCAGCTTTGGAGACTGAGGAAGGGTGGAGGGGGTGTTTGTCAGCTCATGTGGCTTAAAACACAGATGAAAGTTGAGCTTAAAAATATTTAAGTTAGAACTGCAGCTATGAAGTAGCCAAGTCCAGAGCAGCTAAGCCTCTATCAGCAGCTCTGACTGAGCTCACTGTACTAGCTCTGGCTGCTGGTCCTGCTCAGTGCTGTCCCATGTCCTGTGACAGCTCTGCATGGTAACCTGGGCTGGAGATYGGGTCTCCCTGGTGGACTGCTTTTCTGCTTCTCTAGCACCAACCAGGCTGTGTGGTCTAGGAGAGCTAGTAAACTGGCTCTGCTACTGGCCATGGCACGTGGTCTGCTTTTGGCCCCAAGACCAAGGTTCTCTTCTTGACTAATTAAAAGCTTTTTGTGCCCAGATCCGCAGAGGTGCTTGTATTCTTGAGTCAATGACATATTGACAAGCCAAAATGCCATACTGACACTTATATTATCAGGCTGCCTACCTGTCCATCTCTTATCTTGATACTGTTTTTCCCCATTTATCTTCCTCAGGTGGTACTTGAACACATTTGTCTGCCCAGGAGAGGTAGCAGGAACATGTAGCTTTGAGGCAATAGATTGCCAGGTGGGGGGATCCTTTTAGTGCCTCTTACCAAGGGCAAGCTCGTGTGTGATCTCAACCCCATACTAGACCTTGGAGAATCTACCTGAGAGAAAGTGCCATTACAGGAGTCCTAAAGGTGACAAAGGCGCAGATACTGAGGAAACAAGTTGTTGTGGACCTGGGGGCTTGTAGGGCAACTTGTTTTGGGTTAGCCTTTGCACATGTGATATGAGAGGAGACTCTCGGAACTACCCAAACTCTGTCCCTGATAGCATCCCCTTGAGGCCAGACCTTTACCAGCTTCACCCTTGGGGGAACCATGCTATGGGCAGCCTTCCTTGAGCCCATCCCAGCCTCTTTCCTCCCACTCCTTGGTTGCTGTGACACCTCCACATAGACTTAATTCCTGTCCTGGGATGCTCCGGGGAGGTTAGCAGAACCCTGAGCTTGCAGGGAAGGCCAGGGGAAACCATCCAGTACATCTGTAGCATGGTTGGACTGAGGGGCCACAGCTTTTGGGCCGTGGGATGAATCTGTCAGCAGCAGCAGCATGTAGCGATCAGATTTAGGCCTTTACAGTGGCTCTGCTATGAGCTCAAAGGTGCCTCTTGGCATGGAGGCTGGTGGGGGAGCCCTACAGCTGTACTGGCTTTGTGGGTAGCAGGCGCTCAGGGCTTTCTGTCTTAAATTTGATGACAGAACCTTCCCCTCGCTGTGTGAATGTCCAGGGCAACTGCTGGGGCTGCTGGAGCTGTACCTTGGCCTGAGGCAGGGCCGTTGCTGCAGGGCAGTGACTTTCTCATTGCACAGAGCTCTGCAGCTTCCACATGCTGCTGTTACCCTTCTACCATGAAGGAGCGCCCAGGCGAGCCCCCTGGGGATGAGCAGAGAGATCACTTCAGCTGAGGCCTTACTTTAAACCTAGGGCATTCTGCGTCCCAGCACAACACTGAAACCCTAAGACCATCATCCTCTCAGGCACTGTCAGGTGTGCTTTTGCAGCATACATCTGCAGGCTGATTACTTCCTACCTCTGGATGTTCATGGTCCAAATCTGCCTGTGCAGCTGTTTCTCAGAAATGATCCTTTTGGTGTGGCACACTTTCTGCTTTACTGTGAAATATCAAGAAAAAGACTAAAATTGGGGAAGAGGAGAAAAGATGCATTTAAAGAAATACATGTGCTTGTAAAAAATGTTGCAATTTCATCTCTCTCCTTTTGCTCTGAGAGCAACAGTGCTTTGGGAAACGGTGGTACTCAATTTGGAGATTCCCATGGTCTGCTGTATAAACCATGGACCTCTCCRTAGCCCTGTGCATCTACATCCACACGGGTTGCCTTGCAGTATGTTGCAGACAGTAAGGCAGTGAGCCGTTCTCTGCAGCCCATGACACAGTGCAGTTTCCTGAAGTCGGGCCTCAGCTTCTTGCCTTTGCCTTGCTTTAGTCCATCTTTTCCTCCCTCTCAAATTCTGGACATATCTGTTTGTCATGTGGATGACTGTGGATACATCCTGTGGTTGCAGGGGGAGGGACGGATGCAGTGATGTTGTAGGAGGCACAGAGTTAAGGTTACTGTGGGAGCTGTAAATCTGAATTAYCAAACTCTTGGTATGCAGAGATCCTCAGCCTTGATGCAATATTTTAGCAGAATTCTACTCACAGATCTGGAAGCAGGGACATGTTGGAAGTGGGCTTGTTCTTGTGTATCAAGAGTTCAGTGCTTTCCAGCAGATGAAAACATTTCATCCTAAAGCTCAGTCATCTCTATTTCTCTCTCTTTACATTCCCCAGAAGATAATAAGGAAAATGACAGATGCCAAAGATCCCTTGCAAGATCTGCTTGGGGTGCCCTGCAGCCTCTACCAAGTAGCCTTGTCTCAGGGTTGTTACTTACAAGTTGCTAACACAGTGTCCTGCAGACAGGTGCTGTCCTATTCCTGCTTGTGACTGTGATTGTGAACATCAAGTTGATCTTGGACACCAGGAGAGCTGCTTATGAGGAGGAAGAGGAGTCCACACAGGACTATGGTGAGGGGCAGGACCCTGCTTTGAAAGCAAGGAAACTGGGGAGAGGGGAGTAACCTGTCACCAGCTACAGCATGAAAGACAGCTCTGTGCATGTGGGTTTAACAAAAATAAATGAAACAGGCTGTTCCCATTCCTGATCTGTCTTCTTAAGGCTTCAGCTGAGGAGTGGGACAGAAGGTGATGTCAGGGTGATGTCTTTTTCACGTTTGGCTGCAGAAGGCTTTATGGGGCTAGCTGGGGCCAGACCTGTTGCCATTTAGAGTTTTCCCCACATGCTGTCCCTCTAGATTCTGGCCCATGACTTGTTCAGCTGGGATACCTGGTAGGTATGAGCCACCTGGAGGTATGGTTGGACCTAGGGCTGAGCAGAGACAATGCCAGCAGTTCTGGGGCTGGTTGAGACTGGGCATTCCTCCCCTGCAGATGATGAGATGCTGAACGTGGAAGTCCCTAGGCATCCTGCCAGCACCAGGAAGATCTTGGATGTTGAGGTGTACTCCAGCCGATCAAAGGTCTATGTGGCTGTGGATGGGACAACGGTGAGTGGCCAATGCTGGCTGTCCCTGTGAGCGGAGGATGGATGGGGCTGAATGGGTGAAGCATTGAATGGTAGGTGGTGAGAGCACTTCTACAGTTGGCAACAGGTGTAAGAGAGGATCCTCCTCCTGCCTACAGGGCCACGGAGCTGTTGTCCCACATTGTCTCCTACTCTGGCACCCATCGATGCCATGAGCAAAACCAAAATGTCACAGGAGAGATACTTGCCTCTTGTTTGGGGGCCCTGTTGTGCTGAACAGGCAGGGTCGCAGCGTTGGAGCAGAGAATAAGGGTCTTGGCTTACGGCTGTCATCACTTCTCCACTTGCAGGTCTTGGAAGATGAGGCTCGGGAGCAGGGAAGAGGGATCCATGTCATCGTCTTAAATCAAGCTACGGTAAAGCTTGTCTGCATGTGGCGCTCTCACTATGTCATGTTTGTCCTTCCTGTTGACCTGTTGCATGTGTGAGGCAAAGAGTGGCCAGAAGTCCCTGAATGCTGGTTTGCCTCTAGTCGCCWGAGCAGGATGTGGCGACCCAAAGTGTTCTCGTGGTGTTTCTCTTGGGTTTGCCTAGCTCAGAGAAAAGCTTTTATTGGTTTCTCAGACAGTTCATCTTTGGGCTCAGTCCCCGACCAGAAGAAATGTGAACCCCAACAGGAATATCCTGGTCAAGCAGGCAGAAGAGGGGTGGTGAGGTTGAGTAATGCCATCCCATGGACCTCAGTGTGCTCTGTGTGAAGGTGCAAGGGCTGAATTTGCCTGGGTACTCTCTCCCTGGCATACCAGAAAAGTAGCTCATCATGTTATCTAAGAACAGAGGCTTCCAGGGCAAATTTCCATACCCCTGCATGTCCTGGCCATATAGAACTTAAGGTGCATCTCCTATTTGAATACMAACAGGGTCACGTGATGGCCAAGAGGGTCTTTGACACCTATTCTCCCCATGAGGATGAAGCCATGGTACTCTTCCTCAACATGGTTGCCCGGGGCCGGATCCTGATCTTCACCATTAAGGTAGGCRACCTTTGTGTCAAAAGAAAATGTCACCTTGAGTCAGGTCACCCTAAAACTCCTGTCATTTCCTGAATGTCACCATGTATTCCCAGGGCTAAATGTCACATCCTCAGTTTGGCTATGTCTCTCTGGCTTCATCAATTCCCTTATCCCCTTGCTCCCCTTTTTTACTGCGAATACTGCTGTGTGCCCAGGAGCAAGACAARAGAGCAAAAAGAACATGTGTGTCATAGCTTGCAGCCAAAAACAAAAGGCTAGGTGGAAAATGGAGATGAGAAAGTACAAGTACGTGATGGGACCCTTCCAGGGAATGCTCTGTGCCAATCCTAGACTATTCCAGTTCCAGGCTGTTATGCAGTGACTGGGGGCTATGCTGGCTGTAGGCTGCTGTGTAAGGTGCAGTCTGGATTATGCCACTTCAGGGTTGCAGGTTCAGCCTGTGAAGCCYTTCTGGATGCACAGCCCTGCTCAAGAACAATTTGGTCATGAGGAAACCAGAGTCCATGACTCCTCTGACCTCCCCATGGGTAATGGTGAAGCCACCAGCAGGTTTAGTGGCACAGAGGTTTAGCTGGCTTGAGGGTAGGTGTGGACTCTACCCCCTTGGAAACACTGGGAGATTTTCTTGTCTGCATTAGGAGCCAGACCTCAGCTGCAGGGGAAGGAAAAGGCCTCATGGTTATGTTTCATTCCAGGATGAAGGCTCCTTCCACCTCAAGGACACAGCTAAGAACCTTCTGAAAAGCCTGGGGAGCCAAGTTGCACCATTCCTAAGCTGGAGAGACATGTGGACGTTTGTGGGGAAGAAGGGGGGTAAGTGAGTCTAGCACAGACCAGGAAGGGGTTCATGGTACCTTTTGGGGGGAGATGGGAGGTTAAGATAAACCCACTCCACCCCCAACATGCAGTGTATGAGTGGGGAGCAAGTCACAGAGAGGAGCCAACTCCATTCCTGGGGGTGAGGGTTGGGATGGAGGCCGAGCAGGTCCCCTCAGCAGCTCCCCAATGGCCAAAAAGGAAGAGGTCCCAAGCTACTGCCCTGAGCTGCAGCCTCTGACTGTGCCTTGATACTAGGGAAATGGGCCCCCTCTGGACAGTCCTGACCCTGTGTCCCTSCTCCAGGGGAGGTATACGGTGAGAAGCACGCAAAGTCGCCTGCCCTCTCAACGTGGGGTGACCCCGTACTGCTGAAGACAGAAGTCCACCTGACGTCCATGGAAGGTAGGAAACAAGGTCTGCGTCGTGGTGCAAAGTATCACTGGGGGATGTCTGCCCAGTGCTCTTGGTGTACTTAAATCTAAGCCTTGGGTCTGTTAGCAACATCCCAAGRCAGATATAAAGCTACTTGGAGCAGGCTGGTAATTTTTAATGGGACCAACTTCCCTTCTTCCTGCTTCCATGGCAATTGCAGTGATGGTCCTAGAGCAAGGTGAGGAKGGAGGAGTGGGGACATGTTCTGGCCATTCATCATCTCTCCAATGTGGACCTACTCCAGTYCTCTGTGACCTTGAACCAGGCCTGTTTCCACTCCCAGAGGTCATGCAGTGGGGATGGTTTCCAAGYGGCTCCTCTGGCTACATCCTGAAGTGATGCTTATTCTTGGCAACAAAGCTTGCTTGGTGACAGCTGAGTCCGGGGAGAGCCATCTGTGGGGCTGTGTGGCCTGGAGCACGCAGAGCAAGGCTGTGGGGATGAGCGATCTGGTTTTCTCATTGGTATCTCTAGATGCTGAGTGCCATTGGCCCGACACAGAGCTGAACCGCCGCCGGAGGAGGTTCTGCAGCAAAGTAGAAGGTTACGGCAGTGTCTGCAGCTGCAAAGACCCCACACCCATCGAGTTCAACCCTGATCCAGTGAGTGCAGGGGCAGAGCAGTGGGAAGGGCTCCAGGAGGGAGGGCTGACCTGGACCCATGTATGCAGCTCACATGCAGAGCCCTGTCCTTGTGCAGCTATTGAGGAATGGTAACTGCCCTTGGGCAACCTCTTAGGCCCTGGCAAATGTAAGGCAAATATACCTGAGTCAGGTCACGCTGGGGAAGYTGGGTTCCCTTTCCCTGCAGCTGACAGTTTACCGTGGCTCTAGGGACCTCGATGCAAGCAGCTGGGCCTGTACCTTTGCAGACAGAGCATCTGTGACAGCTTCTGGGCCGGCCTCCTCAGAACAGCTCTGAAGGGCAACGAGGGAGATATTTGGCCAAGGGGCCTTGGAGCAGGAGCAAGTTGGGATTTGGTGGCTGGGTCTAAGATAGGATTAAGAGGAGAAGCTGGCAGGATCTCCAGTAGTGCTGAGTGGGCCGCATCCTGGCTTGGCTGGTGAGGTCCTGAGCTGATGGGTAGGGCTGTGCTACCCCTTAGATCCTGCTTTCAGTGACGTGGCCTCCTCCAGCCCCATTCACACACATTTCTTTTTTTTTTCCAGCTCAAAGACAATAAAGTCTTTGATGTGCCTGTAGCTGTTATTGCAGGAAACCGGCCCAACTACCTGTACAGGTGAGCGCTTCCAGGGGACATGGCTTCTCTAGCTCATGCCAAGAGACCAGGCATGAGCCTGTGTCCTGCTGGCAGGATCCAGCTCTGTCCTAGGGTAGCATAAGCAATGTCGGCAGACCTGCTCAGGGAGATCACAGGGTCCTTGGCCATGGGAAAGGGAAGAGCCTGGGGTCACTAGACTCTAATCCCTACGCATGCACCCTTTTCCCACCCCAAGGGATTCAAGCCACAACTTGTCCCTGTAGTCTTTCTCTGACTCCGGAGACGGATTGTCTAGCACCCTTTTGCTGAGCAGCCCAAGCCTGCTGAGGCTGTGTTGTGCTCAGGACCCTCCGTCTCTTCCCCAGGATGCTGCGCTCCTTGCTGTCGGCTCAGGGAGTCAATCCTGAGATGATTACAGTCTTCGTTGATGGGTACTATGAGGTGAGAGCACTCCTGGGGGTTCCTGCACCTGAGCCTCAGTCCCCCAACCAAGAGGACGTGGCGCTGCCCCAGTCCTTGGTGGGTGGCAGGCTCTGAGCCTGGGGCCCGGATAGCCCCAGAATGGTCTGTTCTCAGAAGGCTCCTGAAAGCTGTGGCCAGGTCGAGGAGAGCTGGTCCTTGAGAGGACAGAGGACCTTCCTGTCAGCTCAGCCTTTACTGGACACTGAAGGATCCCACTGCAAGCACATCCCGCTCTGGGACAGGCATATGGGATACCCAGGGGTCTCAGGGGCTTTCTTGCCCTTGTGTCTGCAGCGGTCCGTGGACCATCGTATGTGATGGAGTTAGGGAAGGGAACAGGCTCGTTGCTTCTCAGACCTTTCTGACTGCTGCCAGTTTGTGGGCCTGGGGGAGCTGGTGTGTTTGTACAGGCTGTTACTGCAGCACACCAGAGCAGATAAAGATAGCAGTATCCATTGCCATGGCAACTGGAGCTCATCCCTTGGCTATGAGGGGGCGGCTTGGATGCTGCTTTGGTGGATACCAAGGAAAGCGGGAGCAGGAGCAATGGGAACTCCTTTTCCCATCTGTGGCTGGGAGATGTGAGGGACAGTGTTTAAAAAGAGGATGGAGAAGACCATGGTGGGGCCTTCTTGGAGCAGAGGTATGTCAGCCCAATTCTGGATTGCTTCTGACCCCAGTGAGGATGTGCTTGTTCAGAGAGGTCTCCTTCGTAACAGGAGGAGAAAGTGAAGCTGATTGTGGTCTCAGTGTTAAGCAGCTATTACGTAGGTGTTCCTGGAAATACCTACTATTTTGTGCCCTGTCCATGAGGGACTGGGTATTCAGGGCTCCTCAGAGGTTCTTACTTGGATACAACTTCTGGTCTGCAAGTTAGCAGACATATTGCAAGGGTTAGCAATACTTCAGGACCAAAGGTGCAAGAGGGTTCGGGGTGCTCCCAGCTATTGTTCCGCCGGACTGCTGTGGGTCTTCAGAAGCATTACTTGAAGCCTCGCTTACCCCCAGGAGGACAGCCACACATAGGAGGTCCCACAGGCACATTCTTGGTGTCCCAGGGAGCTGATGTTGTGGCAGACAGCGGGAGGGAAGGTATCTAGACCTACGCATTACCTGACCTTTGTCCATTCCGGTTGCAGGAGCCGATGGATGTTGTGGAGCTGTTTGGCCTTGCTGGAATCCAGCACACTCCCATCAGCATTAAAAATGCCAGAGTTTCCCAGGTGAGAGACCCCTTCCTGGAGGAGTTATTGCCCCAGCATCAGAATGAGATGGGATAGGATGGATTATATTCAAAGGAGGCAGGCTTAGCCCCACATCCTTGCCAGGCTGCCTCTCCCTGTGGTTCAGGGATTGATGCTAACACAGGCAATGATATGTCTGTTCTTGTAGCACTACAAAGCCAGTCTGACTGCAACCTTCAACCTGCATCCGGTGAGTGAGACCTCGGCCTGACCCTGTCCATCCACTTGCCTGTGGGAATAAGGCAGTGTGGGGTTCCCCAGGAGAGTGACACCCATCCCATGGGAGCTGGCACTGGACAGGGAGCAGTGCAGGCAGGGGACACTGCTTGGTGTCTCTGCTCTATCGTGGTCCTCTCCATCCATTTTTGACACCTCTCTGTGCTCTCCAGGAGGCCAAATTTGCTGTGGTTCTGGAGGAAGACCTTGACATCTCCGTTGACTTCTTCAGGTAAAGCTGTGGGGCCCTGAGCTCCTGTTTTGGGTTGGAGCATTTCCTAGGAGCTCAGTGGCCACTCGAGAGAGGTCCGATCCCTGCCTGCAGAGAGGCAGTCCTTGTCTGTCCTAGGACTCAGTTCTGGGTAACTTCAGGATCAGGTAGTTTGTGGATCTCTTCCTGGTTTGTTTTTTGGGACCTATCCTGCCCTGCACACACAGTGCTGGGGCTGCCCCATAGCAAGTGGCAGAGGCAGTGTCTACCATGGCTYCTGTTTCTCTGTGAGGAGGAGAGACTCTGAGGCAGGAGATGATTTTGTTGTCCCCTCCCTCTGTGGAGATGCAGCGTAGTTTGTGAGGTGCTTCTTGCCCAGTCTTGCACAATGTCAGCCAGCTCAGCCCAAGAGATATGTTAAACTGCCCCAACAGTTGCGGGTGGCCAGTCCCTTGGTGAGCTTGCTTTGGCTTGTCTGTGAGGGTTTCTTGACCAGGGGCTGGGCCACTCTTTCCATAGCTTTCTGAGCCAGTCGATCTACTTGCTGGAGGAGGACGAGAGCCTGTACTGCATCTCTGCTTGGAACGACCAGGTGGGTCAGGGAGGATGGCAGAGCAGGCACAGGTCTACCTTGTGCTGTTCCTGAGTTGGGCTGGGTGTGGGTTCTCCCCACCGCTGTCGTCATAGGTAGGTCTATCTCCCCATCCCTGGACTGTTCAGAAGTACCCTTGCAAACAGCTGTCCTGTCCTTGCCCTGTGCTTCCCAGTGGCTCTCCCCTGCTCCCCAGGCTGGGGGTCTCCATGGAGCAAGATGCCTCCTGTTTTTGTGGGGGAATGGCAGATCTGTGAATGCTCCCTGTAACATCGCAGGGCTACGAGCACACAGCTGAGGACCCCTCACTCTTGTACCGTGTGGAGACCATGCCAGGTCTGGGCTGGGTGCTCCGGAAAAGCCTGTACAAGGAAGAGCTGGAGCCAAAGTGGCCAACCCCGGAGAAGGTGAGTGTCCTGGATGGGCCTTTCCTTTCTGCTCTCTTATTTCTGTACATCAGCAGTCCCTGAGACCAAATTCCCATGGGCACAGCTCTTGGAGGGGCCCTGGCTCTTTCTGAGCTTCCCTTGGATAGGATGCCCAAGCAGGATGGATTTGGGGCAGACACTAACTTGAGGACCACATAACCAGCTGTAGAACAGCCCAGGCAGGCTGGGGATATGTGGGCCACAGCCAGTGTGGGCAGCCAGAAAGGTCCCTGCTCCCTGACAGCTGCTCTACCAAATGAAATCCCCAAACCCCAGTGTGAGTGCCAGTTTTCCCTCCCCAGCTCTGGGACTGGGACATGTGGATGCGGATGCCTGAGCAGCGGAAGGGCCGGGAGTGCATCATCCCTGACATCTCACGCTCCTACCACTTTGGCATCGTGGGGCTCAACATGAACGGCTACTTTCATGTGAGTGACCTCCCCCAGCCCACAGCTCTGCCAAATCCTGTCTGGGTGCTGAGCTGTGACCCCAGCTCACTCTGCAGGCAGTGGGGTTGCTTGAGGTGACCTCCCGGTACTGCTGACTCCTGACCAAAACCCCTTTCCATTTCCTCCTCTCTTTTCCTCCTAGGAAGCCTATTTCAAAAAGCACAAGTTCAACACAGTCCCGAATGTCCAGCTTAAAAATGTGGAGAGGTGAGTGCTGGTCRGGAGGAGATTGGGATGAAGCAGTCACGTGACCTGACCCTGTCCCTTTGTGCTWGAGATGTCGCCCTTCCTTCTGCCATGACAACCTTCGCTTCCAGCCCCAGCACATTGAGCGCTGTGGGTGGGACTCCTTGCAGTGGTTTCTGTGGGGCTGGGTTCAGCTAACCCATGCTCCAGGGAGCCCAAAAGCAGCCTGGGCACAAAGTACCCCTCCTTGTTGCTTGTGGATCCCCAGTGACAATGAGGGACAGATATCTGTTCCCTAATCCTCATTTGCACTAATACAGCACCTGATCCTTCAGGCTTGATTTGAAGTTGAGAGCTCTCAGGGTGCATGCAGCCAGTCTGGTGGGTTTTCTTTGTTTCCCCAAAGACATGTATGGTTTGGGGGCAAGAGTTTGTAGCTGACCTGGCAGACGTGCCCAAAGGTCATCTTTTTGGCACTTTTTGCTACCATGCCCTCCCAAGAAGTGTCGCACATGGCAGAGTCTGCTCTGTCTGCTGTTCCAACCTGCCTTTCAGTGTTACACTGGATGTGTTAAACTGAGGCTATCTCAGGAAGGTCCCTGCTTGTCAAGCTCTCTGACTCTCCATGATCACTGTGCTCTCTCCTCCTCTGACAGCTTGAAGAAGGATGCCTACGAAATTGAAATTCATCAGCTCCTCGGGTAAGCACATGCCGCTTGCAGAAAGGCTGGGAGACTACAGGGCGTGCTGGGTGAACTGATTAGGACAGAAGAAAGGGTGGAGGTGGCACCAGCCACCGCTTGCCTGTCTGAAGCACCCCATGGTAGGTATGGGAAGGAATTGGGGTCCCCTCTCACTCCCCATTCTGTTCCTGCAGCGAGGCTGAGGTCTTGGACCACAGCAAGAACCCCTGTGAGGACTCCTTTGTGCCTGACACTGAGGGCAAAGTCTACGTCATGTTCATCAGGATGGAGCAGGAAGCAGATTTTACCACCTGGACTCAGCTTGCCAAGGTGGGGCCCTGACACAGCCTGTCCGCACCCTGCACTGGCCTTGGCATCTCTGGGAACTGYCTGGCTTCTGCTCTTGGTCCTGCCCATGGCCTTGACACAGCTCAGCAAAAGGATTCATGCTGCCCTTGGGCGATGGTTAAGCTCTTGATTTTTACAGCAGGCTCTGGGGCATCCAGGGCAGATGCTCAGCTCAGCGGGGACAGGTCTTTTAAGTCCATGTGGGAGCCCAGGGCCTGAGCTTGTCCAGGCATTTTCATCCCTCACCTGGAGGTGCTAGTCCAAACTTCTCTGTCTTGAGGCAGGGATGGGAGGGGAACAAGTTGCCCTCTCCTCTCACTGAGGATAGTGGAAGGATGCTGCCATAATCAGTCCCATTTGAGCTACCTTCCACTCTCTGCTGTACCTTGGCAAGGGCAGGGGTGACRGGTCTTTCCTCGCCAGGGGACACCTGGCCCTGGTGTCTGTCTGTGGGCACTGATGCCTCTTCCCTCCCTCTCTGCCATCCTAGTGCCTCCACATCTGGGACCTGGACGTCCGTGGGAATCACAAGGGGCTGTGGAGGCTTTTCCGCAAGAAGAACCACTTCCTCGTGGTGGGGGTCCCTGCCTCCCCCTACTCGTGAGTAGCAAGGGCACAGAAACCTGAATCGTCCCCTCATCCTTTTGTCACCATCCCCTGCCCAAGGGCACTGCATCGTTCACCTCCGTCCCAGCTTGTTCCTCATGCAGAGCACCCCCCTTCTTAATCTGTGCGGTGGGAGCGGGCCAGGATACCTGCCTAGGCTTGGAGGATGCCCCAGTGGGAAGGAGACCCTGCCATGGGGAGTTAGGGCGCTGAGGCTGACCCACCATCCCTGCCCGCTCCCAGCCAGCCTCTCCTCTCCCGCAGGTCCAAGAAGCCCTCATCAGTGACACCGATCTACATGGAGCCCCCTGCCAAGGAGGAGGGGGCAGTGGCAGTGCCAGCAGTTGCTGCAGCAGAGCAGACATGAGACCGGCAGCTGGGGAGCAAGGGGGGACAGGAGAGGACAGAGACCAAGTTGACAGCTGCCCTCAGAGGCTGGTGACCAGACATGGACTCCTGTTTCAGGCTGCAAAATGAGATCTTGGGCTCCCTCCAGCCCCCTGCTGTGGTCCCCCTCTTCCTGGAATGGGGTCTTTCCCTGTAGATCTGCTACCCCCACGTCACGGGAACCTTTTTAACACAGACTCTTTACTAACGCTGCTCCCTTCTCTCCCCACCTGGGCTGACTGGGCAAGGCTGGRGGAAGAGGATGCTCAGTCTTGAGCTGGAGGGGGGCCTTTAGAAATGCCTGTGGCTCCCTCTTCTGCCCCTAGCTCCTGAGAAGGGCAGCATGCTCCTGTAGGAAGTGCTGCAGCCTACCAGCTGGGTTTTATTTATTAACTCTTGCCTGGCTGGCTCTGTGCCCAGCGCAGTGGTGAAGGGGGGAATCTTCCAGCATCTCTTCTCTCTCCTGCACAGTGGATGCACCTTGAAGACTGCACTGGATTGGATGTCTCCCTGCATCCCAGCTCACTGCTTGGGCCACGGGCACCAGTGCAGCCCAGCTTGTAGGCAAAAGGGAATGCTGCAGAAGAGCTGATCTCGCTGTGGACATGTAGGGGACACCCCATCCCCAGCACGAGGGCCATCAAGGGGACCCCCTTTTCCCTCAGTTCTGGGAGCCAGAGATGACTGCAGATGGAGCAGGACCAGGCTGTGTGCTGCAGCTCAGACCGTCCTCACCCACCTCCCTTGCTGGGAGCAGCCCTGCCCCTTGGGCCATGGGCGAGGGGATGAAAGTGCCTTGTGGAGCAAGATCGGAGCAGCAAGCAGCGACCCCCACCTCTATCCCCAGCTGTGGAGGCAGGACAGACCTGGGTCCTCCAGTAGCCGATACCGGAGTTGAGCGATGCTGCACCCTGGCATGGTCCTTGCTGTGGTACTGTACCCGTCTGTCCCTCTTTCCTGGCCAGGTACCCCAGCCCTTGCTCAAGGCAAGGGTTTTTGTTCTCCTGAATCTCCCACTTACCATGGTACTTTTCTGGCAGGGAAGCTGTGGGCTGAGCTGGGATGGGCAGCCTGGCTCACCTGGCATGGTACGACCCCTGGGCAGAGGGAGAGAGGGTCCCTGTCCCCTCTGCCTGCCTTAGGAAGGACCCTAGGGCCCCCTCCCACCCCCAGCCACCTGGTACAAGTTTCCCCCGACCGGGATCAGTCCTGATCCCCTCACTCAATGCCTTCCCTGTCTTATCGATGCAACAAGAGCCCAGTTCTCTGCCCAGGTTGCCCATGCTTGGCTTGCTGCCCAGCAAGGGGTTTGCTGCCCAGCCCCTTCTCTGTGGTCACAGGGAGGGTATGTGAGAGCTGGGCCCCCAGGCTGCAGCACCGTTTGGGCCAGGTGCTCTTGCCCTTCGTTTTCTCACTGTGAACTGAGTGTCAGGCCCCCTGGGAGCACCCACCCCAGCACCCACTGGGATCTACACTACACTAACTTATTTATTTATTGCTTGTGGGAAGGGGGGATAGCAGGAAAGTAGCATGGAGAGGTGGCAGCCCCTAGCCTCAAGGGCACAGTCCTGGGAGCTTTCTTTTGAATCCCCAGCTCCATCCTCCGTTCCCTTCCTTCCTCCCTCCTTTGCCCAGCGGAGGAGAATGATTGTGAACCCAGCAAATCTACTCCTCTCTGGTCAAAATAACCCCCACGTGAGCACAGCTCAGCTCTAGTGTAAGAACAAGGGCTCTGACCCTTGGGGTCCCTTGTACGCCTACCCCATCGGCTTAAGGGACAAGGCAGCTTGGTGTGCAGTGCCTGCACAGCAGGGATGGGACAGGCCCCTACCTGCACCCCATTCATCCTGGGTGCAGGAGGGGGGACGAGAGGTGGCACGAGTGCCCTGACAGTGCAGGGTGGCACCATCAAGACTTTTCGGTACCAGCCCTGGAGCTTGGGTTCAATGCTGCCCTGCTCCACCCCCCACAGCCTCACCTCTTCTCTGGGACTCTGGTACAGCAGCCCTAAGCTGGTGGATGTCTGGGCTGCTCTCCTGCAGCCTCAGCTGGCCCTTATGGGTTTTAAAAAGGTCCTTTAAATGCTGTGAGATAGGGACTCAGCTTCCCTTCCCCTCTACCCAGCACCAGGGTTGGCTGCTCATGCCTCAAGTCCTGCTTTGGAAGAACCTCCATGGCTTTCCACCATGGCGGTTTTCTTGGCGCCTCAGTTCTCAAGGTCACATTTCCCTTCTTCCTTAAATTAAATTAACTCCCTCACTTCTTGTCCCCCTAGGAGAGGTTCAGGCCTGCTGCAAGCTCCTTTTTGTTTGGGGGTGTGGGGGATTCAGTCCTGCAGACAGGGAAATGGCTAGACCTGAGTCCCCCTCTTCCCCTGTCCTGTTGTGCTGCTCCCTGTCCTGCAGAGCCCCAGGGACTATGGCCCTTTGCTTTCAGTGACAGCAGGATTCGACTTGCAGGCTTCGACCTCCTCGTTCCCTCCTTTTCTGCACACCAATACAGGCCTGCTGGGTGCTGTTCTCCGTCCGTCTGTCCCCATTCCTCTCTCAAGGCTCCAGTTTGGTGGTCAGCCAGCCGAGGGGTTGGGGACCCACCAGGCCATGGTATGGCTGGGAGCAAGGGCAACCCCAGGGCTTGCCGCTTTCTCAATTGAATTATTTTTTCAAGAATAAATATTGCAAAGCTGTTGAGCCTCATGCGTCTTGTCTCCAGCTCTGTGCGCTTTGCAGAACTGGGGTCCCTGGCTCTGGCCACCTGCCTGGAAAGGTGAACATGAAGGCTCTGTGGCCCCTGGCCAGGATGAGTGGGCTGGACAAGCTGTCCAGAAGATCTCTACCCCTGCGTAGGGAGGGAGATGAGCACGTCCAGGTTTGCAGCCTGGTCTTGGTGGCAAGCGGAGCAGATGCTGCTCTTTGAGGTAGCTCCCGTTTTCCTTTTTGCGTGGTGCATCACTCTGCAGGCACCCTGCATGGTGTCGTCTTGCTGAGAGGGAGGGCAAAATCAGGCTGGGTGTGTTGCTGCCCATCCAAAACCCCCATTGTCAACCTGGGGGTGGCACCTTGGTCCCTCTGCTTCAGCATGGGCAGAAGAAGACCTCCAGAGAGCATCATCTGGGGCTCAGTGATGGCCGTTGACTTCTACAAGGTATCCTGAAACACAGCTCTCAGTGTTGGCCAAGGGGCAGGAGGGGAGCCRTATAAGTTACAGGGATAGTTTGGCTTGGCAGCAAAGCTAGACCAACCCAGAAAGATGTGGTGGTTTTATTTGTCAAAAGGTGGCATTCCTCAAGTCAGAGCTGTGCAAAGTGTTTTGGGCAGAGTTTTTCTCAGCCAAAACATCTTGCAAATCCCCATTCAGGCTGTGCAGGCACTGGGGGATGAAGGGGACTGTATTTTGACTTTCCCTTTGTTTGTATTGTATAGGAGGTAAACAATTTTTAGGACAGTTTGTTTGGTCCTCAGTCACCCTTGGTTTCATTCAGATATTTTTCTGCAGGTGCTCAGACACATTGCTGCATTTCAGCCTCAACCTCAGCTCCAGGGAAGCCCAGCACAGGCTGTTCTTTCCCAGCAATCCCGAGCTTCAGAGGGACCGTCCAGCCTTGCTGGTGGTGTGTAGCTCTGCCCTCTGTATAGCACCTAAGGCAATAGCCATGGGCTGATGGTGGCCCTGCGGCTTGTGTGCCAGTAGAGGTCCTGCAAGCCATGCGACGTTGCAGGTGCTGCTGGGCGCCTGGTGCTGGCGAGGCTGACGTGGGTTTGCTAGCTGTTTCCTCCGGAGGTTTGAGCACTTCTTATCTTTGCTGTGCTAACTGACGGAAACTCTGACCTGCCAGGCATGGGCTCTCGCTCAGCGTCGTGGGGCCGTGGTGCTCCCTGCTGGCATCCGCAGACCCAGGCCCATGGGGAATAGCCCCACCACCCCAGGCAGGGTGCCAGCAGACCCTGYGGCCTGGCTGCGTACACTCTTCAGCTCCCGACTTTACCCTCTTGCAGCCCAAAGCAAAGCAGCTTTTTGTCGGGGGGGGGGGGGGGTATCTTAGGCCCCCTAGACTTGAGGGGGCAGTGAGCAGCCAGCTTGGGGTCATTGCACCCCACCGTCCAGGGCTGGGAGGCCCCAGCCATCGGACCCTCAAGGGTCTGGGCTGTATTTCTGGGGGATTTAGGTTTTTTTCCTTTGGAAGAAATTGCTCCTGGAATAATGGGGCTTTCTCCTGCCTCCCACCTGCGGTCTAACAACCAGCCGCAGGGAGGAAGGTGCCACAGGCAGAGCCGGAGGTGATCACGATGTGTGACGTAACTTGGCAAATGAATTCTTTATGGAGGCACTGTTCCAGCGCTGATTTTTCCCTGTGCTGGGGCACAGCCCTGCCCTGCAGCCGGGCACAGCTTCACGAGTGCCTGCGCTGTGCCATTTGCACCCAAGGAAGGGAAATCGCAGCTGGAGGGGATGGGGCCGAGGCCACGAACCAGCCATGATCAGAGCTGAGACCAGGCAGCTCATGTCTTGCTATGCTGGGGTCAACCACCCTAATGCTCCCCGTGCTGTCAAGCCCGTGTCTGGAAAGCAAAAGCAGCGTGTGCAGGAGGGACTGGGATAGCAAAACAACAGCCACAGCAAGGCAAGGTTCACGTGCGCCCCTCGCTCCTCCCTGCCCCACTGGGGGTGGTTGCAGGCAGGTGTTGGAGCTGCCTCCCAGGCCCCTGCCCAGTGTCGGCTCCCAGCGGCAAGAAGCAGGCGCTGGGGAAGGTCTCCTCTTCCCCGGTCCACTCCTGCCCCAGCCGCGGGGCCAGGTACAAGCTTTTTGTCAGGGCASGGACTTGCTCGAGGTTTTTTCTTCACCCTTGAGTCCCCCCTGCTTGTTTTGCCCCTCTCTGCGGTGCCAGAGCAAGGCAGGTTGTAGCCACCCGGCAGCCCCCACCAGCCTCCTCCTCCTGCCACGGCTGAGCCTGGCGGCGCTGGGCTCCTGCCAGGGCCCACACAGGGAAGGGAGGATCCCGGCCTCTGCGGACAAGTGATGGGGATTGGTGCCTTTGGCCAGAGCCCAGCAAGGCCCAGGTGGATCCAAATTTGGGTACTGCTCACCTGAACAGCAGGGAGGGTGGCAGAGGTTTTTTTTTTTTGGTGGGCGATATTCACCAAATCTTGCCCGGCTCGGCGGGGGCTTATTTCAAGTTTGCAAACTGTTGTAGTTGTAGGGTGGAGGCTACGTGGAGGATGGAGGACTGAGGGATGCTGGAAGCAAGGCTAAACCCCTCCGAAGGGACCGTTTGTGCTGGTTGATAGCTTTGGCTCATCAGCCCCCGGCGACGGTGACCCCCAACGTGCAGATTCGCTGTCTGAAGGCGCTCAGGCCCCAGGGAGCGCATTAGGAGCCCCCATGCCTGCCCTTTCCCGTGGTCCTCCAGGACAGAGGGCTCAGCCCGGAGCTGCTGGAGCATCCCCGGGTGTCCCGGAGGCACATCCCCTGCCCTCCGGAGGGAAGCCCGGCCAGCGGCTAAGCCCTGCGTGGTGTCAGCTTTTGCACGTGTGACACCAGGAGCCAGTTCCCAGGTCTCCAGCGGGCCCCTCGCAGCCCCCCCACGCCCCGGCCTCGCTCGCTTTGTGTAACGTCACGGAGCAGAACCTGCCCAGGCTGCTCCGCGCCCCCGGAGCAGGCTGATAATTAAACAAAAGCAAAACAGTCTTGGCGTGAAACTTCASCTTTCCAGGGCTGGGGGGAGGGGGGGGATTCTGCCTAATTCGATGTTGTTGCTTTTTTCTGCGTTATGGTTGTTTGGTGGTGATCTCCGTGCCGGGGGGAGCAGGGAGCCCTGTGCTCCCTCGCAGGAATCTGTGGTCCCGGCTGACCCTTCCCATGGTGCTGGGCATGTCCTTCCCTCTGCGCCCCCGAAACAGAGGGAAGCACCCCTCGAGCTGGTGTCGGGGAGGAGCGTGGCTCTAACAAGCCCCGTACGATCGCCCCGGTGCCCAGATCGACGTTTCAGCGCTCGGGGGATGCCGGGGTCTGGCCGCGCTGGCCCAGGCAGGCGCGGGAGGGAGGCAGCGACGCTGTCACCCCACGCCTGCGCCCAGGCCACCTACAAGCCAGGCCAGGGAGCTGAGCCATCTGGAAAAAAAAAGTTTCGAAGGCAGGATCTGTCCCAGGCAGGGTCAGGACCATGCAAACCGCGATGGGGACGGACAAGCGTCCGACAACATAGCATCTGACCCRTGCCCCGGGGAGCCCTCCAGGAGCATCCCTGCGCAGCAGCCTGCTCCGCAGCATACCTGCATTTCCAGGCAGGGCTCAGCCCTGGGATGAGGCCTGGAAAAACCCACTTCCTTCCCCACCCACGCCACCTCTCTCCATCGCATCCCTTAGCATTTGTGGGGGGGGGGGGGTGACTTTTGGCACCCTCCACTTTGTAAAGAGTGTCGCGACACCGAGGCACCTAACCCTCTCTGAGGAAGGGGCTCTGCGTTGGTTTTCTCCTCGGCCCCGGTTGCGGGAGGTCCCTTCCCAAGCAACTGCAGAGAGCCCTGGTGCCACTGCCAGCCTGTGCCCAGCCCTGCTCGTGTCCCCCGCTGCGCTCCCTGCCCCGGGAAAATTGGGTTGTTGTCTCCCACGCCCTGCACAACAAAAGCCTGGTGCAAATTAATCTTCAACTYGGTGCCTGGGATTGTTGCCTTCGTGGTTATCATGCTGTGTCCTACCTGGCGTGGCGTTAATGATTAATGCACCCGGTTTAATATCAGCTGGCTTTTCAACCCAACACCCCTTCCTTCGCCTCCCCGCAGCCTCTGATAGCCCGACAAATAAGTAGGGCACCGAGCCACTTTTTGAAAACCACTTGCACACACAGCAATTTCTGGCCTTTGGGCTTGATGGGCCCAAGGGTTGGGTGATCTCTGCTCCCCRCAGCAGGGAAGAGGGGAAAGGAGCCAGGAAGGGGAGGAGGGTTGTGCCACGGAGAAAGCGCGTGGCGAYTAGGTAGAGCCGATGGCCGGATAAGCACCTTCAGTCCCTGCTCGGCCTCGGGGACGGGCAAGGGCTGTGCCCAGCGACCTGCTGAGCCAAGCAGCAATGAGAAGTTTGCCAAAACGCCCCAGCTTTGGCCCAGAATAGGTGCGGGAGGAGGGCAAGGGGGACCAAGAGGCCTGGCAGAGGTGGGGGACGGCCCCCACGGGCCACCCCGCTCCCCATCGCCCTGGAGCCGGCTGGCACGAGGACGCTGGCTCYGGTGGGGCGACTCGCTTCCCCCAAGCAGGGAGGCAAAACCTYGTGTCTAGCCCTCCCTCCTCCTCCCGGGCCAGCCGTGCCCTTGGAGGATGTCCTCCTCTCGCTGATCCGGGAACGTCCTGGCAGGCCCTACGGCGAGGCGGGAGGGAGGGAGGGAAATTCCCCCGCAGCGGGCACTCCTTGCGCAGCTGATGCCCGCCTCGCTGCCCTCGCGTCTCATTTGCTTGCTTTATCAGGACAAACCGCAAGCGCTGCAGTTCCTCATCCCACTAATCATGGGGCCCATCATCTCCATTGCCTCCCCTGATGAAACCAATTAGAAAGAGGGAGAGGGAAGCTCATTTCCTAGAGCGCTGAGCCCTGCCCCTCCGAAACCACGGTGCCGGGACGCAGCGCGGCCGAGCCCCCGTGCCGAGCGGGGGGTGAAGGTGCTCAGCCGACCTGCCGGGAAGTCAGCCCGTGCTCAGCACCCGCCGCCATGGGGAGACGGCTGCATCGGCAGCTCCGCAGGGCTCCCGGGCRTGCAAACGCAGCCCCCGCACCCGGCCCGGCAGGGTGCAGGAGCAGCGAGTCCCCTTCCTGGGCCAGCCCAGGCAGCTGGCGAGAGCCTCCCTTTTGTCACCGGGCCACCAGCTAGTCCCTTATCGGCCTGCATGCCCCGCCGAGTCACGTCCTACGGGCTCTTTGCAGTTTCCAGAGAAACTGAGCCAAGCCCGGGAGGCACAGGGCTCGTTTCCAGAGAACGGGGCCCGTGCCACGGACCTGCCATGCCTTTCCAGAGCGACGTCCGTGCTTGGTGCCTGCTGTTTCAGCAGCAGGTTGTCCAGGAGCCAAGCTCTTGCAGCTCTGCCGGGCCGTGGGAACGCGGTGGCAGAGGGTGACCAGGGATGTCCCGGCCACCCCAATCCTGGGGGGCGCCTGTGCTGTCCCTGTCCCTGCCTCYGTCTAGCAGGGAATGCAGCTCTTTCTCTGGGAATTTGTGCCTTTCCCGGGCTCGTGCCCGCTCAGGCTGGGAGTGTCAAGGGGAGATGCAAAAGCCCCTTGGCAAGCTCCAGCCCCTCATTTCCACCCGCAGCCCCGTGTCTACGAGGAGGCTAAACAGCCTCCAGCCTGGGCGCTCTTCCTCTACCYCATGCTCCAACCTCTTCCTTATTGCCTCCAACAGCCCAGCCCCAGGCAGGCACATTCCCRGTTTCCAAGCCAGGGGAAAGCCCATGTTTTGCATCAAAAGTGGACATTTCCTGGAGGGACAAGGTCCCAGGCCACCATGGGGGGTAAATATGGTGCCAGTGGTCTGGTCCCCAGGGTCTGGGGCTCCGGGGTGCGACCACCCATGGCAATGGGAGCAGAGGGCCACAGCATGCGCCTCCACCTCCATTTCCCTATAAAAAGCAAATCCCACAGCTCTAGGACTGAATGCCACCCGCTTGGTGAGCCCGGTCCTGGAGGTGCCCCAGTGGCTCCCTCCCTGGAGGGACCCCAGTGAGGGACAACCAGCTCTCGCCACCCTTGGAGGACGTGTGGCTGGGGACAGCCACAAGCGAGGCCTGGCAGGAGCACGAGGCAGAGGTGCTGCCACCAGTCCCACAGCCTTTCCCTGCCAGGGGACTTTCCCCTTCCGCTCTCACCCACACTATGTCATGGCTAAAAAAAGAGGGAACACAAGCACACATGCACACGCCTGCACCACCCGATGCCGCGCAGACCTTGTGCCCAAGGACGCCTTTCCTGGGGGCAATAAGGAAGTTTGCTATCATCACATGCCCCGGGGGACTTTTCGGCCTCTGGCTCGCCAACGTCACCAGCAGTTTCTCGGGGTGCTGAGGGCGAGTCCCTGCCAGGCACCCTGGGGTGCCTACCTGAATGGGGGCTGAACGGGGCCAAGCACCGCAGGGCGCTCCTTGCTGTGGGAGGTTATTGGCATAGGTTCGAAGGGAACCGGACCAGCCCAAGGGTTTCCAAATACATGGAGACTTCTGGCAGCTCCGGGAGGCTCAAATCACTGGAGGCTGGCAAAGGAAACATGCTCAGTAAATGTCACACCATGCTGGTGCCGATCCAGCTTCCCCGGGCATCAGGGGCAGGATCTTGGGTGAGACGGACCTTTGCTCCGCTCTGGTACCTCCATCCTTGCAATTGCCCTATTGCAATATCAGAGTGCAGCTGGGCCTGGCTCTCACCCGTGTGGTTATCTGCAGCCCGCTGGGCAATTCAGCCCTCCCTCTGCTGCAGCAGCCCCGGTGCCTGCGGCTGCCCGGGAAACCTGCTGCCCCAGCTTGCCTGCGGCCCGTGGTCCCCCAGCGGAGAGACGCACCGAGCATCAGGCAGCGCGTGCTGCCTGCGGGCTAGGGAAGGGCACGACCTGGCAGCCAGCCGGCTGCACACCTGTGTCACCGGGGCCTGCCAAATGCAGGTGCGAAGGAGGAACCCGCTGCGGCAAAACCCCTCCAGCAGGTCCCGGGCAGCTTTGCCGACGGTCTCCTCTTGGCTCTCATCCTTGAGCTTCTGGGGGCAGGAGAGGAGCCGGGCCGGAGGGGAAGCCGCAGCAGAGCCGGGCCAGGCTCGCGGCAGGGAGCAGGGCTCACTGGACCCCTGCGGGTTCGGGGGGACCGGACGGCTGCGGGTACTGCAGGGCGGTGGATCGGGGCGCGTCCGTCACCGAGGTGCCCCAGGGCCTCGCCAGGCTGGGTGGGAGCCGCGGCCACTCGCCGGGGTGAGTCACACCGGTCCCAGCCCGGGTTCGTCCTTTGGGAACCTGTGGCCTCGCTCCGTGCCTCGGTTTCCCCTGCCGAGGTGGGGGGACAACGCCAGCGCCCTTCCTGCACAGCCGACGGTAATGAGGGGTTTGTGCTGGGCGCGCGCTCAACTCGCAGCTCGGGTTTCCTCCGGGAGAAACTCCCCGCGAGCCTCGAGGAAAAGCCCCGAGCAGAGCTTTCCCGAGGCTCAGGCGCCCTGGCAGGCGGACGGCGTCGGGGCTGGGAGCAGCACGGGCGCGCGGGCGTGAAGGCGCGAGTCCCCCGGGCTGCCGGCGCCCGCCGCCTGCAGCAGGAGCRCAGCCGAAAAGGCTCGAGGGAGGGATCGTCCTTCGCCGCGCTCCGACCGACGGCCTCACCCGGGAGGCGAAACTGGTCCTTCGAGTTTCCCTCCAGGCGGGAGGGAGGACCGAAGCCRGGGGTGTGTGCGCAGCCGCTGCCAAAGCACCGCAGAAACTGCCCTCCGCAGCCAGCGAAACTCGCCCCGGCCCGTCGCCGCCTGGCGTTTCGGGCGCTGCGGTTTGGTGCCTCGAGGCAGCCGTGCGAAGCGGGGAG